>NC_056750.1:434411850-434741850 GCF_019279795.1 Protopterus annectens | reverse complement strand
GAGAAACAAAAACAGTCCATTTATGTCTATACTTTGCATTAACAAATGACTTGCTGTACAATGCAACCAAACACAGAGAACAAAATACTGAGGCAGATATCAGTTCTTAGGCCTTTTAAAACACTTTGTAATAAGGAAAGCGCATAGCCATATGTTGGATGGTCAGGTAGGAATGGAAGAGACAAAAGCTAGAACTTTAACAAGATTTTACTGGCCTGAAACTATGAAGGACATAGTAAACTTTTGCATAGCTTGCCCAAAGTGTCAAAGAACAACAAACAATCATTGATTTAGGAATTGTTTGATAACCTTGCCCATAGTGGATGTCCCATTCACATGGATGGACATTGTGGGTCCTTTTTTTAAACTAAGGTCCATCAGTCTAGTCTATCCTAATTATTATTGACTGTGCAGCAACATTTCCTGAGGCATTACTCTGATGAGGAGTCAAAGCAAAGTCTAGAGAGAATGAACCAATACTGCTTTTTCTGAGGTATGAATCTACCAAGAAATTCTTACTGACCAGGCATGCCACTCATATCCAGAGTGATGCATGAACTTTATTGATTTTTTTGTTTAAGTTAAACAGTTCAGGACATTTGTATATCATCTTCAAACAGATGGGCTAGTTGAGTGTTTTAGTAGAGCATTAAAATCTATGTTATGAAAGGTTATAGAAGTGGATGGGAGAAACTGGAAATGCTTCAGTATCTTTTCATTTCTGCAATGAGGTATCCCATACTTCAACTAGATTCACATCATTTGAACTGCTGTATGGCAGACATCTGCAATGTAAAGAGATCTGTTGAGGGAAAATACCCTCTTTAGAGGTAGGATAGAGTACTTTTCAAAATTCTAGGACAGGTGGACAACTGTATGTCCTATATATTAACAGAACATCTGCAGAGGTCCCTGGAGACACAACAGACAATATATACTAAAAGTCACACACACGCACGCTGTCAAGCACACATACATGCATGCACACACTCACACATATGCAATCAATGCTTTAGAGACTAACTGCATTACTTCTTCCTCTGTAGTATGTGATTCTCTGCAACCATCTTTCATGAGCGTATGACCAGTTTCTAACTGGTTTGTTTGGGGTCAGAGTGAGAAATCCTTACAAAAAATATATTAGAGAGTCGATTATCTGAAACGTCAATTATCGAACGCAGCCTTCCAAAGTTTTTGGGAAGGAAAAATCATAAAGTCTGTTTATGTAAACATTTTATGTATTCACTTGTCCATGTTTTTTGAGATTGTAGCCCGCTTATGTGTGAAAAATATTCTTTATTGTCCACAACATTTGCTGAATGGTTGAAAAGTGTATTCCCTGCATGCAGAAAAAACAAGATCCCAATTAGTTTGGATAATCGACTCTCTACTGTATTAAAAAATCCCCAACATGATATAATTGGCTTAAGAAAGAATCCTATTATCAAATATTATGCAATATGACTGTCGTGTGTGTGTACACACAGTGATGCAAAAGCCAAACAGTATATTGAAATTTCTTGGGTCAGGGTTACTGCAAGCAAGCAAGCAAGAAGGGGCAATTTCCAGATTTATTTAAACATAAAAAGAAAACATTATACTTTATTTTTGTTTTTGCTTTCTAGGTATTCAAGCAGACACAGTAACTCTCCTGATCTTGTTGATAATGGGGATACATAATGGTACAGTCTCCTGCATTTATATTTGAATGTGGAGACCTGCTTCGTAAGTTTTCCATTATGCAACCGAATGGTCGGGTTCTTATTCACTTGACTTGAACTAGACTTTAAACGAGTTTTGGCTTGATCTATGTTATGTAAACTTCAACATTTTCAGTGTTCCACGAACAAATGTTATCTAGAACCATGGTACAAATACATTTGATTTCTTCACTTTCTGTGTCTGCAGCAATGTCCTCTGAATAAATGATGGCTTGAAGTAGGCTCTGTTTTAAGAATAATTACGCACAGTAAATAAAGTGAAGAGACAGTCCCATTCCATATAATACTGTACCTAAAATAAGTAGGAGTAAACCTAGTGCACTGAATAGTCACTGCATAAGATCTGTCTGTTATATAGTTGCCAAACCACCTTAAACTTTCAGTGGAGTCAGAATCTGTATAATGAAAATCCAAAACATGACTCTGTGGTGTTAAGAAACCAGTAAACGTTACTCAGATAGGAGCCAAGTGTATTTTCATCCCACACAAGGAACATAATCAGAAATTTACTTTGATGAAATCCCCTGCGTGGGATAAAAGTGTTTATACTTGGTCTATATATTTGGCTCCTTTCTGAACAAAGTTTGCTTGTTTCCTAACATCACAGAATTGTTTTAAATTATTGTTATTAAATTTCAGTTCTGACTACAGGATTTAAAGAGGTTACAAGTGTTTGTGAGTTTGCTGCGGTAGTGTTGTCGCCTCACAGTAAGACACTGTCCGGTTCGACTGTCAGCTAGAGCGTCTTCTGCGTGGAGACATGCGTGAATGGGTGTACCTTCGTTGAAGGTTGTGCATCAGGCCTGGCAAGCCGGTACGTAAAAATCAACTGCCAATCATTAGCGGACCAGAGTTCTGCTGTGGCGACCCCTAACCGGGAAAAGCCGAAAGACACGAACAAACAAGAGTTTGTGAGTTTTAATGCATCATGGAAGAAATGCAGCACCTTTACTTTATCCAGTAAATAACAGGGAGTCATGATGTGAAATTCTTTGGTCAGTGATAAGGAGCCCTTATGCATTCCTGTGATGATAGTGATGGAGTGGTCTATATTAGTTCATCAAAAAGTAACTTCAGCGAACGGCGGTTCATTGACTGTTCACATCAGCAAACATTTGTCTCAGGGCAGTGAGTCACTTGGCCAGCATTAGGAAATTTGCCCTTTTCCCCACTGTAGTATAATCTCAGAGTTGGTATATATAAGTAGGGAGGTGTGGGGGGAGCAGCCCCCCACATTGGAGGGTGTGGGGAGGTGTAGCCCCCCCACCTTGGTGGGTTTGATATACTGCGGTGTGTGTGACAGTCCGTATGTTGGCCAAGTAACTCGCTTCTCTGGGAAACACGTTCACTGATTTGAACGTTCGATGAATGGCCGTTCGCTGAAGTTAGTTTCCAACAAAGTAATATAGACCCTGATGTTGACATGTCACAGTAAAATCAAATTTCAAAACTTGCACAAAGGCTGTACTAGGCATGATATCAGAAACTCTTCTTGCTAATATACTTGATGACCAATGGCCATGTGCTGCATTTTGCCTAAAATGACTATTGTCGCACCCCACCTTTTCCTCTTCTGTCAGACTTCTGCCATGTAGTGTTCAAAGATTCACAGGATGAGAATACTTCTACAGCTTGTTGGAGTGCTAGTTAGATTCTCTTGCAGATGTTCTTATTTCTCATTTCTCTAGTCAGTTTTTGGCTGTCTTTTTAATTGCTGTATGGAACAGTTACTTCTTCCCTTTTGTCATTCAGGCTGTCTGCATAACACGATCCAGAATGATGTGTCCATTGGCACCATCTTGATTTATTATGTGTCTCTACTCTTCTTCAGCCTTAATGATAAACAGACATCAGCTACTGACTTTCCCTACAATTTGTGATGCAAAGTTTTTAGATACTTACAAATTGTGCTGGAGGTCATAATGTAAGAGAATCATCCAGCTGTGGGCCTATATTGAACTAAATATTTCATCAGCTGTGTTGAACAAGAAATGTCCTGTCTGACACAGGGTTATATTCTGACACCTGGTGTTGGGCAGACCTGTGTTCTTTTCAGTTCATTTCTCGCTATGACCTCCAACCTGAAATATCTGTGCATGAGTTCAATTGGTACTATTCAGCTTCCTACATGTATTTGATAAAGTGACACCTCTGTTAGCTGGTTAAACTTTGATGTTATTTTCAACTTCAGTGTTAAGCCTGTCCCCCTAAGAAACACATTTTTAGAAAGTGTTCCTGTGGCAGGCAGATCAGCACACAGAATGGTATCAAGGTTTTGTTAAGTGCCTGGCAGATGCCATGAGTCACAGACAGATGTACTGCACAAAAGATTCAGTGAAGCAATTCACGAACAACATGACACTCAAGATGATTGAATATTTAATCGAATGAAAAAAATCCCTTTTGAAAAGAGCACTTGCAAATCTATTTTCCTGCCTCTCTGCTGGATTCAGTAATGTGGTATCTATCTGTAATCTGGCATCTGCTTTTTAATATCTATAATACTATGTTGTATATATGTATTAGTGTTTACACAGGAAATGGAGAGAGAGAGTGATATAATGCTCACCACTGAGTGACAGAACTCCAACTTCAGATGTTCTGGCAAACCGTTAAATCTAGACTTGTTAAATAATGGAGTCATGTAATAGCCAAATAACACTTTGAATCTGAGAGCTTTGAAATTCAGCCAGTTCGACATTTGCATTAGGTTAGTGATGGATTCTGTTGCTGTACTGTGAATCTGATTACTAAAGATAAGTCTTGTTTCTGAACTTTTGTTTTAAAATGTAAATATTGACTATGCAGCTATAGGAATGAGAACTCTCTTGCAGTTTGTGTGTAGGGAAATACACAGTTGGCTGTATTTGATATCAGGTGAGACAGATGTTTTTTCGCTCCACTTTGTGCTCTGAAGTGCCAACACAAACATTTGTATGTTATGATTTTTATGGAATACCTCTGAGAAACATTATAATACCATTTAGTCAGCATACCTCACACTAATTAGATGGAATTAAAGGAAAACTACATGCTAAGCTCTCGTGGAATGTATTCTTCCTCCCTTTAAAAGGGGTTGGCATAATGGTTAAGGTTTTTAACACAGCAATGCAAGGTACAGGGTTTGATTTTGACCTCTGATTATTGGCTAGGCTTGTAATAGTCTGCAGACTGATAGGCTAGTATTTGTCTATGACCCTACATTGTGTGTGTGTGTGTGTGTGTGTGTGTGTGTGTATATTCAAGCTGATGGTATGGTATGGGTAGCCAAGCAGTCCAAATGTTGATGGTATGTTTCATCAAGACAGGTGAGTAGGGTTGGAGGGGGTTGGACTATTTATACGTTATTGAGTAAGGGTTAGGGCTGGGATACGTGTTGTATGTTTATGTGTGTGTCTGTGTATTTTACGGTGGTTAGGTAAGAGGATAGATGTAGTGTTGCTAGTGTGTGTTTCTGCATGTTTGTATGTCTTAGTGTTTCTTGTGTAGTGGCAGTGTTATGGGAAGACTTTTATTAAGGTAAAGTGTAATGCTAGGGTTGGGGAAGGGACAGTGTTAGGGTTAGGGTTGGCACCAATTACTAAGTTGCTACAGAGGTAGTTATGGGTGCTAAACCTACACCTTACCATAATAAAAACCTCCCCATAACACTCCCACTATTCACACAAAATTTAGGCTATTGTTTTGGGGGGATTAGTGTTTAGATCGGGAAATGAAATTGTTTTTCTTTTATGACCTTTTTAGTTCTATACTTAGTTTGTCTGATACTGTGTATGTTTGTATGTATTTTAGCAAACTTTACGGTTCAACATTAAATATATTCAGTCATACATAACAGAACTACACACATTTGTGTGTGTGTGTGTGTGTGTGTGTGTGTGTGTGTGTGTGTGTGTGTGTGTGTGTGTGTGTGTGTGTGCGCGCATATTCTTCAGTGTCGTCACTGACATTGTATTAGGCTCATATGAAATCTCATGTTATTTTTGTTTTAAGAACTGACCTCACTGGCTCATACCTTACTGCCCATTACATCTCTGACTGCTGTCCCATAAAGCCCTCCTGCAACAAAATGGATGGACACAACTGATTTCCTTCTCTACCCACAAATGTTAGTGTTACTTTTGGCTGCAGCTGAGGGTAACTAAGATAGCTTTTAAATGAGTCCTTTGTTCATTTTTCAGATTTCCAGTTGTCTTTATAGTCTTTTCTGCACATCTGTTGTTTAATTAGATTTTCATAATGGGGCATCACTAGTTTGTAAAGTAAGTTATTATTTCTGCTTTCATCACAGTCTCAGAAATAAAACTTATACTGAACTGAGTGTATTTCAGTAAATAATGATTGCATAATAAAAATGTGTGTATTTTCTGGAAGCCATTCTGAGGGGCTTATATTAAGTGGGATAATGATGCAAATGCCGCAGTCCCCCTGCACTGGGTATAAAACATGGTTGTCCACAGACTATCAGTTTCCACTGCAGTCTTGCCTACCAAAGAATTCCTTTTCTCGCTTACTAGGCTCATCTGACCAGCCTCTTCAAAGTTCTATGGGTCATGCAGACAACTCAGGGTTCTTTTTTTCCACTGTCCTTATCCCAACCTCACCTTCCACCCCCTGCTGGTGATGTGATCACCTGCTTTACCACAGAAACTCCCTGTGCTCCCCTATTCCACACATGAGCGCTCCTTCACATGGAGGGACAAGAATTACCATCACTGGCTTGGGTGGCAGAAGATCAAATCCTCTTCTGTGCAGGCTGCTGCTGTCAGTGTTGTGGGCCTCTGCTCTAGCATCAGAGTCACAGGCAAGCCATCTGAGAAGCACTATACTCTCTACCCAAGATGAGCCAGGTTTTCTCTGGAGTTCAGTTTTCTTTGTAGATTTATAGTTTTTTTTTTTTACCTCGGTTTGCTTCATAATAGCCAGCTGTCCTTATTCCCTTATCATTACTTAAATTCAACTTTGCTGTTAAAAAGACAACTTTTCCTGCCATACCAGTGTGTCAGTGGCTGTTGGCTTGTCCACCTCTTATGCTAATTAAATCTATGTGATCCTCCTACCATTTGTCTTGCTCATGCCTACTCGTTGTTTGCTCTAATTCGCAGCATTAATCTGTTTTATTACAAAAGCACTGCATTCACCAATAAAAGCTAGGGAGGTATAGAAAAAGTGAGAGCAAGATTTACCTATCAGTGTAAAACAAACAGAAGATTTCAAATAGGCCATATCACAGCTGCATTGTACAGATAGGAAGTGAATGGTGCAGAAGACAGAAAAGCTGTAAAACGATGGTGCAAATTAGACAGTCAGCTATACTGTAAATCAGCAAATATGTAGAAATTAGAAGACTCCGACAGCACCTTTACAAAATTAAGTAAATAGCAAAGACAGAACCACTAGTTGGAGGAAGGGAATGGATTGGAAATGTATCGGGTCTGATATACCAAGTGTGAGTCAGCAATGTGGCTAATCAATTTGTGGGAAGGGATGCAGAGATGCAGAGCATTGTGGCAGATGGAATGTTGGAATGGCTGATGGTACAGTTTTTTTTATAGTCAGCCAACTTTTATATGAGTCCTTATTTCCTTAGCATTTTACAAAGTAATTTGACTAGAATACAAAGTAATGAATTTATATTAGGGTCAGCAATGTGGCTAATCGATTTGTGGGATGGGATGCAGGAATGCAGAGCATTGTGGCAGATGGAGTGTTGGAATGGCTGATGGTGCAGTTTATTATAGTCAGCCAGCTTTTATATGAGTCCTTATTTCCTTCTCATTTTACAAAGTGCTTTGACAAGAATACAAAGTAATGAATTTATATTAGGGTATACCAGAAATCTGTAACTTTAGCCAAATAAATTATCAAAGTAATGGTACCCTAGCAATACAGCTAGATACATTGAATCATATAATAATAAGAATAAGAATAATAAATCATTAATAACATGTTCTGGCACCACCAAAGCAAAAGTGCTGTAATAAACAAGATTCCACCAGGATATCAATATCCTATGTCCTACATTTATTCTGAACAGAGAGACTCACAAAAATGCAGAAGAATCTGGCTCACAGCCATGGGTACTACCCAGCAGCCCAAAAAGGTTGTGTATCTGTCCATCATCCAGGGAACAAAGGGACCACAATAGCTTTATGCTTCAACAGAAGAAATGGTTCAGGATTAGTTCAGTCAGCAAGCTGAATGGCAGTCTTTGAAAGAGTAAAAGAATTCTACACACACACACACACACACAGACACACACACACACACACACACAGACACACTGTTGTGTATGGGATCAAAATACCAAGCACCACGGCTGTCTACCCAGAAACAGTGTGGCATTATGTTGCAGTTACCATGGCTGGAAAACATAAAATGCCATCTAATCACCTAAACATGGTATTCACTCAAGGCTTGAATCTAGGATGTGCAAGTTCCAATCATCATAAAGACACTAGAGGGCCTTAAGTGAACAGATCACAAACTGATGTAGATCAACAGGAAAGAAGTAAGGTACCTCAAAATATTATTCACACAGCAGCAGAATGAAATACAGCAGTGTCTCAGGAATTTATGAAAAGTAGTCTAGCAGCAGGTCAGTAAACATAAAACATCATCCTCACACAGAGATAATCCATGTCTTATTTTCATAAAGCTACAGCAGAGATAAAACATATAACATGTCTATACTTCTCTTCTGACAACTATCTCTTACATAACCAGCTATATACAGACAAAGAAAGTTAGCAGGAACTTGCAAGATACTGTAAGAAGTAGATGCAAATGGAAGTCAAGTCTAAAACGTGCAAACACTAAGCAAATTAGGAACAAGGTGAGATGTAACTAGCAAGAACCAATGAAGTGGCATGTCTGGGGCTAGAATGGACCATTTCAGAGGTGAAGAGAGGCCAAAGGCTGCAGATATAAAAAAAAGGAGGAGAAGGAATCAGAAATGATGAATTTGACAGAGAAATCCAGAAGAAAGCCAAAGAGTAATGGCCAATGGCATGTGTAGCTGTGAAGCAGGGGGATGTTCAGAAAGAGTGGGAGCATTGAACTGAGTAGAAAGAGGGCTGCAGACCAAAGAAGCGCACTTCAAAACTATCCAGATTTTCTCAGAATGTCCAGATTTTTGGTTTGTTCTTCAATAAATGTGTGGTTTTCTAGCAAATCATTCAAGACTGAAGTCACTAAATAATCATAGACATTTGATTTCAAGTTCCATATCCTTCACAAAATGCATGCTAATGCTAAGCCTGTTATCCTTTCAACTTTCCAAAGTTCTAAAATCTGTCCTTGATTTTGAGCCTTTGCCCCTCCATTATTTTTTGATTTATTTGACTGACGATCTTTATTTCTATTATTGTACTTTTATCTTTTCAGACCACATTTTTCTTGCAAGAGTTTAATCTCTCCATCCCATTTATTAATTCTTGCGTTACACCATTGTTTAATTTTCTGATGTATGTGGACTTAAAATAATCTCAAAGAATATTGTGGTTAACCAATGCATAATAGCTATATATAATCTTCATATTCTTTAGATAGCTAATCTTTAAAATCTGGTTGTTTGGTTAAATAAACAGGAATTCTGGAAAACAAAGAAGAATCTCCTAATAATTATTGTTAAATTAAAACATAAAGAATTGTGATTTGTCAAGGGTATGGCATAACATTTACCTTGTTTAATTAAGATTCTGTGTCTGAAGAATTATATATTGTATTAATTCTTGTTTGGGTTCCAAAAGCAAAAGAATAATGAATAAAAAAACATACAATATTTTCACACTAGAGACGGAGATACAAAAAAAAAGTGAGCCAGCACAGAACCTTGAGGGACTCCACTAGTGATTAATCTACAAAATGTATTTAATATTTGTTTACTGGGAAAGTCTGACTGGGACACAGCCCATTTTTATCAGAGGCCTGGGGGAGAAACACTCCAGATGCATGTCTTTGGAATGTGGGAGGAAACCCATGCAAATGCAAGGAGAACATGCAGACTCCGCACAGACGGAACCCCAGACAAAAATCGAACTGGAGAACCTCTTGCTGTCAGGCAACAATGCTAACCATTCCAACAAGGAACCACTGACTCTCACCTTGTGTGTACAGTCAGAGAGACATATAGGAGTGTTTACCAAGAATGTCTGTATGGTAAATTATATCGAATACCTTAGCAAGATCACAAGTGGCATGGACAAAATGACGCCCATCAATGACATCACTTATCCAAATTAAGTGAACAAGACCTACCCTTCCTACAAAAATATTGACTAGGATCATGTGTTAATAAGTTGCCAGTTTTGTTGCTAATGAGACTACAATCCACCCCATAATTTTACAGATAATGGTAGTGAGGCTAATGGGAGGATAATTTTTAGGATATTTTTCAGTTACAGCATCAGTCTTATGCAGTGGCACAACCACTGTCCTTCAGATCTCAGGTACATACTTTGTGATGAGGATGAAATTAAAAATTTGGGGAGGAGTTTAGCAGTGCGATAATGGGGAGGAGCAGTATTATAAGAGTCAACAAAGTGGAGATTGGGGGTCCAAGGGAGGGGAAAGATTTGAAGTAAATTTGTCACCATGGTCGAGAAAAGTTTGAGGTAACTTTGTCAACATGGCCATTTGTTATGACTTTGGTATTAGAATAAGAAGTGCCCTGTACTTTAATTTTGATATAGTATTGGGTATTAATTCTGATACTCCTAGTATACGTGGAAAAAAAAGATCCTTGATTAGCATTTGAAGAGGTGACTCCCTTCAATTCATATTCAACCTTAATCTTCCAAATGATGCTTTTAAGATTCTCACTGACCTGCTTATACTGCTCCTCCTGAGTGATGGTGGAAACATTTTTTACAAAAATAGTGTTTTCTCCTGCTACTATTATAAGTTTATATAAGAGTTCCATCATGAGGGTTTATCCCTGAATTTCTGAGCATTTTTACTCCTAAAAGGTAATGACTTATTTGTCCATTGGCAGAGATGCCTATAAAAATATGGGTAAATGCAGTGGCTTTACAGATCAGCCCAGTGAAGGCAAAGCACTTTTGAAACTCATAAGGCCTTCAGAAAAGAATAAAATACTAGATTTGGAGTAATCCTTGGATGTAGATGAATTTGTGGGTAAGTTGGTTCTAATTATGAAGTGAAAGGAGAGATTGTGGTGGTCAGATTTGATCAAGGAGAGGATAATGTTAGTAGGTTTGCAGGCAAAAGCAACGTATGTAAGAAGAAAACAAATTTATTTCTCCCCTTGTGGGAACTTGGACAATTTAATCTTGGCAGTTGATATTAATGAAATCTAGAAAATGCTGGGTGTGTTTATTGCTAGTTGTATAAGATTCCCTCTTGAATAACTGATGTTACTTATGATTAGGGTATTGGAATTAACAGATCTGTAGTCCAAGTTCTCAGAGTACTTAATGTGGTACTCAGGTGACACTGATGGGGATCTGAAGTTGATAGTGATGTAGTAATTGACATCTATTTATTTATTATTCATTTATTTAACACTTGTTTACTGGGAAAATCCGACTGGGTCAGGAACCCATTTTCAGCGGAGGCCCTGGGAGAAAAGCTCCATGTGATACATGAAAGTTAAGACAATTTACATGAACAAGATAAAAAAAAAGTATTAAAGCACACATTAATAATAACTGAATACTAAATAAGTACAGAAAGTAGATGCAATAATAAATACAAAATAAGTACAGAGAGGTAGGTAAAATATTAATAATGTACTAAATTAAAGTGAAGTGGTAGATTGCAAACTTTTTTTATATATACATCACGTAGGAGTAAGGTAAAGAATGAGGATCAGAACATTGGACGCAAGTAAATGCTTAGAAGGATGGGAAAGTTAAGGGTGTAAAAATATGCAAAGTCTGTTAGTCCAATATGCTAGTGGTTAGTAGATGAAATTCCTGTTTTAGGGATAGAAAGAAAAGCCCCTAGAGAGTGAATGGAGTTCAACTGTTAGGGAAATAGCAGGGACAGGTCTGATGACATAGAAAATGTTTTTTTTAGGTTGTGTTTGCAGTTGTTAAAGCTCTCAAGGGTAGTAATATCTGTTGGCAGAGCGTCCCAGAGCTTGGCAGTGGAATGAGAGTATAGGCACTGTCCAGCTCTTTTGTTTGGAATGTAGATGGTTAGGAGGAGTTTGTTTTCAGAGTGGAAGGCTCTTGTAGGTATGTAGGGTTTTAGGACAGATTTGAGGGCTGGGGAGCTATCAGGTGTATATATAATTTTATGTGCAAAAGACAGCTGTACTAGGCTTAGGTGTTGTGTGAGTTTCAGCCAATTTAGTTCTTTCAGAGCTAGGCAGTGGTAGGAACAGTAGGGCTGATGTATGGCAAATTTGATTTGGCAATTTTATGGTAGCATCTTGTTTTTAAGAGAAGATTGTAAATTGGTGTATAAGGGGGCTGCATATAAAACTGAGGGAAGCAAATAGGTGTTGGTGAATGTTTTTCAGGTGGAGCTATACAAGAAAGTTTTTTGTCTGTAGAGTGTTCCTAGCTGGAAGTACTCCGTCCATCTGGCTTTGATGTCCTGTGGACTTTTGAGCAGATTGTTAGTGGCATCCCTTATGAAGGATGTTTTTATCTTTCTATCCATACCTTGAAATTTGACAGAGTTTCATTGTGCCATATGCTAAGTCACTTTCCAGAAACTGGTAAAGTACCTCTAATGTCATGTTCTTTACTATTGCAACATCACTCTTAGCCTCTTTGTTAGCAAAACAGTATTCCTTCTTAGCCTGCTCCATATTTTCTGTCTCCCACTTCCTTCTTCTTTCTTTTGATAACGTCCTGGACTTCTGTATTCCACCACCAGCTTTCTTCATGTACCTTATTTCATACCTGGCTCAACCACATCTGTTTTGCAGTCTTTGCATGTGTTGTTTTGAGACATTGCCATTTTTCTTCATCTCCACCTATTTCCTCTTATTGCTGAGGTGCTAGATGCCTGAGTATTTCCTTGAACTCATGCACTTTCACTCCAGTCAACATCTAGGCCTTCAGCCTAGCCTCTGTAGACTTTATAGCCTTCTCTGTCCACTGATTGCTGCTGATTGCGGTCACCAGTGGTTTATGCTATGTGCTGACTATTTCAACAGGGTTAACTTTTCAATCTTTGATTCTAACCCGCTGCCCTTTCCTTATATGCAATCTTGTGACTGTCTTTCTTGCTGATCTATACACTGGCCACCATCGAGCATTTGCCAGATGGAAGTCTAGAATGGCCTCTCCTTCTTTATTCCTGTTGCCTCACTCATGTGGACTCAAGCAATACTCACAATCTGTTCTAGCTCTCCTATGAGCATTCAGATATCCCATTACCAACCAACCAATGTTGCCTTACTTTATCTAGTAGGTCCTGCCCCCGCTTGCTTGAATGCACCCTTTGTCTTACTATTATAACCCTGATGTGGGTCATAGGCTCAGATTATGAATGCTGCATCTGTCTTTGCACTGGATATTGATTGCCATGAGTCTATCACTAATTCTGATGATATCTCTCACTGTCTTCAGGAGACTCTCTGTCACCCCAATTACTATACCATTTCTAGTCTGTCCTCCCTGAGTAGTAGACTGTAGTTCCCAAGCCAAGTTGCTTTGTTGCAGTTCACTTCCATCTTGTCTCTTGGATACACAGGATATCCAGCCTTCTCCTTACCATCATGTCATCTACTTCTAAGCTTGATCCTGTCAGTGAATCTGTAATGAGTGTAGCAATCCGTAGTTCATGTTTGGCAGATTGATAGGTTCTACATCCAGCTTTTGCTCAACAGAGCTATCCCAGATAACCTATGCTGGGCAACTTGACACTGACCAGTTAGTAGCTTACTGATCCATGTCTGCTGGACTTTATGGTGAGGACACACTGGCAAATAGAGGCACATTGACCCCTCCCACTGTTAGCATGGGTCCTGGAAATATTTTGGAGTAGTCTGGGTCCTCAACCCACTTAACACCAGAAAATACTCATGCTCATTTTTAGCAACATTAGTCAATGTAACCAAATCACCTAGAGCCAATTTTACACTATGAAGTGGGTAGTCATGACATGGTGCACAGTCTCTAATCCATGTTCTCCTATCCAGAGGGTACTGTGCACTATAACTGATACCTAAAGTGGCTGATCTGTACAACTCTTCAGCTGATAGGCAACAGCTAGAGTTTGTGCAGCTGTCCACAACTCCATTCATTTTTTGGGGCTGAGTTTGAGGTAGAAACATCCAGCATTTTTCTAGCGGTGGGAGTAACCTCCCAGAGACAAAATGGAGAACATGCACACTCCACACAGGCATTGGCCAGATGTTAAGAATTGAACCTCGTGCCTTGTGCATTAGAGGCAAAGATGATGTAAAGCTATAACTTCTCCAATAATGTTCTTTATATCTTGTCTCATTGCTTTCTGTGGAATACATATTGCAGCCAGAGTAATTCTTGTAGCCTACCAACAGCCTGTAACCTCTCTAAGTCTTCCCAGCAAAGAAGTCTTCCTTCCCATTCATCCTTACAAAATGTTCAGGTTCTTTATGATCCTTATATATTTTCTGTAACATTATCTGTGCATTACTGTTGTAAATATCAGTATATTGTCCTGTTTTTTATTGTCTACCAATCCACTAACATTCCAGACTAAGCAGTCAATGTGTGCCATAATAAAGCTTATATTTTATTTTGCTTAACTTATAAGTAGGTACTAGGCTATTGGCCCTAGGGCCTCTACAAGTCTAGCCATAACAATTCCCTGGCTATTGCTTCCCACAAATATTTCCTTTCCTGGGCCTCTGTCTAGCAAGGCTACTGATGTGATCCCTGGGGTGAAGTTCCTATCTCCCATCCAATCGTCAAGGTTCCTCTTGAAGAGGGCCATTGAGGCGCTCTGCCTAACATGTATGGGCAGCCTATTCCAGAGTATGGGGAGTCTCTGGGTCAGGAACCTATCCCTCCAGCATGTTCTATTCATCGTGATGACAAGGTTAAGATCCCTGGAGCGTGTGGCTTGGTAGGATTGGGATTTCTTTAAGTGTAGCATGTCCAACAACTCTGGGTTTGACATCGCCTTGTATGTTAAGCAGAGATCGCCTCTGAGTAGGCGATATGCAACAGAGTATAGCTGGAGTTTCTTTAAATGGCCAGCATAAAGCATCTGCTTTAGGCCTGTGATTCTTTTTGTGAGGTATTTCTGCAGCTTTTCTAGTTGTTGCAGATGTCTTGTGAGGTACATACCAAATGGGGCATTGTATTCTATAATGGGTCTAATGAGGGATGAGTACAGAGGGACAATGACCTCTTTTTTTCTGGATGAAAAGCCCTTAGTGATGAAATGTGCCATGTAGAAGGATTTTCTAACTGTTATGGTTATCAAAGGTGAGACCACTGTCCACCTGTGTCCCTATGTCTCTTATCAAACTTTCAGTGTTTAATGTACTGCCACCTATATGGTAGTTCACAGGTACGTGTTTTTTCCCAAAGGGGACAACTATACATTTTTTGCCATTTAGCTTGAGCCCATGGCTCTGTCACCAGGCATCTGTTTTGGTAAGGCCCTTTTGTAGTATATCCATATAATTTGGGGATTCAATAATGGCTCCCAGCTTGCAGTCATCTGCGAATTTTGTAAGCCAGAGTCCCTTAGTGTTAGCCTGTACATCAGAGAAGTAGATGCCAAACAAGAGCGATCCCAGGACTGAACCCTGAGGTACTCCACTTGTCTGGAGCTGGATTTGGAGTCTTCCACTTTTACAGTGTGTGTTCTGTCAGTAAGCCAGTTTGAAACCCATCGAGTGACGTAGGGATTAATGCCCAGCTTAGTAAGTTTATCTATGATTCCAGAGTGGGGGATAGTATCGAAAGCCTTGGCGAGGTATAAGTAGGCTGTGTAAATGACCTTACCCTTGTCCACGGCTCTGGAGACTGATTCAAAGAAGTCGATCAGGTTCAGGAGGCAAGATCGGCCCTTCACGAACCCAAACTGGGTGGGGTCCAGTGTTTGAAGGTTGCCAATGTCTTTATTTATAAGTTCCATGATAATATGTTCCATGGTCTTGCAGATCAGGCTCATCAGACTGATGGGACGGTAGTTCCCAGTATCCAAAGTGGATCCCCCTTGTGGAGGGGGATGTTTGTAGCTGTGTGCCACTCTGTGGGCATGAATCCTGAGGTGAGGCTATGAGTAAACATTACACATAGGTGAGGTGCCAGTTCATTTTGTAGTTCATGCAGTACACAGCCCGGGATGTTGTCTGGTCCCATGGATGCTGTATTCTTGGCTTTGGAGAGTGTGTTTTTTTACCTGAGTGGCCATGATTACCAGAATTTGGCATTCTTTCAGTATTGAGATGGGCCCTTTAGTGGGTGAAAGGGGGTTGAAATTGGCACTGAATCAATTTGCCTGGATATTGGCAATATCCTTGGGATCAGTATATCTAGTGCCATTCTGCTGTAGCTCAGAGCAGATCTCAGTATTGCCATTTAGATTCTTGACATAGCTATGGAATGCCTTGTGGTTGTCTTTGGAATCTTTGGCAATTTTGTTTTCATAACTAGCTTTGGAAGATTTTATGAGGGATCTCAGCTTTCTATTGAGGCTGGTGAGGGAGTTTTATTAATCCTGGGTTCTTCCTCTTTTCTGGAACAGTTTTTTTCTTCTGTTGTACAGCTTGTATATGGCAGGGGACCACCAGATTGGCTTCCTTTTTTTAGAGGACAGCGTCTTGGTTCTATTTGGGATGGCTCAGTCCATGCACGAGTGAATGTGCTCGTACAGCACCTTAGTGCAGGATTCAGCAGTTGAACGTCTAGTTCCCATCTGCATGGGTGTCATGAAGTTTGTTACTTCTGACTTGAGAAGCATGAAGTTGGCTTTGGAGAAGTTTTTTACAGAGGTTTCCTTAAAGGGGGGTGGGAGTGGGATGTGGATGTCAACAGTGATTAGCTTATGGTTTGATCTGACCAACAAGGGGGTGACCACTGTTGTGGAGCATCGATCTCCCATGTTGGTAATGACCAGGTCTAGAATATTGGTACCCCCTGGTATATCTTTATTTCTGTTTCAAACTGGGCTTTCATAGTCTGTTGCTATTACTTTTTGTGTTACTTTATATATTGTCAAAACTTACAATTATCTCTTATTAGAACACACAATTCCCTCCCTACCCAAAAAATAAATAGCACATTGACTATACATAAATATTTCACAAGGCAGTAGAGATGTCACTCTGTACAAACATCAGTTTAACACTTCTTCCAGTCCTCTGTAATCAGAATCAAACCATGACTTAATCATTTGGGCTGGAGAGCACATATTGTAAATCACTGATCTGTTTATTTCACTAGCCGGCAGTATTTTTTTCTGAAGTTGCCTCTCTATCGTGTTTCTAGATAACAAGACTATTTACTTTCATTTTATTTATTTATTTCTATGGTTTGTTCATCCCTGTAACCAGTTTACATTATTTAACACTTCCTCATTAAATTTCATTGGATATTTAAAAAGCTGTAACTATTTTTAAAAGGCCAAACTTAGCTATCCAGACACAATAACTTCACCTTCTTGCATTCAACCTCAGCTTGTCGAGGGAGGCAAGTTGTATTTTAGCAGCTCTGGAATGATCAGTCAGTAGACTGAGAATCTCCCATTCTGAAGCCTGATAACAAAAGTACTTTTAACCAAACATTATACAAAATGAAATGAAGTAGTTATTTTAGCACTGGATCTTACTAATTTCAGTTGTTTTAAAATAGTTTCTAGTGTACATCTTTACATTTTAATTAAACCAAATCTCCTGGCCCAAGCATATATTTCCATGCATTTAAACAGCTTCCCTCATAAAGTGTTTCCAGTGCAATATTCTTATGAATCTTGCTATCTAGCCTACTGTCAATAAACATACTTGTCACATTAACATTGTATGCATTCCTTGACATAGTGTATATATAACAGAACTAACATTAAGCAATATTGTCTAATTGTTTATTTCACATAATAAATCAGTTTCCTTTTTCAATCTTCGTTAATTTATTTGTTTTCCCTTTCATTCCTCCACTGTCATTGAACCATTATTAAAAGAAATATGGCACAGTTTGCAGTTTGAAAACAAATGGGACTTTCATCAGGCAAGGGTAGGATCTAGAACAAGGTGTTCAGGGTAGCTGGCTAGAGTGCAGTACCAGCAGAGGGCCCTATAAAGATTAAAAAAGAAATATCACACTCAAATCTCTGAACCCTGAATGCCTGAGTCAGCTTGTCTGCTCTGTGTGACATTTTGTCAAATTTGTTACTTACATTACATTAGCTGAAATTGACAGCCAATGAAAGAGTGTAAGAGAAAGAGAGGACAGACAGAAAGACTTTCTGTAGCTTGTCAGAGACAAAACCGACCAGTGGTAGAAAAGCCTGCAGAGCATGCAGTAGTGTCGTCTGTTTGGAAAAGACAGCAGCATGATGAAGAGGTGTTTAGTGTGGGTTGGTAAGCAATTATGTAAGTGTGTATTTGTGTGTCTGGGCTGTTCCGCTTTTCATTAGACTGGGTTGGTAAGTAATCATGTAGTGTCTATTTGTGTGTCTGAGGTTGCTCCACTTTCATTAGACTGGGCTGGTAACTAATTCTGTAAGTGTGTATTTGTGTGTCTGGGCTGTTCCACTTTTCATTAGACTGGGTTGGTAAGTAATCATGTAGTGTGTATTTGTGTGTCTGAGGTTGTTCCACTTTCCATTGGACTGGGTTAGTAAGTAATCATACAGTGAGTGTATTTGTGTGTCTGGGTTGTTCCACTTTCCATTATAAGCGTGTGTTTGTGTGTCTGGGCTGTTCCACTTTTCATTAGATTGGGGTGGTAAGTAATCATGCAGTGTGTATTGGTTGTTCCACTTTCCATTGGACTGGGTTGGTAAGTAATCATATAGTGTGTGTTTCTGTGTCTGGGTTGCTCCACTTTCATTAGACTGGGTTGGTAACTAATTATGTAAGTGTGTATTTGTGTGTCTGGGCTGTTCCACTTTTCATTAGACTGGGTTGGTAAATAATCATGTAGTGTGTATTTGTGTGTCTGAGGTTGTTCCACTTTCCATTGGACTGGGTTAGTAAGTAATCATACAGTGAGTGTATTTGTGTGTCTGGGTTGTTCCACTTTCCATTATAAGCGTGTGTTTGTGTGTCTGGGCTGTTCCACTTTTCATTAGACTGGGGTGGTAAGTAATCATGCAGTGTGTATTTGTGTGTCTGGGTTGTTCCACTTTCCATTGGACTGGGTTGGTAAGTAATCATATAGTGTGTATTTCTGTGTCTGGGTTGTTCCACTTTCCATTAGACTGGGTTGGTAACTAATTATGTAAGTGTGTATTTGTGTGTCTGGGCTGTTCCACTTTTCATTAGACTGGGTTCGTAAGTAATCATACAGTGAGTGTATTTGTGTGTCTGGGTTGTTCCACTTCCCAAAATAAGTGTGTTTGTGTGTCTGGGCTGTTCCACTTTTCATTAGACTGGGTTGGTAAGTAATCATGCAGTGTGTATTTGTGTGTCTGGGTTGTTCCACTTTCCATTGGACTGGGTTGGTAAGTAATCATGCAGTGTGTATTTGTGTGTCTGGGTTGTTCCACTTTCCATTGGACTGGGTTGGTAAGTAATCATATAGTGTGTGTATTTGTGTGTCTGGGTTGTTCCACTTTCCATTAGACTGGGTCGGTAACTAATTGTGTAAGTGTGTATTTGTGTGTCTGGGCTGCTCCACTTTTCATTAGACTGGGTTAATAAGTAATCATGTAGTGTGTATTTGTGTGTCTGAGGTTGTTCCACTTTTCATTGGACTGGGTTGGTAAGTAATCATACAGTGTGTATTTGTGTGTCTGGGTTGTTCCACTTTTCATTAGACTGGGTTGGTAAGTAATCATGCAGTGTGTATTTGTGTGTCTGGGATGTTCCACTTTTCATTAGACTGGGCCAGTACAGTGTCAGGCTGGATAGTTGGAAATACGTGAAAGGGCAGAGTAAATATAAATACAGCCTGCAGCTAGTGTTATCTCTCATAATAAATTATTACAGTAAATTGTAAGTTATTTTACACGGAGCAATGCAAACAAAAGAAGGAACAGAGACCTTATTACTTCCATATTTGTATCTTAACCTGTTATGTTCCAGGTATAAACTAAATGCTCTGTAGGACTCAGTCATTCTTTCACTACATCAGACGATATTTAAACTTCAACAGCCTGTACTGTTTTTCTTGAAACAAGTCACATAATGGTCTAAATCCAATAATACAGAACTTAATTCCCTATCTTCAGTTGTATACTATGTGAGGCTGAGCAAGTCAGTTAATCAAACAGGGATCCTCAGACAACTTAGAAAAGGTGTGTTTGAGCTTAGAACATGCACAGTAAAAATGAATAAAATAAAATAATTTATATAAGTGACTTCTATAAATGGATGCAAGTAAAGAAAATAAGTAATATGAGTATTTGCTGTTGAAGCTGTTAACTGCAGAACTGGGATACTTTTCTTTGTATTATTGTACTAGTCTTGTTAAACCCCTCATTATAATTACTGTGACGCACATACTGACAGGAATCACACACACAATCACACCGTTCACTGACTCATTTATATATAGTCTCCAATTACCCTCTTATTCCAGGTTAGGGTTACAGGGCAGTCACTGGATGCAAAGTAAAGTAACTAATACTGAATGGGCCACCAGCCACATTCACTCTTACACTGTCACGTGTCTAATCCAAAGCTATTTAGGTATATTCTTTTTTTTTTTTTAAAGCTCTCTTTATTGCAAATTTTCACAAAAATCGTTAAACATACAGAAAAATAAAACGTTACAAAAACATAAATCCTAAAACAACAAAGACATGTACATCAAACCAAAACTATATACAAATCATACATTGCCCAAAGCTTCTTGAATGGGTCCAGCATAGCTTGAAGTAAGTATTGAAATCCCCACAGGATCAATATTCATTTAAGTATATGGTCAGATAATATTCCCCAGAATTCCTTAATAACTGGTTTGCTCTTAATATTGTGGAACAGAAATTTGTGTGCCTTGAGGTATTTAATAGCTGTCAGTTTGAACCCCTCCCAAGAGAGGGAGTGTCTATTTTTCCAATTTAAGGAAATGTAATATTTGATTAACATAAATATGGGTATTAAAATCTTACATTTCCTATCGGACAAGCCAGGAGGTGGGATATGGAGTATAGTGAATTCCCATGAGAGGGTGGATTTTTCATATCCAATTTTCTCGAGAATCACTCTCAAGGCACACCAAAGTTTGTAGGAACACTTGCAACTCCAGAACAAATGGAGGATGTCATCCGTTTGATTCGAACAGTATTGACATTTGGGGGACTGATTTGGGAACATTCTACTTAGGACGTCCGGGGTGAAATATGCATTATTCAAGATCATTAGATGAGTGTATTTCATCCTTTTGAAAGGAATAGATTTAGAGCTTATATTTATAGCTTTTAAGATCTGGTTTTGATTGATAGCAGGGTTAATCTTTGTCCAAAACTTCAAAAAACCAAGAGCATTCTGATATCTGATTGATATAATGACCTTGTAGGAGCTTGCGGTCATTTTCTTTTCACTGAGAAGGAGTTTCTTTATCATTTTACAGGTTATAATATCATTTTCTGAGGCCAGGGGGTGATCCAGGTATTTTTGTATCAGTTCTCTAATTTGTTGTAGAATACTCAGGTATTTTTTGGGTAAGTTCAGCTTAGTTCTTAGGTTAGTGATATTCTGATGTCTAAAGGGGAAAAGATCGGCTATAGAAGTATTCAAAAGGAGAGGGTATTGATCCAAATTAAGCATATGACCATTTAATTTAAGATTGGGATTGATATGAAGTGGTTGAAGAGTTATGAATGAATGGGACAGGTTCAGAGAATTGAAGAGGGCCTGAAGGGATTTTATGCTGAATAATAGGCTTTTTGAGCACTTTAGTAAACCTAAGTTTGCTTCATTTAAAAATGGGAGTGCTGCGGGGTTAAATTTTAATGTTTTATCAAAACTATTACCTAAAATCACCCATGCCGGGGCCCACAGAGATTTAGCCCTCTGATAGCATGCAATCGTAAATATTCTACTACTATTTATTAACTGATAATAGGTTTTGAAATCAGGAAGACCCACTCCACCCCTCTCCTTCGGATACATGAGTTTTGAATAACTAATTCTAACCGATTTAGGAGCCCAAATAAATTTAGAGATGGACGATACCATCCTTTTGAAGAAGTTGTTATGTAGAATGCAGGTGGTTGCGTGAAACAGATAAAGAAGTCTAGGAAGGATATTCATCTTAATCACCGTGGTTCTGGCCAGGAAAGGGAGCTTGAGTTTTGACCATCTATCAATATCGTTTTGAATATTATTCCAGTATCGGACGACATTATCCTGATGGTAATTTCGGTTTCCCTGTGAGCTATTTAGGTATATTCTGTTCTCATAACTCATGTACTGCAAAATAATATAACACTAAACCTTTTGATTATTTTAAAATCTGTTTTTGCGTCAAACATTGTATGAGGCAATGGTGCAATGGATTTTCTTTTTCTCATTTCATACCTTTTGCAACAGGGTATTTTCTTTATTGTTTAAAAGTTAATCTCACAGGAGAATCTAAACAGCAGCATGAAAAAATATCATAAAAAACTGCTAGAAAACAATATTGTGCCTATTTGCCTTTCAATAGTCCAAGTGAAAAAAAAATTGCCTTTGGCATTACAGTTGATTAGAGTCATTTACTTTTTTTTCCTTGTGTTCTGACCATTTGCTATGCCAGTAGCTCCAAACACAGCATTTCTAATGATTTTTACCTCCCGATACCCTTAACTAGTCAATGGGTTTTACACAGACTGGAATCTCATATGAGGAATGGGCAGTAACAGTGGGACAATGAGCAAAGAAAAGTATATGGACTTTTGACACTCTGAGAAGCCTTAAATGCCTTTCTGCACAAAATAAATAAAGATGTATGAATGTATAAAAATGGTCCGTAAAATATTACTTGATTCTTTCCACGTTCATTTGCCACCTGCATAACATTAAGCAAGGCACTTAGTGAGACAGTGTCCTGAGGTTACCCCTGTAAATGGACCCTTTGTCCATTGAGCTTACATAGTTAAGAAAAATATAAAAATTGCAGTCACTAAATAGTGACAGGCATATGAGTTTCAGATTTCATATCCTTCAGAAATTGTTTGCTAAGGCAAACCTGGTTATTCTAGAAACTTTCTAAGTATATAACAGAAATATTTAAATTCTGTTCCTGACTTTAGATCTTTGTCACTGATTATTGAGCTAAGAAGGTGAGAGAACAGAGGAGGGTTGCAGTGGATTGCATTGTAGGGCTATGGCAGCCACAAGCTGTGATACATTTCTGGGCATTGTTTATGGATTTATTCATTCATTTGATCACAAACAGATATTGAAATTGTTTACAGTCATGCAAGTGTCTATAATTGATAGCTATATTGTGTGTGTGTGTGTGTGTGTGTGTGTGTGTGTGTGTGTGTGTGTGTGTGTGTGTGTGTGTGTGTGTGTGTGTGTGTGTGTGTGTGTGTGTTTTTACTAGGCTACAGCCCTTACAAGCCTAACCATGTTAATCCTGAGTTGCCTCAATTGTCCTTGGTTAGACGGACTAAGTTCGCAGTGCGAGTCTATGATGAACAATGACTACCCCTGTCCATGAGGGACATGGTTGCCACTCCAGAGTAAATTTGCAGTCTCCCATCCATTTGTCCGGGTTGCATTTGAATAGGGTCAGACAGGAGCTTGTGTTTGAGCAGAAGAAATAACTATCAATTTGTCACTCTTCTTATGTGCGTTAAGAAGACGCTGAGGCCTGAGTGCACATTTAAGTAGCTTGTTGTATAAAAATACATCAGGATGGATGGCAGGAACATTAAACTTAAATTAACTAACTGACTGACTACTACACACATACATGCTCTCACTCTGGCTGCTCACTCAAAATGGCGCTCTTGCTTGCACATGCTCAGTACTTACATGCGTGTGCTGACTCACTGGAAAGCTTCTTCAAGGTTTATCACACACACTGGTTACATCCTCCCTCTTTAGTGAGCTGTCTCATACAAACAATGACATTTCAATAGGCATGCAATTATACAGACACTAACAAAAAAAAAAAAACAATCATGTCCAGGTTGCTGTGTATCTGGTAGTAGGTTTTCAGATGTGACCTGATGTCATGGCATAAAAGTTAGGATGAGTTTAGCAACAGGGACAGTCACTGGGGAATGTTCTGCTGGAGGAGTTTCAGGGAGTCTATCAGGAGTGAGGATTTCTGACAGAATGTTCTCTGGAACAGGAACATTGCACAAGTCACTCTGAGAACTAGAGTCTTTGTCACAGGCAAGATGCTGTAACACTGGTAACAAATGTTTCCAATTTTGTCTGAATTCCATTCCTTCTGATTTCACAATGTATGAACTCAGCTCTTGACCCAAACATTTCACAAATTTGATGTGATCAAAACCTTTTGACGTCTGCATTCTCACTATCTCCCCTTTTCCAATTAACTGAGTGGTTTGCTGGTTTTATCATATTAAGAGTTCTGGGACAAATGCTTCTTCAACAGTTGGGCTTTTACTGCTTTGTTATTCTTAGCAGCTGGAAGGAATAAGTTACTGCTGATTGGTAGTGTGGTTTTGGTTTGTCTCGACATAAGTCTCTGGGCAGATGAACCAAGATGTTTATTACGAGAAATGTTTCCGAGATTCAACAAGTTTAGAAAAACAACGGTATTGTTACATCTGGGTTTCTCTAACAGCTGTTTTGCACTTTGAACTGCATGTTCAGCCAAGCCATTTGACTGAGGGTAACAGGACTATTCATAATATGAACAAAATCCCACTCTTCTGCAAATCTCTTGAACTGCTGACTAGTAAACTGTGCTGCATTGTAAGAAATAACTCTGTGTGGACTTCCATGGACAGAAAAATGCCACTTCAACTTAGTAATGACAGTATTGGAAGTTAGGTTGGGAAGTAGGTCAATCTCGAACCAATTTGAATAAGAGTCTACTAACACCAAATAATGTTGACCATTCCACTCAAAGATATCTGTAGCTACTGTCGACCAAGGTAGTTTAGGAATCCTGCTTAACTGAAGTAATTCTTTCTGTTGATGTGGCTTTGAGTATTACATACTGAAAAAGATGAAAGTACTTTCTCAATATCTCTTGATATAGAAGGCCAAAATACTAGACCTCTCACCCTTCTTTTGTTAGACTCAGCTCCCAGGTGGCCACAATGCAAGATCTTAATATACTCTTGTTGCAAGGACTTTAGAACAATCACTTTAGGACCTTTCATGATGGTACCATTTTCTGACAAAATCACATCTCTGTATGGAAAATATGGTTGCACGTCTACTGGTAGACAAGATTGCTTTGAAGGCCATCCTCGACTGATAAAGTGGTTTAGCTTCTGGAAAATTGTATCTGAAGCCATGTGAGTTCTGAGCTCATCAAGTCATGTGGAAGAAAAATTTCTCACTTTCATGACCTCAAAATCAAGTTGCTCATTGTTACTGTGTTCTGTGTTTTTTCTGGGTGATCTGGATAAAGTATAAGCAAGACAAAGAAGCGTGCGTTTTGTGTAAACAAGATTGAAATTGCACTTTTCAAGTTTGAGCATCATATGTTGCAGTCAAGCTGGAGCTGTAGGCATAGGCTTTCTCAAAATAGTAACAAGAGGTTGGCGGTCAGTTTTCATCTGGATAGATCGACCATAAATATAATCATGAAACTTCAAACATGCAAACACAATTGCTAACAGCTCTTTCTCTATCTGAGCATATTGTATCTTGTTCTGGAGAAGAGTCCTCGATGTATAGGCTACTGGTCTACCCTCTTGAAGAATGACTGCACCTAGACCAAACTTAGAAGCATCACAAGAAAGAGTAGCTGGTTTGTGAACATCATAGTAGCTGAGAGTTGATGGGCTAGGAGTGTTCTGTTTCAGGGCATCAAATATTCTTTGGTGCTGTTCTGACCATGACCAAATTACATCTTTGTATGTCAGCTCCACTAAGAGAGCTGAAAGTTGACTTAAATTTGGAATTAACTTGTCCAGTTAGTTGACCATGTCAAGAAAATGTTGTAGGGCTTGAACATTGTCTGGAGCTCACGTCTCAAGAATTGCTGTTTGCTTGGAAGGATCTGGTTTTATGCTTAAAGTGGTAAACAAATGACCAACATAAGTAACTTCACATAGCCTGAATTTGCACTTCTGAGGATTCAGCTTAAGATTCACTTGACATGCTCTTTCCATAACTTTCTTGAGGTTTCTATCACGTTCGGCTTCACCATTGCCTCCTACTAGAATATCATCTGCTATAATAGCACATGGATAGCCAGAAAAAAATTGTTCTATTGCATGCTGAAAGACTTCACAGGCAGAATTTATTCCAAATGGCATTCTCAGAAATCTGTATCTTCCAAATGGCATTCTGAATGTGGTTAACAATGCAGATTTTTGGTCAAGCAAAATTTGCCAGAAGGAACTTTTTGTATCTAAGATAGATAAAACAGTGGCGTTTGGCATAAGGGCAGCAATGTCTTTGACTGTGCACATTGAATGATGAGGCCTTTTCAAAGCTTTGTTCAGATTTCTTGGATTAATACATATTCTGATATAATCTGAGCTTTTCTCATGAGCTACCACAAATGGAGGATACCCATTCAGTAGGTTCTTCTACTGGACAAATTACTCCTTGCTGCACCATTCTGTCTAGCTTGGCTTTGACTCTGCTCAGCTTAGTTACTGGAACTTTCCATGCTGGTCTGCTAACTGGGCTGACCTCTGGGTCTAACTTCATAGAGTACACAACTGGTAGTTTGCCTAGTTTGTCTGCAAAAATATCAGCATACTCAGAAAAATAGTTTGGGTGAAATTGCAGCTGTTATCATTCAGGCTTACAAGGTGAACTTCTTTATTAAGTGAAAGCAGTCCCATTTTCAAACTGTGTGGCCTAATAATGACTGCACATGTCTCTTGATTATGAAAAATTGCAAATCATAGCTGTTGCCAGCCATAGCTTTCAACCTCTTAGCATAAAAAAATGTGGACAAAGCCAAAAATAATAGGGGGACAAAGCCCCAAAAATAGGGACTAATTTTAAATATTGTTCTTATAAACTTAGAAAGGTGCTAGAATAAAAGGTATTGTGTTAACATGCATTTTCTGAAGGATATGAAGCCCAAAACTCAAATTCCTGTCACTAGTTAGTGAATTCTACCCTCACTAATTTGCCTCAAAAATACAGAAAATCACACATTTTAAGAGGAACAAACCAAATATATGACACAAAAATCTGGATATTCTGTGAAAATCTGGATAGTTGAGAGGTATGTTTCCAGCAGAGTAACATGAAAGCACTACCGAGCCTTTGGTTTGAATCTCTTCACCACCATAAGCAACAAGCTTTGCACACACTGTCAAATCAAGTTTTTCTGCAGCGTTTACTCTAGCAAATGTTTGTGCTGACATAACATTGCACTTTGCAGCAGTATCTACTTTGAGCTCTACAGGACTCCCATTAACCGAAACAGTACAAAAGATTTCATTCTTTGCCCATCTACTGCATTGACTGCTTCACCAAACACAGACACACCATAAAAAGCTTTTTAATTGATCAACTTGCCTCTTGAAATGCCATCTTTTAATAAAAGAATGTGCCTTATTTGATTTACAAAATCTTTTGAAATGATTCCACTTATTGCAAGAATGACACTGCTAACCAAAAGCTAAGCACTTTTCCTTTTCAGGTTCATGATTACCACCACAATTACAGCAGTTGACTATAAAGCTGGGTGGGGTCGCATCTTTTGACTTCGCTGATTCACCCTTATGCTTCACTGAACATGCTCTGGAATTTGCTGGAGAGACTCGGGGTTTCCCATGGACTGTTACAGGACCTGCAGTAGCTGCCATGTTCTTGAGCCTGTTTCTTTTAACCATGTGCTGCATACTATCAACATGAGCTTTGTCACCATGCCTTCCGCAGCTATTTTTATTTGTAAGCATACCTGTGTGCTTTTCTGTAAGCTCGTATATCTGACAAATCTCAATGGCCTTATTTAACATTGAATCACTGTCTCAAATCAAAATCTTTCTCACTGTGTCATTATTAATACCACACGTAAGCCTGTCCTGTATCAACTCATCTCTCAAATCACCAAATCTGCACATTTTAGCCTTATTTCTCAAGTCAGTTATAAATACTGCAAAAGTTTCACCAGACTTTTGATCCCTTGTATAAAATAAGTACCTTCCCATTGTAATATTCATTTTGGGGTTATACCTTTCTCTAAATTTATGTTTTAAGCACTCTGGGTCTTCCCTTGTTTCAGCCGGTCCCCTGCAAACACAGCAGGTGCATACACAAATGAATGCTGTCTTTCAATGGCCTCAGAACCAGCTAAATTAAGCAGAATAAATGTCTTTGTACATGCATCTTTGTCAGAAAAAGCAGCCTGTATGAAAATATCATATTCCTGCTCAAACACTTAAATTTTCTGCAATATTGTTATCAAACAGAAGTGGTGTGGGTCTGTGAAAACCTTCTGCTATGCCCACAGATTATAGTAAAACCCAATGCAAAATGGCCCTTGTAATTATGTACTAACATTCACACACACCAAGTACTTGTAATAATATTCAAATGCACAATAAACTCTTTGAAATACTCTACTCTGTGAAATATGCCTTGAAATGATTGTACTTTATGAAATAACTGCACTGTAATACTACACACACTTGCAAACTATTTGCACATTTCAGAAACTTTGAATAGCTTTAGAAAATGCGAAAAAGTAGCACATAGTGAAATAATACAGTCATTTTCTCTTGTTTGTACATTTTATGCAATTCGGACATCGTTTCAAACATTTCTGTAACTATTTTGAATATTTTTATCAATATGTCGCAGTATCAGACATTTCATTTAGTAAGAAATTTGTTTTCAGTATTCTGAGTACTTTTTTTATATTTATAGAAAAGAAATCATTTAACTAACTTGTTTTGTGAGTCGTTTGAGCAATAGGGATGATTCACTCCTGTATATTCCTTCAACTTTAACCAGTTACCTCATGGGTGTAACTCTGAATCCCATTCTGACACTATGTCACTCTTCTTATGTGCATTAAGAAGACATTGAGGCTTGGTTGTTCGTTTTAAGTAGTTTACTGTATACTAATACATCAGGATGGATGGCAGGAACATTAAACTTAAACTAACTGACTGGCTACATATTTGCATGCTCACACTCTGGTTGCCCTCTCAAAATGGCACTCTTGCTTGCACGTGCTCAGTACTTATATACGTGTCCTGACTCACTGGAAAGCTTCTTAAAGGTATATCACACACACTGATCTACAAATTGTCCTCAGTTTTTCTCATATTTTAAGTCTGTTCCTTATAACAGGCATATGAGTTTCAGACTTCATATCCTTCAGAAAATGCTTGCTAATGCAAAGCATATTATACTAGCAACTTTTTAAGTACATAAGAGCAATATTTAAAATATGTCCTTGATTTTTATCTGTGTCCTTAATTCTTTACTGAAAAGATTTTATTGAATTTTCACAAAACAAGAATCTGAATTATTGTTGCATAGGAAATTAAACCTATCTTATTGGTTAACAACACATATAACAGTTTAAAAATGCTGTGTCCTTAATTCTTAAAAAAAGCTGTTGTGAGGGAATGGGGGAATTGCAATGGGCTTCACTATACGGTTCTGGCAGCACTAAGCTGTAATCAATATCCAGATTATTATACATGTGTTGATTCATTTGAGAGCAAACAGCTACCAGAGTTGCAAGTGATTGAAACTGATGGCACATTTGTGTGGGCGTGTGTTTAATTATATGTTGCAAAGCTTCTCTAATTTTATTTTGATCAGGAATGACACTGGATATGAAAAATGTAATGCATTTTGTACAAAAAATGGAAGAGTTTATTCACAATATTTTGGTCAGGTGGCAACTCAGTCTTGGAATATTTCTCTAAATATATAACCCATGGAACTACAATGAGAGAAACCAATATTTTTCTTTTTCTAGGAAAGGGATAAATCACATTTAAAATGGAACAAATGAGGAAGAACATTTCCGGCTGTGTGGTTCTTGTTTAGAAATGCTTAGAACTCTGATTCTTTTACAGGGGGAGTGTCCTCTGTCTTTTTTATTTATTTGACTACAACATAAATGTGTGTTTAGTGAAAGTTCCACCACAACCATAGCTTGGAAAAAATAAACATAAATAAACTTCATGTCTTGGAAAAATAAACATATATGAACTTTATACTAGTTCAGCTAACTATAGTTACAGCTGCCATGTAGAGTAAGTCAAGAGAACAGGCATCCTTTTTTCATTGCGATAAGGATATATTTTTTTCTGATAAAGCTATGCAGGTGTACATTTGTTACTAGCACAATGGTTCTAATTTTATAGGCTGTACTTGCCAAGAGAACAAATTTACACATTCTTGCCCTCACCCTCCCAAAGGTATGAATTTATGCATATGCATATTTTCAATGCTATGATTTTTTTGTGGTCCCATGTTATGATTTTGAAAGTTGAGAGATTTGTATGGTATTGCTGTAAAATAAAGATGTATAAGACAGTCTTATTTATTAGTTAGACATGGATCTGTTGTAAAAATGACACACAGTACAATTTGCTAAATTAAATTGTTATGACTTAGTTTTTAGAAAAACAGTAGGTATTCTTTTCTGTACACTTCTTTTCAAAGCACTTCTTTCCAGCCTGGCAAGCAAGGTAACATCTGTGGAGAGTATACAAATACTGAAAATATTCTATTGAGAAGTGGGTCTGTTGAGTGTGGTATGAAAAAACTATGCATAGTTTATTATAAAAATAAAAAGAAAAGAACCATGAAACATTTTTATTAACATCAAACACTGAGTAGTGACATGAGTACATATTCAGTTATAAAAGAGAAAACAAACCATTACAATTATTTTTCCTTTGTTCATACTATATAAATATGTTTTTATGATTTTTATCTTAGCCATTCAGTTTAACATTACATAGATTTTTCAAGTCTTGCCCTCACTGAAATGTTACATCTCCTGAACATTATTTTGTATGTATGGTTTCCACAGATTCCATTTATTTATGTGTAGTTTATGCCTTCTCTTTTCTAAAGATACGACCTCCATTTCTTTTATCTCCTTTACAACATTCAACAATTCTGTTGCAGTTGATTTTTCTTTTGATTTCCATTTCCTAATTTTTTTTGGCAGCTAACAGCATTAAACTTGATAGGTCTTACTGTGTCTATATAACTCAGTTTCTATATTCCGGCTCAAAAGAATAATTTCCTTAGTTAAAATAATTTCTTCCCCCAACATTTCTGACAAAATGTCCTGTAGAGCATTTCTAAAATCTATCAATTTGTTAAATTCCCAAAAAACATATTCCAAGGTACCCCACTCTTTCTAATCACACCTCTAGCAATTGCTGTCAATGTGTGGAAAAATTAGTTGAACTCTGCTTGAGATATAAAAATATCTATAAAGACGCAGCCACACAAAAATCCTAAACTTTATATATTTAGTTCTTATTGTTCTCCTTAAGTGCCTGCTTCCAAAATCCTGCTCTCTCTCCTTAACTCGTGAACCCCTCTCCCCATCTTCTTTGTATCCCTTCAAATCTGATCATCCTAAACCACCTTGTTCTATGGGGAGAAACACCTTATCCCACTTAATGTTTGCCCTCTTTCCCTCCCAAATAAATTCCTTCAGTTCTTTATAAATTATGGTCCACAGCTTCTCCTCTGGTTGCTAAAAATATGTCTGACCTGTATATGATACTAAAGGAACTAAAACATTTTGCTACTTGTGCTTTATTATCCATATCCATCATCAAAAGATTCAAACTTCTCACATTTTATCTTTTGTTTAGTTTCTTTCAACATATCCTTAGCTGCCATAATAGCATCTTTTTAATCCAAAACCTAAAGACTTCATCTTATCATTTCATCCTAAATATGGGTATTGCTGGAACAATTTGTGTGTGGGAACATAGCTACTGATATAGCCTTTGTTTTATCCTCATTTATTTTATATCCCCAAACAAATTGTTTCAAAATGTTCCACAATATGGAAATATCCTTTACTGGATTTAACAAATACAAAATAATTTCATCCACAAATAAGGCTAATTCTTCTCGAGTGCCATGCCATTTTTCACCCTTTTATTTGTGAGTCTCTTGTTTTCTTTGCCAATGGCTCTAAATATAAGGCAAATAACAAAGGAGAAAGAGGACACACCTGCCTGTTTCCTTTATTCAAAACCAGCTTGTCGACAGGCTGCACCATCTTCATTCTTGCCTCTGACTTTTCATATATGTTCTTAATGAACCCCATTATTCTATCAGGATACACAAATGCTGCTATTGCCCAACTCACAAAATCCCAGCTTACTCTATTGAATGCCTTCTCTGCATTAAGACCTACTGACAATAATGGGGTCTTATATATTAAATAAAACTCCAAAACCGATAAAACAACCAGTGAAAAAAATAAAAATGTACTAAGAAAAAACAATAACACTAGTTGTAACAAGGCTAAAAACAAAAGCATTTAATGGAGTAAGCGCTTTTACGGATACACCGTTTCTTCAGACTACAATCAAACAAACAGCATCACATTTAAATACTAAAACAATCAAACTAATTATGACATCATACAATGAAAACATAGCTTATTTAAAGGAACACTGTTATAGCAACTCTTAAAAACAATAAAATCAATACTTCAGTGGCTTTACCATGAGGAAGGGTTTAAGTTAAACCATGCTGTTCAAGCCCAGAGGCTTGTCAGGATGGAATCGCAAAAAGCAATTGAAATGTTATTAAAAAATAAACATTGCTGAGAGAATTATGAGTGCCACTCAGATGACCAAGTACATCGTTACTGGAATGGCTGGACAGGGCCTTGGTCAATTACCCCTACCATTTGTTCATGATGCACCTCTGCATCAGACAATAAATAACTCCTATCTCAGCTCTAGTTATATTTAAACTTTAATTTCCAAGTTAAATGTGAGGTATAATGCTTTTATTATTATATTTATATTAATCAAATAGTTATTTTCTGTCTGGTACTTACTGATTTTAGTACCATTCAGCCTGCAACTCACATTTTGATTATGAAGTACTATCACTTCTTCTTCCCAATGCATTGTTTTTATGGAATCTCATTTTTATGAAAAAATTGTTTCATCTTATTTGCTTTATTCATTATTTTCTTTTTGAAAACAGGAATGGCTTCACAAAAAATATGTCTTGGAGGTGTCTATAGTTTGTTAAAATTTGTTGACTGATTGTTTTCTCCCTTACCATCTTCCCCTGCCTTCAAATCTTCTTTTCTTATTGTCAGCTCACTTTGTACTTTCACAGGTTTGTATAGATTTTTAATCCAAGTCACTAGAAGATAATGCAGGCTACCATAACCTGAACCAAAGTTTCATTTATCTACGGAAGGAAAAAAAAAGCATTTCTGTTAGTTCCTATTTTCAGTGAAAAGTCATTATCCACATAAATCCTTAAGATCGCTCCCTTCCTCCACAAAATAGAAAACATTTCCTCCTTTAGCTGGTATGTCTGTTTAATCACTATAGATCTTGGTTGCTGTCTTGCTCTCAAATTACTCATATTTATTGTTTGTGCTCTTTTTAGTTTAATATGAAAAATAGAAAGTTCATATGCTGAGGCATTTTCAGATAAAGTCTTTACAATCCTTCCCCTTGACTTGTTCTGGTACTTGTATAAACCTTTGTTTTTCTCTAAGTGACCTATCCGCAACCTCAGTCAGTTTCTGTGCCATCTGTTCATATTTTAACTGTTATTCCACCATTTGTTTTTCTTTCATCATTTTTCAGTAGTTTGCATACCAATTAATTCCTCTGAATGCCTGGTTAACACGTTTTCTGTTTCCTACAACCTTCTGTTGTTTGTCTCTATATATTCCAACAGGAAACCACTTATCTTGAAAATCTCAGTGTATTTGGTCAATCTTTCTTTCTAGGGTGACTGAAGAGCTTCTTCTGCTGCCATTGCCATCTGCTTTTCCCAACTTTGCTCCACCTTACTGCTTTCATTCTTGAGTTTTCACTATCACTCTCCATTTTACTTCACTTTTTCTCTTCTTTGTTCACCTTCTGGATGTCATGGGCACCTCAGATATCAATTTCTATTCACAATTTTCAGCAGTTTGCAGATGTCTGATGTTTTTAACTGTTCTCTGCCCAGAATTCTCCTTTTACCTGCTTACACTACTGCCTCCATCTTTTAATCCTTGAGATTGTTTTTGATTTGTATGTGTGTGTGTGTATTTGTATTGTAACATTTCAGTAGGGGTGTGTGTATGTATGTATGTGTGTGTGTGTGTGTGCACGTCTTGTTTAGTGACACTGTCAGGGAAATGAGTGTTAGGACCCTAATATATAGGGTTGGGTTAGGCACGTGGGTAGGGATAGGGTTAGGGTTAGCACACATGAATAAGGTGCTGTGTGTGGTGAATGATTTTTCTATTGTACTTTATTTTTTACAACTCATATGAGATAATTTGATTGTTATAATGGACCAGCATGATGATTACTGTTTTTTTCTTTTAACTGCTATTCTGCTGGGGTTTTATCAAAATGGCATAGTATTGCTATTATGTTACGTAGCATAGTGACAAGATATGTTTTTCTTATCCACTAACAAACATCAAACTGATATTAAAATGAAGTAAGTAATTTGCATTTCTTTGCAGGCAACTTAATTTTAAATGATTGTAAATATCTTTTTAAAAGTGTCTGAATCTGATTGTAGAGGCAGGACAACAAAGCAGTTTTTAAAGTTACATTTGCTCATTTATGTAGGAGACCATCAGCTGTGCATTGGTGCGCTTCATTTTTCTTCCTACCACCTCCAATAGATCATGTGACATAACCCCCAAGACTAGAACCCCTTTCATGAGGTAGGACTTGTATTCATCACTACAGAGTAGAGAAAAGGTCAGGGTTCCTGTTATAGTATTTTTCTCAGAACCACTGAGTTTTTCCATCTCTGTCTTATCTTACTCCAGAAATTAGTGTGCAATTATGGGAGTGTGTCAGTCATCTGCTTACATCCCACTGCAATCTCCAACAAGAACCCTAAACAATAGTACTAAGCCCACATCATCCCCTAAAGCATAAGATCTAGCATCTAACTACTCTGTCCCATTTATAGTAAAAAAGAAACAGTACTGTAATTTAAAAAAAGGATGGCTGTATAAATAAAATGAGATTATAGAGCTTGAAAACAGCGGTTCAAGGGATGAAAATAAAATGTTGGTAACGGAAAAATGTTATTAGGTCCAACCCTGGAAATATTTAGTAGAGTGAAGACAGATGTTTATAAGACAGGCAGGAAAAACTTGAAGTGAAAAAAAAATAAGTGATTTTTCTGTAGCGGTTAATGTTGGGCAAGTTGCCTGTGAAGGGACAAATGAACTATAAACAGCAAAATGAAAGACTATGTAAAATTTATGATAAAGACAAAACAATGGAGCATGCTTTAATAAAGTATGGCAGGATAAAAATGTTAAGAATATATATGTATATATATATATATATATATATATATATACACCTATATATACATATATATATATATATATATATATATACATATATACATATATATATATATATATATATACACACACACACACACATACACATATATGACCATTTTCAGGAAATAAAGATGGACATATTGTTATATGGGGAGTACAAAGATGTTACGAAGATGCAACGAGGAAAAATGAATCAGATTTTGATAGGGGCAACATGGAATGTATGATTTATAGCAATGTAGGTGTCAGGAATTACTGTATAACAAATTATGGGTTTGTACATTTGTTTTTTTTTTTTTTTTTAACAAGAAACATCTTTATTAAATTATCACTTATAACACAGGCAATCATACATTTATATAAATGAAAACCATATTGACATTTTCAGTTGTAAACATTATACATCACTTATAATCTATCCAGTCATTGTCAAACATCACATAGCTCATTCAGTTCCTGCCTTCCCTTAAACCTCATTCCTCCTCCAAAAAATTATTCTGCAAGTATTGTTCCCACAATTCCCATTTTTTATGTAATTTGGTCCTACCCTTTTGTAAAGATTCCAATTCCAGTTGTTTTATCTATGTTACTGTATTCACTCCTTCTAGTAAACTTGGTTTAGACTTTGATTTCTATTCTCTAGTAATTGCTTTTTGGCAGCCACCATAATCAGACTCAGCAAGGCCTTACTATGTCTAGGCAAGCCCAAATCTGTATCACAGCTAAAAAAAATATTTCCTTAGTGATGCCATTTTGCTCAACCAGTATTTCTGATATAGTTTTAAAGTCTAGCAACTCATTACACTGCCAAAAACAATGTTCCCAATTACCTCTTTCTTACCCATCATATGTCTAACACTTGCGATGTTGTTGTTCTTTCGGCTTTTCCCAGTTAGGGGTCGCCACAGCGGAACTCCGGTCCGCTGATGATTAGCAGTAGATTTTTACAGTGCTGAGGTGCCAGCTCAATGCCCAACCTTCAACGAAGGCACAACCATTCTACACATGTCTTTTGAATGCCACTCGACCATGGGGAGGACATGCAGACTCCAGGCGCTCCAGCAGAGAATCGAACAGGAGGACCTCTTGCTGTGAGGTGACAACACTTGCAATCTACCTGTGAAAAAATTCTTTGGAGTCTGCTTTGGGTATAAAAATAGCTATGCAAATACTTCCAAGCAAAGATCCTAAATCTTCTAGACTTTGCTGCATATTTGGAGCCATATATATATATATATATATATATATATATATATATATATATATACACATATACACACACACACATATATATGGGTCTACTTTGCTTGACCTAAAACTCATTTGACTGACACCCATTTGACCAACACCCAACTGACTGACTCCCATTTCACCAGCATTTAAGACATAGACTTCTTGTGGGTTTTTCTTCACCTGTGACTTGCTTGTGATAAAAAGAATTACTGTTACTTACAGTGCTGACTGTTAGAATTCCGATAGTCATCTAGAAATTAGTGTTGTAGTGTTTCTAAGTATTTAAAGTAATTTGGTGAAGATTTTGTGCGTTCCCAGCAGTAGTGGCAGCGTGTACAGTACTGTAAGGCAAGTTAAAGGTATTTGCCCTTTTCCCCACTGTAGTGTGATCTTGAAGTTAGTACATATAATTGGGGAGGTTGTGGGGGCATAGCCCTTCCCACCTAGTTTGGTTGTACATCATTCTGTTTCTCTTAAGAGGGTAAATAAGTAGTTTTTAAGTTCTGGAAAGGGTTAGTTATTGGTGTTGTAAGTGTGCTTGTCTATGGTTTAAGATTTAGTATGTTGGAATTCAGCATTCTAAGCTGTCGGTGAAATGAGAGTCAATCAAATGATTTGTCAATCAAATGAAATTTAGGTCAATTGGGTGTTGGTCAAATGGGTGTCAGTCAAATGAGTTTTAAGTCAAGTGAAGTAGATCCATATATATATATATATATATATATATATATATATATATATATATATATATATATATATATATATATATATATATCCCCACTGATTCCTTATGCATTTTTTATCCAGTCTCTCTTTCCAATCCTTTCAAACCTCCTCTGATTGATTCCTATAGTTATCATGCATTATTTTATATGCCCTACTAATTATCCCTTTTTTAAAAGCACCTTCTGTTCTAGATTCTACTAAAGAATTCTACCAGTACTGGCCTTTCACTTAGAATTCCCCTATTTCTTTATCTTTGCTTATAATCTAATATTAATCCTTGATAGGGAAGGCAGTCTCTAGCCAGCAGTCCAAATGAATTATTGGCTTCCTCCCATTCTATTACCTTTCTCTCTCTAATTATTTGCTGGCAATACCTTGGTTCCTTTGCCAGTTTTCTCCAGTAAATTACAACCCCCTCTTGAATATTCTGTGTACTCCTAATTACAGTTATCAATATTGTCAGAATCTCTTTTCTTCATCCCCATATTGGCTTAGATCTTAGAATACTTTCTGCTATTTTATGAATATAATAGTCTTTATGGTTATTTGTATTCTCTTTAAGGATCTGCATCCAAAATCCCAGTCTCTCCTGGTTTCTTGAGCTTCTCCCATTTCATCATCATCCCTTTCCACTTTAAATTATAACTTTCTACTTGTGCTATGTATAGGAGTCTTAACTATGTATGTCTGAAATAGCCCTTCAAATCAGATAATCCCAAACTCCATTGTTCTAAATATAATGCAAATAGCAAAGGGAAAACAGGATACCCCTGCCTGGTTCCTCTGCTCAAACAAAACTTATTAGAGAACCCCCCCCCCACACACACATACACACACTTTAATTTTTGCCTCCAGTCCCTCATATATCCATCTTATCATTATGATTTTTATCAGGAAATGCAAATACTTCCGGTGCTCTACTCATAAAATCCCAACTTACTCTATTAGATGCTTTCTCTGCATCAAGACCCATGAACAGCAGCATTTTCTTATATTCCGCTTCCCACTGGATCATCATTGTTCCATTAATTTTAGGATTGTACATTTGTGTTAGGAAAAATAAGGTTATGGGTTTGAAGAATGGGTTTGAAGAACGGGATGGGAAGGAGGAATTGTATGACTAAAGAGAAAGATATTGGTTGTATTAGATGCTGTTAGAGTGTATTTAACAGTGAATAAAGGTTGAAAGTAATTATGTTACAAATATGCAAAATAAATAAGGAATAAAATAAAGCTTGCTTAAATGTAGAAATAGAGTTTAGCAATATGTGATTAGCATCCATACTAAATGACTGCGGCTTGAAAAATAAGGAATCTGCTTAATGGACCTGTTTCCTTACAGACTCAGCAAAAATGTAAAAAAAATAAGAATGTGTGCATTTCACACTGTTGCCAAGAAAGCTGATCTCTTACAGACTTGGCAAGAATGTAAAAAAACAGGATGTATACATTTCACATTGTCAGTAAGAAAGTTAACCTGCTTCTGTAAAGAGTGGACAACATGAAAACAATATGTACATGTTTCTGTCATATGACATTGTTAAGCAAGGAAGTTTGAATGGTGCTTTTATCAAGTTAGCATTTTCACAAGATGGTTCCTTAAAAGACAATACCAGTACAGGATGAAAACATATTTTTCTACAAACACCAACAAACAGATGTTTTCATGCAAAGTCCAAAATAGAGTACCATGGGAAAAAAAAAACAGGATGTAAAACTACTATAAAGAGACTATAGCAGATAACATTGTTAGAGATTTTTTTTGTATTGTATCTCTCATATGATCCATGCTGTTTGAGAGGTAAAGTAGTGCAGTGTAACTAAAGCTGCAACAGTAGTACATGTGGTTTGTTATAAAAAAGTAATTTATTGGTTACTGCTCAGAATGTTGGTGCTGCATCAGTGTACACTCTGCAAGTTTCTGTGGGCAACAGACTGTGATAACTAGACTTTGATTTCAGCAGAATCCAGTCAGCAAGACCTAGTGTCTTAAGAAGACTTTGAATCCATCACAGTAAGCAGCACCTTATAATTATTTTTTCAGATGCTAAATGTAAGAATATGTTACATTAAAAAAAGAAAAAAAAATGCGAGTAATATGACATATATGCGGTGTAAATCCTGAATTATGATGTGATATAAATTAAGCTCCCTGTCATCTGGCTGCTTAGCCCTGTGTAACCCAGGATATTAGGTGGATCCAAGTCATTAACATTGTAGACAGCAACACTACATCTGCCGCAGAAAGCCAGTGGACAGAAAAAGGATTTTTCAAAGTTTGTGCACCACTCAAGGATATAATGTTATATTTCTCTCCAAAATCACCATATGAGCTAGATGGAGAGAGCATCATTGCAGCTGTTTAATGATGAAGGGGTATATAGTTAACTACTTTGATGTCAGAGTGGTAAATCAGCATTTTCCTTTGACAGTACAGTACATAGTCATAAATTAGTCATTCTCTATTATTAGACCAACACATCCAATTAATTGTTTTATTACAATACTGTAATGCGACAGCATGGTTTTCTATACACAAGCTATAGTAGATATCCTTTTTCATGCAGACAGATGACTGCATAATAAAAAGTGCAGTACAAATACTGGCATATTCTAAACAAAAAAACTTTAAGGCAAGACAATATTAAAAATATAGAGGACACCTGCTGGATACTTAAGACAGATAATAGTTTGGAAAAGCATAACCACTCAAAGGAAAATATTTGAAAGGTAACCTCAGTGCCTTGCTCTAATTATTGAAACGGATTTTACATTTTATGTATTATTTTATAGACTGTCAGATATTTCAGTGCTGTTGTGGTAAAGCTGTTCATATTTACAGTTTACTGATAACCACTGAGGAGAAATATACAATTTGATGAGGACAAGTAAATTATTAGCAACATGACTGAATCATTCTCCATGGCAGAATTAATTTGATGTATTGTTCAAACTAAGCTAGATTTTTTTATTTTGAGGTCAAGGGCAAAAAAAAAAAAAAATAGGAAAACATGTTAAAATTCTGTATCCAGCAAAATGTATAGCTTTTTTCATGAGAGTAAGACAAGAATTGTTATAAATCAAGTATTGTATGTAGTACAATTTCTTGCATGGTATATATTGCAAGAAAATATGTAATAATTTATTCCGGACAGCATCTTCCTAAACGGAACTGTTGTAGATAGCCCATATAGATAAACTATGAAGTTGAAAGCTGTATAGTAATGTAACAGCAAATTAACAAGATCCAGAAAAGAGCCACATAGAAGGAAGATAATCGATTTTCTTCCTTCTGTGTGGTTCTTGTTTGGATCTTTTTGATTGATTTTGCTGTTACCATTTCAAGAGTTATGCAATACTCTTGTTTTATATTTTAATTTAGCAACCAAGGCATCGGTTCTTGAAAGTGGATTACAGATCATTCTTAAAGTGATTTGTTCAGTTTCTTAGGTACATCATGGCATTTAGTGGTTTAAGAGCTATGGTACACTAATATTACTTTGTTCCATTATTCATTTTAACTGTTTTTTAATAAAAACCTACATAAACTTTTTTACTAAACCATGGCCCAAGTAAACTTACTATATCTATCAGTGATGGCAATGTGAATCGTATCTATAGACTATGGACGCATCTCTGCACTTGCAAGGTGAGGCATCCATTAAAGTCTATGAATGCACACCATGCTTTTCCTAAGTTGACATCACTGAAGTTAAAGTTCATTGCTTACTTTCAGTGGCTCATCATTAGGAAAAGTGATACTTTCAAAATATGTTTATTACAAAATCGTTCTCCAAAGACATCTGCTTATGGGACAAATATGCTGTTCTGCACTTCATGTAACATATACTGTCATGGCGAGGTAAGTTTTTATAGTGAGTAAATCACTTTAAGCAGATAAAAATGGATGCACTTAAACCCAGCCTGTTGCTGTAATACAAGATTTTAACTTGAGTATTCAAAAGCATTCTTTCCCATGGCAGTTTATCTGCTAGCTAAGTTATAGAATTTATACATTTCAATCACAGAATTGAAGTGTTTAAGTAAAAAGTCCTATACTGACTTGGGGTATGCTCACCTTACTCATGCCTGCTAACCCTAACCCTGCACATTACCATAAGAAAAAAAAACTTTTTCTAGCAGTAGCAGTTTTCAGATGACACTTTCCTATGGGTACTGTTATGTTTTTCTTTAATTTAATTCAATGGTTGGAAAAGGACTGCTTTTTTTCTTTCATTGTCAATCAGTGAATTTGTGAATAAGGTGTATTCACTGAGTGGTGCATTTGAAAGTTGAAAGTGATTCTGATAATTTTGCCAGTGGAACCAGTTCCATTTACCTAAAGGTTGCTCAGAATGGATAGAGTATTTCATTTCAGGGCTAACAGGCATTTGGTATAATAGCATGATCACCTTTATGTCTTTAGAATTATCTCCCCTTACTGTGTAATATTTCTATATTTTGCAGTAGCCCTCTCACATTGCTCCCCATGGTTTGTTCTTATAATAACTACCAAAACCAAATCCTTTTCTCATTCTCTTCTTGTGTTATAACCCAGGATTATCTTCTTCTTCCAGGCATAGTACCATGCATTTATATGGAGTAAATCTTGGCAGCCATCTTTTTGACCAAGTTCCTAACTTACCCAGGTCTATCCTAATGCTCCTTCTCTCATCCTGTAACATCATTCCTATTTAACTATCTTTGGTGCAGAGGATTATTCCTGTTCTCCATGTTCAGTGTTATGTCTGAAGCATACACATTAAACAAAAGCTGGCCCTAGAACTGATATCTGTAGTACCCCATTGGTAAATTACACTTTATTTCTGATAGATTGTCCCCACCATCACCGCCGCACCTTTCAGACAGTTCTTGACCCATTTGTGCCTTCAGTCACTCACCTCTTTGGCACCTTAATTTTTCTATCAGTCTGTGGTGCAGTATGGAGTCAGGGGCCTTAATGAAGTCCATATTTATCATATCCAGTGAGTTTCCATCTTCCTCTTCCCTCATAATCCAGTAATAGAACTGAACTGTTCAGTTTGGACAAGAGCTATGCTTATGGACCCATGTTGCTTTCACTTACATAATGTTTTTTGTAGAATTCAGACTATTTAACCATTGGCATATTTTCCATCAAGTTGCCAAAGTTAGGATAAGTGGCCTGTAGTTGCCTGGCACACTCTTTAAGTTCACTTTTTTTGCATAAGAATAATTGCAGGCCACCTCCAGTTCTAGAGACAACCTCTTCTGTCAGAAATATATTGAAGTGTTCTGTGAGTGGCTCTTCCAGATGTTCAGGGGCATTTTTAATTATCCTTGGAGGTATTCCATCAAGAGCTCATGTCTTATCCTCCCATGGCACCCTTATTGTCTTCTCTATGTCATGCCTGCCAATATTCCGGGTCTATGTTACATTATTGAATGATGAAAAGAGCGAATGCTTTTTCATCAAACTGTAAAAGTCAACAACGCTAAACAGTGAAGAAAAGGATCATCGATTTTATTCCAAGTGAAAAAATCAGTGGGCCATCTTTGGGACTTTGCCATTTCCTCCATTATGGTGCGATCTCGTCATTGGTATGTTTAAGTGGAGGGGTGTGGGTGGCTAAGCACCCCAATTTATTTTGTGTTTGAATTTTTTTTTTTTTTTTTTTTTTGCAGTGCAGCGATTTTTTTTCCCTGGGAAAAACATCTCTGTTGCGTGTCTTCGCTGATTAGTGGTGTCAACCTTTCAAGTTCAATGAAAGGGTGTTCGTTCTTTTCATCGTTTGATAACTTAACATAGACCCCAATATTCCTACATGCCCAGCCTTATTTGTTGTAACATCTCCCATTTTCCTAGGCTGGGATTCTGCCTTTGGTGTCTAAGGAAGAGAATAGGTCTATGCTTGCTGCAGTAACTACCTGCAAACTGGACCCTTGTTCCACCAGACTGATGATATTTTAAATGGAGGTGTTGGGCCCAGTCCTTTATCAGACTGTCCAATTTTTACTTACTGAAATTTCATATGCTTTAAAAGAGGTACTGGTTATTCCTACCCTATATTCTGACAATTTGGCAATTATCAGCCTATCTCAGATTTGTTATTAAGGTTCTTGAGAAGTTTGGACAATTATCAGCCTATCTCAAATGTGTTAGTTTCTTGAGAAAGTGGTTTAAGTAAACTGATTCCTGCTTTAAAAATAGTAATACTGATGATCCAGTCCATTTTAATTTCTGATCTAGGCATAGTACTGAAATGGTCCAGATGGGGGTCTTTATCTCATTACATCTGCATGACACCTCCATGTGCATCTGTAGTTAACTCCTACTGATGCCTTTAGGAGTCAAATATTGCCTGTTCATATTTGCATCAATAATTCCAAAAACCTGCTATGTACAGGGTTTTAAAATATTTCATCTTAAAACTTATACAATGGCAAACTCAACTGCATTAAAATTTTACCTCTGTCTAATGTAGGTAAATAGATATTAACTGTTGTTTTTATGATATTAATTTATATAGATATAGCTTTCACAATTTTCTAAATATCTAAACAACAGAGTACCAAGGCATAACTCCTTAGCCTGATATGAAAGCTCTCAGCTAGATTAATAAAATGCTGCTGACAGTAGTGTGTAATCTGCGTGATTGCTGATATATTGTAAGTTGTTTACAAAATATTACAAATGTAATAGTTACTGTGTTTACTGTGACTTATAAAATTCAGTTTAAGACCTAGGATCTAAAGAATACTACCATGATAAAAATAGTTTGCACTGAACAGTTTGCCATTTACACTTTTTTCATAACCCCTATGGTACCAGAGATATAAATATTTGTTTGAAATGTGAGGACATAATTTGATTCTAACATAAGGCTTAGGCTCTGCCCATTGGAAGTTATAGTGCAAACTTCCTGACCTCCATTGGAGTGAAAGAGTTATTATACAACGCCCCCCCCATTAATATTCCAAAACGTGCATGCTGATTGGTCAGCGTGCATGTTGTAAATCAAAGACTTACACTAATGGAAATAGGTCCGGTCACCCGGACTTTTTCCATTAGTATAAGTTTTTTTTTTTTTTTTTTTGGACAGCAACGGAGAATGGAAGTCAGTTTAACTTAGCGAGATGTCTTAAAAAAAAGCAACGGAGATCTTCCTTTCTCTGTTGCTTTTTTTAAAGCTGTCTCGCTATGTTAAACTTGTTTAACATAGTGAAACAGCTTTAAAAAAGCAACAGAGAAAGGAAAATCTCCGTTGCTTTTTTTAAAAGCTATCTTGCTATGTTAAACTCTTTTAACATAGAGAGACACGTTTTTAAAAGCAACGGAGATCTTCCTTTCTCCATTGCTTCCACACACACAGTTCTGATGTACTACGTAACCATACGCATGAGCAGTACATCAGAACTGCCGCAGAATACTGGACAGCTGTGGAAGGGCAGCAAGGAGGCATTATACAATGCCATTATTTAAGAAAAGTAAGTATTCTTAAATAATGTCATTGTATAATAGCAATAACCCACTTCTGGATGTGGGTAATGCTGGATTTACCCACGGTTTTCTTTGTTTGGCCACTTGGGCTTCACCCTAGTGACCAAACCACACCAACCATGGGTAAATCCAGCATTACCCACACCCAGGCATGGGTTATTGCTTAAATAATGCCCTTGTTCTGAGAGATCAACTTCTTTATTTGTTCTGGTCTTGTTAGATGTCTCATCAGCATTTGATACAACTGATTATGAGATCCTTTTGAACTGACTTTAATATTATTGTGGCATTACAGTGGTAGTCTTTGTCTGATTTTTCTCCTACCTGTCCAGACAATACAGAAAGTAATTTGAAACGTTAATTCCTGTTATCACTCTCACACCTGTAATGTTCTCTGAGGTTCCATTGTTGTGCTTTTGCTGCCTGCCATGTATATGCTTCCCTGAGAAGACATTATTCAGATAAGTCATCTACAGACTACATGTTGCTCTGCCTTTCATTCTGACAAGAACACATCTCTGCAGCCTGCAAGTCAACTTACGATCTCAAATGCTTCCATCAATGGATGATCAGAAATCAGCAGAACCTTAACACCTTCAGGATGGTTGCCATGGCCACTGACACCACTTTTCAGAATACTTTTGCTCCATTTTGTCCCCAGTATAATCTGCAGTGATGACAGACTAGAGTTAATATGAAAGGTGTGAAATTTAAGGGTCCACCCTCACAATATTGCCATAGAAGTTTACCCTAATTAAGCAAATTATACCACCTACAAATCTCCATTTTGTAGTTAATATGAAAGGTGTGAAATTTAAGGGTCCCCCTTCACAATATTGCCATAGAATTTTACCCTAATTAAGCAGATTATGCCACCTACAAACCTCCATTTTGTCATGCATACCTTGATTTCTTCCCATCCACACTGTTGTAATACCCTGTACCTGGGACTGCTGAACTCAGTACTCTGCAGTCTGACTTCTTGTAGAGATGACTTGATACCATCATGTTGCTCTGGTTCTGCATAGTCTACACTGTTTATTAGTTATATCAGAAATCATCTGTAAATTTCTATTCACAGTTAATTTAGCCCTACATGACCTGTGTCTCCCCTGTTTTCATCAGTTTCTAGTATGGTCTTGGCCATTATGTGCCTTATGTTCTGCCACCATGGGGCTATTAGCAGTTCTGAAGGAGTGATTGGATTGCTCTAGGATCCGTTCTTTCACTTTTCAGGGACCATGCTTCGAAATCTAATGCTAGGATGGCTGAGAAAGTCCCTGATGCTAAGTGGTTTTAAGAGGCTCCTCAAAACATATTTGTTTGAGTTAGCCTAATATACCTGACTGCTGGGCTAAATGCCATATTTTAGATGGATTGCTTGCTTGGTGGATGCAAGTAACATTTCAGGAACTGTAGTCTTGGCATCCTAAGAATCTGTTTACTTAGAATCAAGATGTATATAGACCTGTTTTTATTTTCAGAGACTGACCCATATTTACTAGTAAAGTAACTAGCTGCACAAGCACTGAAGAGTTTACATCTTTAGTATGCAGCATACCCCTCACACATGAAGATCATTGAAATGCATGTGGCAGGCATATGTGGTCCACCAGCAAAAGTAAAAGACATATGGGACCATAGAATGGACCTTCTGGTGAGACTAACCCTCATAGGTACCATCTCAGTCACCAGACAAGCATCGGAATGAGAACAGGTCTGAAGAAGCAAACTCCATGTAGTATGAATTGCTGAAATGTAAGTGGAAGGCAGGAACAAGGCAGTCATCTGCAAGAAATAAAGTGGTAAATGTTCTACTGACCAATTAGTGATGATCTTTTTTGTCTTTAGTCTGCAATGCACTCTTTTTTTTAAGCAGATGTCTAATCTGTACTGATGTTTAAAGTCTTTTGACTGATGGTTCGTGGCAGACATGCTGATTTTTTACTAGTTGTAATGTATGCTCAAAGATGTCATATTAGTTTCACTTACTTGGAGAGGGGGGGATGCAACTCTGTACACAACCTGACAGCCATTAACGAATGACAACCATATGATGAGACCTTGGCAGGAAAGCCACACAGGTGCAGAGTAACTGTTTTCATCATGTGATTTTAATGAAGAAGAAATTATAAAAAAATAATAATTAAAAGTGATACTGGAACATTAATACAGCAAGGAAGGTCAAGATATGATCAAAAATTTATTTTTTTTATTTTCTGCAAATAGTTTTCATTTGATGAAACAGCAAAGAAGGAAACTAAAGCCTGTATCAGAAGAAGGAAAGAGCTATAGAAAACAGAAAACAATACATCTGACTAAAGAAAGAGAAAAGGAAGGTTACCAATGAAAACATGAAGGCCTTCAGAATGGTGAGAGGTAAGCGAGTGTGCATGTGAAGGTAGCAGGAAATAAGAAAAAAAGAATCATGTCTTAAACCAGGCGCTATCTAGTCATGGTGGCTGGATAGGGGAACTTAATTTGTGGTATTGGGGACAAAATACATTTTTCAGATACGCTAGGAAATGTTGCTGGAACTATAATGATGGAGAGAAATTCTGATTCAGAAACATGGTAAAAGTCGCACCAAGAAACACCTCATCAGCAGCTCATTATCATGTCTCTGAAATTAACACAGTGCTGTCAGACCTGACCTCACTTGTGTTCTCCCTTGCCACCCATGCATTGATCTGGCAAAGTTACCCCCTACAAGTTCACATTCACAAACACATATTCATGCACCCATCCATGGTCACATGCACATACACTCATACATACACATATTTATTCAGCCTCATTCCTGCCCCTGCAGACATGAGTGTGCATACACACACAAACAAGTATCCATGCACATATATACACTGATGCCCCAGCATCTCGAGTGCTCTGATAGGAGTGACTGGGTCCATGTTGTCTTTTGACAACATTTACATTTTCCTTCTGTAGTAACATTATACTCAGCTGAACAACTGTCTGAGTCACATGGTCAAGCAAATAGGTTCATAGGCTTATAAGATAACAATAGGCTATTGGCCCGGAGGCCCTTATAAGCCTAGCCAAGAATTTTGCCCATATTCCTTCAAAGTCAGCACCTGTTTCTCCTGTCCAGCAGGGACATAGGTGGGATCCCAGGGGTGTATTTTCTGTTTCCCATCCAGCCATCCAGGTTCCTCTTAAAGAGGACTAGAGAGGTACTGTACTTGACATGGAGAGGGAGTCTATTCCGCAGATGGGGGAGTCTTTGGACACAAATCTATCCTGCCAACAAGTTCTATTAATGGCAAAGACCAGGTTAAGGCCTTGCATTCAGGTTGTGCAAGTGGAGTTTGACTTATGGATATGCAGCAACTCCATCAAGGCTGGGTCTGAGATGGCTTTGTATGCCAAACACAGGTCACCTTGGGAGCTACCAACATTTCTGGGGGATAGCTTATGGCTATTTAGTGTTAGTGAGTTCCCCAGAATGCTGCCTTAACATCTAGCTTCCTCAGTGAGAAAACTCTCTGTGGTAAGTCTTCTTGAAGGGGAAAACCACAGTGGTAGAGCCATGTAAGAATGGTAAATAATTGCCACAATGCAGAAACCATCCAAGATAAGACTTCCAGATCATGGTAAGCCTTTCTGAATCTCAGGGTTAGACTTTTTTAATTATTATTATTATTAAGCCATTTTTCACAAACTTGAAACTTGTGTGCTGAATGGATCTGTATTTGTAAATTACCATTGCAGAAGAAAGTGGTATATAATATTTGTTGCATACTTCTTTTACATAGATACAGATAGAGACTGAGATATTCCTCTCTCTAAGGAAACCACTTTTTCCGAATGGACTCAGGGCGAAAAGCCCCAGATAACACAAACATTGTTATAATGAAAATGCATAGCAAGAAAAAAAGATACTTGACCAAATTAAGCCCTTTTAAAGGAGTAGATTGCTAATGTAGTAATTTAGTGCTTAAAAAGAAATATCAGAATGAAACTCAAGATCAAGCAACTGTTGTGAAATGGGATTGTATTCTTATTTGAGCTAGATTTTCTGAATCAGTAGTTAAAAGAACTCAACTTGTACTCTGTGTACTTGTGTACTTTGTTTACCTCTGATGCTTTTATTCATCTCTGAAAGTGTATATCTGTATGGAAAAATTAATATATAGTGAATATATATCCTTATAAACTGTACTTTGCCATATTTTATCCATTTTGTTTTTATTTTCCTGTTGTGTCTGCACATTGAAATAGATCTTGTTAAATAAAGTCAGTTTAGACATGACAGGGTATGTGAGAATTTTTGCCCCCTCCTCCCAAAAAAAATGCTTTCATCAGAATTCCACTTCATTTAGGGTAATAGACAGAGCTTTTAATGATGCATTTTCATGTCAAAAAACACCTATGTATTCACTGTACATTTTTCATTTTTATCCATGAAATCACCTTTTGGGATGGAAGGAAGCAAGCCCTAAAGATCACATATTTCATATATTGTACTGTAACCGAGTTATAAGAACATGTTCTCCAAATTAAAATATGGATATATACAATTTAGTACCCTAGTTTCAGCCTGAATTTATATTTAAGAATACCGGATGGAGAAGATATCTTTGTTTGTGGTTATTGCAAGAAAGAATGTATCATTTTGTCAGTCTTTAGTATGTATTGCTGTTCCTCTTTGTTCCACTTTGCTATGTCAATTTGCAGAATAAGTTTATTTTTGGCTAGCAATAACTAGCAATAAAATTGTCATTCTGACTTATTTGCTATAATTAGTAAGACTTTCAAAGGGGTGACATGGTCTGCAATTATTACATTCAGTTTATATTTTTGCCTAGCTTCTCAAGAATGTCACTGATGACTGTCAGTGGCCTGGCAATGGAGTAAGCAAAGTTGAGCCCTAAACATCTCCTACTGTTAAAGAACTGCAGTTTTAGAACAGAGCCTTAATGTTAAAAGATAACCAAAGATCGATCTTGTAATATTGAATCCTGAAAATCTCAAACGGCTGATTTAACCCAAGGGAACATTTCCCTTGGCCACATCAAAAAAAAAATAAAATCCCACACACCCCTAACTAAATATACCAACTCCGAGATTGCTCCAAATTGGAGAAAAGGGCATAATCCACATAACGGCCAAGGGAAGTGTTTCCCTGGGTTAAATCAGCCGTTCGAGATTTTTAGGTTTCGATATTACAAGATCGATCTTTAGTTATTCTATTAACTAAAGTTTTGATCTTGTAATATAGACCCTGTCCATGTTTTATTGTTGATCCTTCATCAATTCCCAAATATTTATACACTCCCTCTTGCTCAAGTTCTTTTATATCACATTCTTGTCCCAAACTGATGTTTTTCTGGTGTTGTAGTTTTCCTGTTTTAAAGGCTACTTTTGCACATTTAGCAGGACCAGATGACATTCTTATTCTAGACTCTACATGTGAATGATTTCATGCTACCTAAAATCTATATGGTCCAAAAATCAACATCTGTGATATTCCAGATTCCTGTTTTAGGATTTGTAAAAAAGGAACTGCTATGTTGAAGAGGCCAGTCTTATATGAATCCATGTCTCCCATTTTCCCTTCTAGCCACAGCACAGTCTGTAACTACAGATGTCCCAGACTTAGAGGAGCAGTGTCTATGGGAGTAAAGGTGTAGGGTCTTTGGATCAAAAAAGAGACCAAAATACATAAATGTAAAATAGATGTTGGCAGTTATAAATGCTCTCAATCATCTAACAGTCTCAGAACCATTACAAGTGGTAACAGACAACACCACAGTGATGTGGTACATAAACAGAGAGATCCAGATTTACCATTCTGTGCAGACTAGCAAAGGTATCCTGGGATATAGCAACACACATACATACAGGAAGGGCATTGCCCAGCAAGGTAAAAAAAAAAAATCCCTCATCAATCTCAACAAGCACCTCGAGGGACTAATCAAGTCACTAAAGCCAAATTTGAGATGCAAATAACCTCCCACACTAAGGACAATCATAAAACTTTCTTCAGTTATGTCTTCAACCTTAAAGGCAACACCTAACAATGTACCAAACTAGGGTCTATATTATAACTTCGAATGATTAAAAGACCCTGGGAAAAAATTGCTGTTCCGTGTGTTCGGGGATTTAATACTTTTGACTTTAGGGGGTCGATTAAGGAGCGTTCATGTGAGAATAAGGAACAGGTTAAAATGGATTTCTGTGGATTTTTCTGAAAATGTGAAATAAATATTCTGCATTTCGGTGTGTAGAGCGCACTCAGCTGGAACTCAGTTACCTAACTTGGCAAAACAATATAGCTTGGCATTCATTGTTAAGAAGAATCAGAAGTAAAATATTTTATCTCTTATAAACTATGCAGCTTTGTGTAAAATTATTATCAACAAACAGGTCAAGATGAACTCTTCTTTGCAGCTGTGTCTCATCAACATGATACGCAAAGCTAGGCCAAGGACGAAAGGAGTTATTTTTCAGGAACAGAATGTTTAAAATATGGAAAACAAACTGTCAGCAGACCAGCTTCAAAGGAAAGACTTATTATTCTGGCAAATTCTCTAAATTGCTGATGCAAGCATGAAAGACACTATAAAGATTGGAACTTTTTCTTTTGTATCAGAGACTTTGATTATTCTATTCTTGCAGACCTAAAATTGTAAGCTGAAGTACATTTTGGATGTATATACCTTTCATTGTTAAGCTAGTTGTAAACCTCGTGTGCAGTAAATGAATGTCGTAACAGCAGAACTGTCTCAGTGTCTTTATTGAGTAAAGGTACAGACTACCATGAATAGTGTAGTATGATTTTAACAGTGGTGAGACCAGTCCAGTCCAAACAACCGGGGGGGGGGGTGACCTGAAGAGGTGCCTCTCACAGTGTGACATTCCAGTGCAGACCTTCTTAGAATCGATTCTTCTCATCCTAAACCTTTGTCCATTGACTGGAGGAAAAAACACTACAGCGCAGTACAGTAATTTTTCTTCAGACAGTAGGTGACCCACAGGGTATGAAAATACTACTGCCAAAATTTTCATATCACCAACATCTAATGAAAGACAGCAGAGAATTTTCCCACAACTGATCTTCGTGTCAAGACTGGCCACCTTGTCCTGAACATTTGTGGTAAATATTTTATTCTGTTTTTCTTTTAACAATGAATGCAATTTAATAAAATGCCAAGAAGTGCACTCAGTCTTTTACTTTTGATGTGTCTGAACCGTATATAAATCTGTGCAATTATTTAAATACATGGTATGATCAGCATGTTAGCACCTGTAAGTCATTACTAGGGAAAACTGACAATCCAGCATTATGTAAATGGATCTCTACCTTTAATTGGTATGTACGTAAGGCAAAAGTGCCATAGAATGTGCAAAAATGTTCTATTTACAATGATTTAAATGTTGCTTTTTGCATGCCATGTCATAAACATATTGTACAAAACCTGGAACACAACCAGGATAAAGTAATGCCTGAAGCACAGACAATGGTTCCTGTTTCTATATATCTTGTTGCAAAAGATTTATTAAAGTGTGATGCAGATGTCAAAGTTTGTACTTTACAGTCTGATTTTCAGGAGTTTAAAGACTGGATTGCTAAATTAGCAGCCAGCAGGATCTTGACATGATGGGTCATTTTCAGACTTACTGTGATAAATGGAATGCATCTGGTAAACTGCATGCTGATACTGCTGAATGTACAAAAGAATTTTCTCAGTTTTTTAAAGTCTCACAGACTGAAATTAAGACCTTTACACAAACTGTTATTGAACAGGGCTGCAAAGCTATTGGTATGATAGAAGGGTTAATGAGTAAAATTGTCTGTTTGCAATAAAACTCTTGACAGGCAGTTGGTTGATGCACAGCATGACGTAACTGTTGCTAGGGAGGAAATAAACACATTACAAGCTCAGTTGGAGACACAGGAATCTGAAGCTGCTAGAGCAACAGACCTAGCTAATCAAGACCTTTTAAAATTACAAGCCCTGTTAGAGGAATATCAATCTAAATCATTAGAAACTACTGTTACAAGTCCTATCATAGCCTCAGCAGGCTTTTCTGCTGAAGTTTATCATCAGTCTTGGATGTTAGAAACTCTCCCTAAGTGGGATGAACAGAAGGGTATTTTTAATAACATGATTACATTTGAAGCTTGGGTTCTTAAAACTGTAAGCACTGTATGAAATGATACGCTTGAACGTTGTTTCTGGAATTTTATTCCACAATGTTTTATGACTTATATTCAGAAAAGGCAGTATCCAAAACAAACTAAACACCTAACAATGACAGCAGTATTGTTAGCATACACTAGAGGGCAATCTCTCACACCAACACCTTTAAATCGGTTTCAAATGACAGGTTCAGAATCTGATTATTCTGTTCTGCATTACATTGATGACATACTAATACAGTCTGAAACAAAAGAACAGCATTTAGCTAAAGTAACACAGGTCCTTCAAACACTGCAAGAGGCAGGGTTTAAGGTTAAAAGTGAAAAGGCACAATTCATGTCATCTGAAGTAAAATTTCTAGGTACTATTTTACGTCCTTCTGGGTGTACTCCTTATTCGGAGAGGGTGCAGGGAATCTTGCAAATGAATAAACCGGTTACCATTCCGGATTTGCACAAATTTCTGGGTATCATGAATTATAATTGGGAATTTATAGAGGATTATGCCAGCTCCACTGTATGACATGCTTTCTGGCCAGAAAGAATTACCCTTTCTGGAGTGGGGACCAAAGGAAAATGCGGCTTTTTGTGATTTAAAGGTAGCATTAGCCAAGGATACAGAATTAGTAGCTCCAAGTCTAACACATCCCTTTGTGTTGCAGGCAGCAGCCGGGCCAAACACACTCTTTGTTGTGCTTTTACAGGAGTGGCCTCAGGGCTCTGATTCTAGAATGGAAAAGACTTTACGCCCTACTACATTTTTCAGTAGGAAGATGACACATGTTGAGAGGGGATACCACCCGTGCATTCAGCAACTATTGGCCATTTACTGGGGTTTAAAACAAACTGAATACGTAACGGCTTTCAATAAAGACATTATAGTACAGACACTGCATTATGCCATACAGGCTTTGGTAAATGAGACTCAGCTAAATAAACTGATTGATGATGTCAGTCAAGCAGTGGTTGCAAAATGGTTGGCATTATTTAGTGCCAAGCAAGTTACAATAAAGGCAGGAGATAAGTATTACTTATCTAACTTCATGGAATATGAAGGAAAACGACAAAAATGCATTAGGCACATTTCAAATCCAGAAAAGCCCATTCTGTCTCCTGATTTTCAGGAAGACAGGCCATCCATCTTTGTTGACCGTGCTCGATTTTGGGACAATATCAGACTGGATTTGCAGTATTACCAGAAAACCCTTCTATGGGACAGCCGACTCTGTTTCAGTTACTGGGACATATATCTGCTCAGCGAGCTGAACTGGAAGCAGTTCTTTATGTGTTACAGCATTTTCCACCCATCAATATTTTTTCAGACAGTGCATACATAGTTAATTCTCTGGGCAAGGAGAGGGTTTGTTGATAACATGGGCAAACCACTCAAGCATGCTTCTGTGTTACAGACTATTTGGGATTTGGTTCATAGTCAGTCCCTTGTAGGTTGCTACAGTATCTTAAAGGTAAAAGCTCATCAGAAAGCTACAAATGAAATTTTTCAGTTAAGTAACTATGCTGATCAGATGGTAAAAAAGACAGCAAAGGAAATAATGCAATTGTATCCTACAGAACACCTTTCTAGTGTACCAGATAAAACCACTGCAGTACATGCCATACAGACATTTTCAGTTCAGAATTTGCAACATGATTTGCTGCAGATCCAAACTAAGTTTGGACTGCATGAAGAGTTAGAAAAATGTACTCTTGTAGGAGAAAGTCCAGGGCAATATAATGCAAAATGTTTTGAAGACAGTTCAAGTCTTCCTTATATATCGTACCAACAGGCACGACAGTTAGTGAAATTTAATCATCAGGTATTGGGACATTTGGGTACACAAAAGTTATGGTCCATTGTAAAAAAACAAGTACTGGCATCCACAGTTAAAGAAAATCTGTGATTTAGTGCATGCTTAATATGTTTGCAGGTTCCCTCTGGGACACAGGTATTGATCAAGATATTCCAGACGGACGGTCCTTGGGATAGTAATTGGCAAGGACCTTTTGAAATAAGTGCTCAATTAGGACCTCTCGTGTACAAAGTTAAAGGAAAGAAAAAGAGCAAAATAATTCTTGTTCATAAAGATCAGTTGAAAGTCATTAAGTGACTTCATGTTTTATGGGGGTTTTTTTGTAGACTCACAGCATATGCCAAGTCTGAAACAGTTGAAAAAACATCCATCAAAACAACTTTTCAGATTAATACCACTTATGTGGAAAAGTTATATTATTGTACATAATGAAAATTCTGTTTGTTATTGTGCTGACTGTACTCATTGGAGCCCTTGGGGTAGGGTGTCTATCAATATTAACAGGTAAACCTACCTCTGTTCATACAGACCATTTGGTTAAAATCCCTTCTACCTGTTAAAAGGTAGGCAGACAGTATCAAAAGGTTGTAGTGTTGTAGTACATTTTAACATCACATTCCTAGACACAGGCAGGTGCCGATATAAAAGGGCATGGAATGATACTCTGCTAGGAAGCCTAGGTACAGGCATGGGAGTTATTAATGCAGCTGACATTGAAATTCTGACTAATCGATTAAAAGTAGTGGGGGAAAATATCTCTCAAATTGCCCATTTACAAGCATCTTGGAATCCAGAAATATGGAAGACACACCTGCACAATATAAATTATCAGCCGCAGTTTTTAGACAATTATGATGCTGTGTAGCTACATCAGTTGAAATTTGATGGTAACATGACAATTTTTGTAAATTAGATAAAATGCACTATGCAATCTTTGTATGTGGAAATTCAAGAAAATAGAGTGCAAACTGAACTTATGTTACAAAATGAAAATGTTTGGTGACAATTGTTTAACAAATGGATACCTGATACCGATTGGATTAGGTTATTTACTGAAGTAACATACCGTACTCCACAATATTGTACAGGAAAGTTTATGCATTATAATGTTACCGATACCACTATTATGTGTCAATTTACTGTGTTACCTATGATATTTCTCGTACCAGAAGGGTTTGAGTATTGGTTGCCACAATTTGAAGGTAATTATATAGATATGAGAGCAAAAACACATAAAATCGAGTATTGTACACAAACTCAAAATGGACTAATTTGTGGACAGCATTCGCCTGTCTATGAACCATGCTTACTGCAGCATTCTGTTAATTTGTGTCACGGGACTATTATGCCTTCTTTTCAAATGTTTATAGAAGTGGCTCCTCACTATATTTGTCTGGTTACAGATCAAAATGTAGGTCATAATTTAAAATTACCTTTTGTAGGATGTTTATCACATGTTGATTTCCTTAAATGGAATAATAAGAGCTATGTGTTTACTGAACCCACAGAATTGAACATTTCCAAGAACTGGAATTATGACTTAATACAGCTTCCCAATATATCTGTATCTTTGGATAATTTAAAAAACATAATGAACAATACTAAAATTCACCAAAAAAACATGTAGATGCCAGTGAAATTAGAAACCACAAAATGAAAAATACACTGGGAGCTCACCAATAAGAGGAACGAGTTGAAGGTGTTTAATGAAGCACAAACACAAACGTACAAAATAAACTGATAAACAGGGTTGAAAACTGAAAGAAAAATTAACGCTTTCACTGAATAAATCGCATTTTCATTTCAACTTCATCAGAATACTTGTCACAAGGAAATACAGCTTTATATATACACAATTGAATAAAAATACTTGTTGCCATTGGTCATCCTTAAACAAGGAATTAATTAAACATCCATTCTTAAAGGCAACAAACCCATTCTAAAACCAAATGTTAAAATATATAAGAACTACCAGTACCAATACAATACTAAAATTATCAGAGAGTATTTGGAAAAAAGAAATAAAAGTATTCTGTATTATGAGGCATTAAGCATCATTGCAAAAGATAGACTACTTAGTTTGGCTGAAAAGACCAAAAAAGACACTGCTCACAACTGGTGGGATATCTTTAATGGTTTGTCAAAATCAGGAAAAAATCTGTTAAATTGGTTGATACATCCTGTATTAGTAGTGTTATGCATTATAGTCATACTAACTATCTGGAATTGCTCCCTAAGTTGTCATTTGCGAAAAACATATAGAGTTCAGCAAATCATGATGGTTAACCTGAATGAACAGGAGAAAGTTTCAATGTGTACCATTAAAAAAATAATTGAAAATGATCAGTCATTTTCTGCTTTTTAAATAAAAAAATGGGAATTGTGAGAGTAAAGAACAGGTTAAAATGGATTTCTGTGGATTTTTCTGAAAATGTGAAATAAATGTTCTGCATTTTAGTGTGTAGAGTGCACTCAGCTGGAACTCAGTTGCCTAAATTAGCAAAACTATATAGCTTGGCATTCATTGTTAATAAGATTCAGAAGTAAAATATTTTATGTCTTATAAACTATGCAGCTTTGTGCAAAATTATTATCTACAAGCAGGTCAAGATGAACTCTTGTATGCAGCTGTGTTTCATCAACATGATATGCAAAGATAGGCCAAGGATGAAAGGAGTTATTCTTCAGGAACAGAATGTTTAAAATATGGAAAACAAACTGCCAGCAGACCAGCTTCAAAGGAAAGACTTATTATTCTGGCAAATTCTCTAAACTGCTGATGCAGGCAGGAAAGACACTATAAAGATTGGGACTTTTTCTTTTGTATCAGAGACTTTGATTATTCTATTCTTGCAGACCTAAAACTGTAAGCTGAAGTACATCTTTGATGTATATACCGTTCATTGTTAAGCTAGACGTAAACCTCGTGTGCAGTAAATGATGTCGTAACAGCAGAACTATCTCAGTGTTTTCATTGAGCAAAGGTACAGACTACCTGAATAGTGTAGTATAACTTTAACAGTTTGCTTTTTTAATTGTTTGAAGTTATAATATAGACCCACCAAACTAAAGGTGAATTGAACCACCTATGTGGAGCCAGAGGATATAGCAAATCTGCTACCAATACGTTTAGCTCCAATTTTACCCCCTTTGACCACAAGTTACCTGTCAGGAAATATTCCCCACCATTTCCCTACCAACTATCAATAGGGAGCAGTTTCTCACTGTGCCAAGACCACTGCATTGATGGGACATGATAATATCTCAGGATGCCCCCTGAATAGCATGACCCAATAGAATCTCTATTTAAGCATAGCCTCCATACAGGCTGTGTGCCAAATGAATGGAGGACTGCAAAAGTTATACTCTCTACAAAAAGGGGGACCTTGGACAGAATTTGCATAGACTGAGGAATTAAAGACCCATAAGTCTGACTAGTCTCATATGCAAGGCCATGGTCAGAATTATCATGGATATGATAAACAGTGACACAGGAAACCTATAGACACTGGATGCTACCCAGTTTTTTTTTTAAAGGCAGCTCATGCCTAATTAACCTGGTGGACTACTTGGAGAAGGTCACTAAATCTATGGATGAAGGCAAAACAGTCCACACTGCCTACCTTGGTCTGGCCAAGGCACTCAACATAATATCTCACTTGGGCATTGTAGACATACAAAATTAGGCATAAACCTTTGTATCACGCAAAGAATTATCAGCTGGTTTAATGATAAACACAAGAAGTTTGGATATTTCTGTAAACCTCCACAAAGAGAACAGTCACTAACAGAGTCCCACATAATTGGTGCTGGAGCCTCTCCTTTTTGGCCTCTACTTCTCTGAGGCAAGCATTAAGAGCCACTGGTTGACCTAGTTTGCAGACAACTGCAAACTAGGCATGGTCCTTCAAGAGGGTCTGATGCAGGCAAACAATTGGAGCCAGAGTGAAGGACCAAAACTCAGTTCGATAAAAGGTATAATAGTATCCTTTGGAATTATTGCAATTTTTGGAAATTACTGTGTTTTTTTTAGTTGGAAATGATCTCATTGATAATACACCTCTAAAAGTAGACCCAGTGCTCAGGGACAAGGGAATATATGTGGACAGTAACCTGTCCTTTGACCACCATGTGTCTACTGTGCTGAGAAAATCATTATATGTTGCACAACTTATAAGTAAGAGCATAGCATCCAGGTTCAAGGAGGTCATTGTTCCACTTTAATCAACTCTTATCTGACTAATCATTGAGTGCAATGTACCTGACAAAGCACTTGAAACAGCATGAGAGACCACAGAGATTCCACACAAAACAATACAGGAAGTAAACAAGTCCTCTGCAGTCCATCTCAAAGCCCTAGTCCTGTACTCAGTCTCCTACAGACTGCTGCATGGCGATCTATGCCTAGCCTGCAAGGCCTCCTCTGATCCCATTCTAATGGCTGTGTTGCATATTTGCAAAACAAATAGTATAATAAAATACCAGTTCTAAGGACCTAAACCTCATCTGCAACATTAACAGGACATGTTGAAGGGACAGGTATGTGTCTCAATGATTACATGTGAAACAAAGCTCATCACTAATCATGTTCAAATGTAATTTGGATCAATGGATGGGAAATTGAAAATTTTCCTCTAGTTTTGCACCTATATCCATAATGGACAGGGGCAGCCAGTAAACACTTTTTATTTTATTTTATTTTTATCTATCTATCTATCTATCTATCTATCTATCTATCTATCTATCTATCTATCTATCCTTTGCTGACCAGGTTAGTCGCCTCTTTTTCAGGGAAGACCCAAGGTCAAATTTATACTGCTAGGGGAAAGTTGACTAGGGCATCAAGGAGCTCCCCCTACTCATCATCGTTGCAACTGGGATCCATTTTGCAGGAGCACTTCCTATTTCCTTTTCCAGGCACATAGGTGGCCCAGAGAAAAAGGGAGGCAGATGGAGAGAGAAGGAGATAATGGAGTGGTGAGAGAGAAGGAGGAGACAGCAAATATCAAGACCAGAGAATGTGTGCAAGATTTTCAGGAGATGTTTCAAATAAATCTGTTTGATTGATATGATTTAGCAAATGATAGATATATAAATGCGACCCTTAAGTCAGGAGGCTTGGGGATGATTAGTTGAAGTGGTGATGTAGATTGAACCAGAAAATGAAGGAGACATTTCCTGGGGACATTATAGAGAAAATGCAAAAAGAGGATGCAGATACAATCCTGAAGAATAGTGGTAAGATGGAAAAAAATATATGAAGAAAAAGTAAAAGAATGAAAAAGGGGAGTAGCAAAAAAATAGGCAGAAGAAAATAAAAAACAGAAATACATAGTAAAGATTCAAAATAAAGGAGACAAAGAAATGGACAGGTATGAAGTGTAAAAGTGCATTAGGTAAGAGCATTTATTCTTATTAACAAAGAGATAGTTTCTGACATATCTGAGACTGTTTTTTTTTCTTTCGATGGAAAAATTTATTTGGAGAATATGAAAAAAGTAAGACTGTAACCCATGGAATCTTTATCTTATAAAAACATTTAACAGGGAAACAAAATGAAAATTCATGTGCAATTTCAAACTGAGGTGTAAAGAGACACTTTGAAAGGACATTTGAAAACTTTATGTAAAGAAGTACTAGAGATTGTAAAGGTTTATGACAAAATGGGTTTATGGACTGGTGGATGGGACTGTAACATTGTGTTAAAAATAGAAATAGAAAAAATATACATATACCAAGCATGATAAACGTGGAGGGGAATAAGGATGTCATAAAATACTGGGGACAACCCAAAACATTTTTTTGTGGAAAAGAAGGACATTTAATACATAATTTTGATAATAGAAAATGTTATATTTATGGGGAAATGAGACATGATGCAAAAAATGTTAAATGAAATGTTAAAAATGTTGTAAAACTGGATATTTATGGATGGACTGCAAAAATAAAAATAAGAGTAAAGAAAAAGAAAGAGAAGAAAATGAACAAAGAAAATAAATTTTAGCAGTAATAGAAGTAAAAGAAAAATTAGATGAGAAAAATAAAGAGGACATACAAGAAAATTGTGAAATAAGTGATGAAGAAGGCATAAATTGGGATGTAGTAAAATATATTGTTAAAGACAGGAAATGAAAATTTAAAGGAATAAGTACAAAAGAAACAAGAAAATAAATGAATGAAAAGGAATATATGCATCTAGGGATTGGTGATTAGTATAATGTTTGAGGTTTTTGACTCACAGGCACAAGATATAGGGTTTGATTTTCACCTTTGAGAGGGGAAATTGGATAGGCTTAGAATGGCCTATTAAAAAGAAACTAGCCCAGTAATTAGCTATAAACTCATGAATCTAAGTGAAAATGAAAATTTTAGAGTTCTTTCTATAAATGTGAATAGTATTAAGAATATAGTAAGAAGAACAACGATTTTGGAGTGGTATAATACATGTGATATAGATGTAATTATATTAGAACACACAAAATTAACAACAAATGAAGAAAGATTACAAACAGAGAAACTATGGTGAGGAAAGATAATCTGGAATTTGGGAAATGAGAGATAATCTAGAAAAGCCATATTCTGTAGAAATACAATAAATATATTGGATGTAACGTTAGCAAAAATAGAAAGATTAACCATTGTAGTTTTAAAATGGAAAGAACAAGTGTATAGAATTATAGCATTACATGCTTATACTAATTGTAAAGAAAGGGAAAGATTATTTAATCAGATTTTAGACTATCTAGTGATAAAAATGTGTATTATAACAACAGGATACTTTAATTGTGATTTAAGAGGGAAGCATAAAAAGAATGGAAATGATATAAGAAAAATATTAGAAGTTATAAGATGTGGTACATTCAACTTTGGGATAAAAAATCATGGATTTGCAAAAGGGGTATTTATAGAACTGAAATAGATTATTTTATTGTATCAGAAGGTTTAGTTATAGGAAAGGGGGTGGTAGTTGAAACAAGATTTTCTAACCATCTTGCAATATGGTTAAAGATAAAGGAAAACAAGAAATATATAAAATAGGCAAAGGAATAAAAAAAATTAAAAAAGAATGGAATGAAGAAGGAAAGAGAGTAATAATACAGTTATGGGAAGATCATATCACTACGATAGCGTTTTATAAACATTGGTCTGAATGGTAGATGATATTTAAGGAAAAATATAAAAAAAATGTTTTTTATGGTGGCAATATGATGTGAGAGAAGTAGAGAAAGAAAAATATAAAAGAATGTATAATGACACAATGGAAGATTTAGAATATAAATATAGGAATTACTTTGACAAAGAACAATAATTATATGAAAGAAATCAAGAAAAAAAAACAAGGATTGTTTTATAAGATATTTTACATGGAAAAAGGGAAGTATCAAGTATATTTATGTTGCCAACAGTATTTGAAAAGGAATTATTGAACAGTATTTGAAAATGGATTATTGCAGATATTTTTTTTTTCATTTATATGGGATTCTAGCAAAAACCCAGTAGAACGAAGAGTTTTGTATGTAAATAAAGAGGAAAGAGGTTTAGGGTTAATTAATCCAGTGGTATATGCTGCTTCATTAAATTTGTACAAGGTGTTAAAGTGGATAAATGAACAAAATGAGAAATTAGTAGTAAAACTGTACAAATATAAGTATAATAAATTTGAAGGAGTTGTAAAAAAAGAATAAAAGATAAAAAGTATGTATAAATGTAGAAATAAAATGTTACCAAGAAAAAAATATTTTTGTAGAAAATAAAAAATGATGATATAGAAAAAGACAGAAAAGTATGGTAAAAGAATTTAATGATAAAACATTACCATGTAAAACCATGGGAAAGTTTAACAGATGAGAAAAAAATGAAAGCTATAAAAATAAAAAGCAAATGGTGTAATCAGAAAGTAGAATGTCGGGTGTGGCCAGGATGCTGAGGCGATAGAAGCAGAATTCATCAGCTCTGCTGTTCTTAACATATTTCTGAAAGGAAATTTTATTTTTAAGTTATTGTATTTTTTATTTTCACAGAAAATTAATAACCTAAACCTTCCTTTTTGATAACATATAAAAAATATTTAATTTTTCCTATATTTTCCTGTCAAAATACTATCTGGAAGTCTTATAATTCAGTAAGATGAGTCAGTCAAAAACAAATTATCAAGACACATCACTGAAGAAGGACTTTCAAATGATTCTGACAAATATCCAGGAACTGTCTTTGAAAATGGATAAAATGGGCAACAAATTAGCCATGTTTGAAGAAAGATATACAAAGCTGATGGAACTAATTCAGGAGACTCTGAAGCAACATAAAATACAGATTTCGGGAATAGAAGACACCTTAAATGATGTAGAAAAAAGAAGAAATTACTGAGTTCCTTTTCAAACAAAATACAATACTATTGAGCAAACTAGATGACTTGGAGAACATGTCTCAAAGAAATAATATTCACATTTTTGGTTTGCCAGAGAAAATAGAAGGAAGGAGCATGACTAACTTTTTAACATCCTGGTTTCCTAACATCCTTGATCTCCTTGAAGCAATGTCTTATGTCATTGAGAGAGCACACAGATCTCTAGCTATGGCTCCTTCTGAAAATAATTCCACTCCGAGGTCTAATATAGTCAAGTTTTTCTCTTCACAAGACAAAGAATTGATTCTCAAAATACCTTGGTCAAAATCTCCCATGAAATTATATGGGAAGGTAATAAGATATGACAATGATTATTCTTCTACAGTGATTTCTAAAATGAAATGTTTTCTACCATTAAAGATCTCAATAAAAACAGATACAGGTAAATTTGCTTTTCCCTGCTGGACTAAAATTATTTTTTTCCAGACAAGATTAGAATTTTTGAAGACATAGATCCTGCATTATCTTTTCTAAAAGCAAAAAAATATAATTCAACAAACAGAAGAAATGGATTGGAGTAGCAGTTCCCTGAAATTAATGGATGAGAGAAATGGATGGAAAACTAATGAAAAGAAGAAGAAAATAAAAGTAACTATTTGATTACTTGCAAGAATTTTATATTTGTTTAGCTGTTTAAAATCAATTACAAAAAGTTTTTTTTAATAATGTCTCATTCATATTTTGTCTCAAAGAAGGAAATTTGGATGTCTGTAGCTTAAGGTATCGTGTTTAATTTATCTATACATTAGAATATGCATTTTTTATTTATATATTTATTTATTTTTTAGTTTCTTCTTTCAAAATTAAATATTAATTTAACTTTCAATATACTAAACATTTATTCTTGTAGAATGATGTTATCAGAATTAACAATCACTTTATTTTTATTTAATTTTCATAAATAAATATTTAATTCAAGCTATATAGTATAATTTCAATAAAGGGAGGGGCATTATTCCTGTGCATAGTTTCAGTCAGAAAGTTATTGTTGTTGTTGTGTCTTTCAGCTTTTCCCAGTTGGGGGTCGCCACAGCGGAACTCCGGTCCGCTAATGATTGGCAGTAGATTTTTACGTGCCGAGTTGCCAGCTCTGACACACAACCTTCAACGAAGGTACGCCCATTCACACATGTCTCTACACAGAAGATGCTCTAGCTGAGAATCGAACAGGACAACGTCATACTGTGAGGTGACAACGCTACCGCAGCACCACCACCGCAGTCAAAGTACTGAAGACTATAAGTTGTACTTGCATGCCGTATAAGTAAATGAAAACAAAATATGAGCACACCAACACAGCCACCAGAAATATACACAATAAAAAGATTTATTGACAAGGATTAGCACTTTTGAGGGGTTACCATTTCATCAGATCCAAGTAAAAGAATAAAATCAACACAAGACACATTGAATATAAAAAAAGTTGTAACCAATCAACAACTGTAATCAATAAAATAATTATATCAATTAAGCAAAAATCACTGCCTCCTATTTAAGGCAGATCTAAGAGCAATACCAGAATTTAAACCTGGAAACTTATGTGATTGTAAAGATACAATCCATTTTACCTCAATAATTTCCCCTTGATTATTAATATCACCCCTTCTGTTACTAGGTGGAACTAGCTGCAAAACCCTAAAATAAAAAAAACCATTATGTCCTGATGAATTTGCATGATTAGCTAGGGCATTGGTGAAAGTTTTATTACGAATATTACCTAAATGCGCTAATATGTATTCTCTTAGCTGGCATGTTGTCTTTCCTACAGAAAAACATTCACATGTACATCATGTTGCTAAATAAACTAGGTTATTGCTCCTACAAGATGCCATAAACCTAGGTGAAAAAACACGACCAGTCACTGGATGAATAAATTGAGCATCTAGGGCAATGGAAGAACAGGCTTTACAATTATTACATGGAAAAGTGCCCCTTCTCATTGTTGGCTCAGAGACAAGGTTTATAGGTCCATAACATAATAACCTTTTCATATTCATGCCAGGACGCTCACCAACAATATTCCTTACTTTGCTGTCAGCTAGAAAAATGGGCCAATTCCTTTTAATAACATCACAAAATTGCTGCATGTTACTTGAAAAGGTAAAAAGTACATTAGTTCTACTGACCCAACAGAGTGATTGTGTTGAACATTTCGATACACATTAGAAAAATATGGAGCCCCCTATATTTCATCTGTAAAGCTACTTCTGAGTGTATATGATCTACCTGTTCTCCCTGGTAGCCTCTGTTCAAAAACGCCTTACAGAGATTACCCATTGTCTCACTCATCATGTCATCATTTGTACAATGATGGGATACCCTTAAAGACTAGCCCTTGACTATATTTGGAAAAATATGGGAAGAGTGCATACTAGAACGATGCAATACACTGTTTTTCCAACAGGGTTTCCTATAGAGCTTTCTTTCCAAGCCACCTTGTGCATTCTTTTACAAAGTAACATCCAGAAAATCAATGGTGGTCAAAGAATAGTTCACAGTAAACTTCAAAAACACAGAAGTAACTTCTAAATAGGAAACAAATTCAAGAAGTTTATCAACTTCACCTGCCCATAACACAAAAAACATCATCCACAAATCTCACACAATATTTAATAAACTTATTGAAAGAGTTAACCAGAAATAAGGAGATTCTAGTGTGAAAATATACTTATAACACCAAAAAACGAACTCATTAATATATAAGCCTTGGTGTCAGTAACTGTGAGGTATGTTTATATATTAATGAGTTCAATAATCTTCAGATGTTATTGGATAATTCAAATGTTAAGGGTAGTATATATAGGGATGTTTGTAATTTTAACATTTGTCTGATGAAGTCTGTATGGAATAGATGGAAAACGCTGTGATTCGTTAAGCATTTTACCATTGTTACTAGTGTACTCAAATTTTGTTTTTTAACGGTTAGACGTCCAGTGATTTGTTTTACCTCCTGCTGTGCGTTTTTTGGTGTTATTGAAAGAGTTGTTATAAAAAACATGGTCATTAACTCTAACAGTATGCATATTAAAGTAATTAAACTGTGACTATAACCACTATGGTGAGTCAAAAACATCCTGATGGAATTAACCCCTTCAGAATTGTGAATCACTGTAAACAAAAGTTTTAATGTCTAAAGTAACTAATATAACATCTGAAAGATCTGATCCATCAACTAAATTAAACAAATTAGAAAGAAAATGCTGAGTGTCCCTGAGAACTGAATTGGGCTCTCAACAACAAAGGCTTTAATTTATCTTCCACAAAAACTGAGAAGGGCTCAGTTATCCACCCACGCCCTGAAACTATTAGGCACATCAGTGGACATTGTAAAATCTTGTGGACTTTCGGCAAGCCATGCATTATGGGAATCAATGGATGTTTGACCATATAAAATTTATAAATGTTAATATCGATAAGACCACACATAAGTAAATCATACAGGTCATTGTGTACAACATAAACTTTAATATGTACACTGTTAGATTTAACTTTGAAAAATAATATTTTTGTTTGAAGATCAATATTATTTGCAGAAACTAGGAGTGGCCATGGGCACCCCTTGGGCCAACAGTTATGCCAGCTTGGTGATGGTGCAATGGGAGGATGACCATGTTTTTAATAACAACCCTTTCAATAAGTTTATTTTCTCATATTTTACCAAATATTGTCAAGGGTTAGTTTTGTAAGGGTATCCCGTCTTTGTACGAATGATGGGTGAGAAAATGGGTAATCTCTGTAAGGGGTTTTTGAACAGATGCTACAAATGAGAACAGATAGATGATATACACTCTGAAGTAGCTCTACAGAGGAAAAATAGGGGGGCTCCATATTTTTATAATGCGTATTGACATGTTCAACCCAATCACTCTAAGTGTTGGGTCAGTATATATAATGTGCTTTTTACCTTTTCAAGTAACATACAGCAATTGTGTGATGTTATTAAAAGGAACTGGCCCATTTTGCTAGCTGACAGCAAAGTAAGGAATATTGTTGGTGAGCGTCCTGGCTTTATTTTCAGGAATAACAAGAATATGAAAAGGTTATTATGTTATGGACCTATAAACCCTGTCTCTGAACCAGCAATGAGAAGGGGCACTTTTCCATGTAATAATTGTAAAGGTTGCTCTTCCACTGCCCTAGATGCTCAATTTATTTATACAGTGACCGGACGTGCTTTTTCACCTAGGTTTATGGCAACTTCTAGGAGCAATAACCTAGTTTATTTAGCAACATGTTGTACATGTGAATGTTTTTATATAGGAAAGACTACACATCAGCTAAGAGAATGGATATTAGAGCATTTAGGCAATATTCATAATAAAACTTTCAACAATGCCCTAGCTAATCATGCAAATTCATCAGGGCATATATATTTTTTTTATTTTAGGGTTTTACAACTAGTTCCACCTAGTTACAGAAGGGGTGATATTAATGGTCAAGTGGAAATGCTTCAGGTAAATGGATTGTATCTTTACAAGCACTTAAGTTTCCAGGTTTAAACTCTGGTATTCCTCTTAGACCTGCCTTAAATAGGAGGTGGTGATTTTTGCTTAACTGATATAATTATTTTATTGATAACAGTTGTTGATTGGTTAGAACTTCTTTTATATTCAATGTGTCTTGTGTTGATTTTATTCTTTTACTTGGATCTGATGAAGTGGTGACCCCACAAAAGTGCTAATCCTTGTCAATAAATCTTTTTATTGTATATATTTCTGGTGGCTGTGTTGGTGTGCTCACATTTTGTTTTAATTTACTGTGCATTTATAGTGTGAGCAACCTTCAGTAGTTTGGTATCAATTTGTTTTTTTTTCTGATGCTGTATAAGCAGCCTAACATTGGATGTTTGTTAGACATTATTGGTTTGTATGCTTTTATTCCATTCCTACTTATTTGACTGATTATCCTTTAACTGTTTGATTACTATTCTTGACCTTTGTCTGATTTGACTTTCCCTGAGGTCAAGGTATCAGCAGAGTGCGGCTGGGGTTGCTGGGATTAGAGTTGTGCTGTATCATTTTGAAGTCCACTTGGCCCTGCGGTGCTTTTTTTTTCATTGTGTCCATTGGAAGATAGTTTTATGAGAAATCGCAGACCTAGTGGTGATATTTGCATTGGTGTCATCGCTCATGGCAAGGCGCAGTGCTTCACTGTTTTAAAGATTAATGTTTTGCTTAATGGTGGCCGAGGAGTCAGGGGTAGGGTGCTGCTGGCTGATGGAATGGTTTATCACTTATGCAGAGATGAGTGGAATTGCCAGGAAACTGTGCTGAAAATAATGTTTTGTCCTGTGTAATCCAGTGATTATGAATTGATGGTTGGGAGCTGGTGTTGTTTTCTTGCCTGAATGAGGCTGTCTGGAAGGGGACTAATCAATGGGACAATGACGGATTTAATGGCAGGCAGCAGGAATTACTTTCAAGCTAAAACATTAACGTTTTGGTGTTAACAGACTGTTAATAGATTTCACAAGATTATATGAATTAGCAGGAGCAAAGGCTATTTGTTGAAGCTTTTTAGCAGGTATGTGCTTGAACCGTATTGAATTTCCCCACCATGAATGCAAACGTTCTGACAGCATAGCTTATCTTTCAATCTTTACTTAAGCAGCATGGTTCTGCACACATATAGTATAAACTAAATTAAAAATATTTAACATGTTTTTTTTAGTTGTAAAGGTTTCCCTAGTTATCCCATATACTCTTATGCATATATTTTTCCTTTGCAGTATTAGAGCTTAAACAAGATTGCATTAAAACCTATTAATGAGTCAGATGAAGGTAACTGGACTAATAACAGAGTATTGTTATAACTTTGCATTTCAGCTCCTCCTTCTTATCCTAGTCATTTACATTTCCCTCAGTAACCAGTTACCTGAAATATTCACTATGCTTTTAGTTTCAGCCAAGTGTTTTCAGAAGCTGGGCAATCTGATGTATAACATTAAAAACACTGAAGCTAGGAACCAAAGTTTGCCAGAATGGCATTTAACTACTTCCTTGTTCAGACAGTCAGTGATGAATTTAAATGAGTCTGGTAAGGGATTTGAATCATGACATTGTGTCATTAATGTCCTAGAAACTGGCAGAATTTATGTAGTCTATGCAATTCCCTTTAATTTCTTACCTCATTAACACTTCTCTTAGAGAGAAGACTGACTTGCATTTATTTCAGTGATGATTTTTTTTTTGTTGGTTTGTTTGATCTTTAATACTTTTAAATTATTCCATGAGTCGAATTAGTGGTGAAGCAGAGAGAGTTGTGCAGCTAGTTCTGATGTTTAATTTTCTGCGTAACATCTCATGGAAACCAATTAGTACTATGTTCTTGTTTATAACAAACTGTGAAATCTCTGATTAGTAATTGTTGACAGCTGAAAATTTTGCTGCATCTTCTTTGGCTGCATTTGTAAGAGTAAAAGTTGGTGTATGACTTTTTTTCTAATAATTTCAGTTTGAATTTAAATGTACTTTACCTAATCCACTGCACATAATACAGGACTTAAACAGACTCCTCATGCAGAACTGAAACAGAGATTTGCTCTCACTATTTAAATGTGCTGTTCTTATAATAGCTTCTTTTTTCATACGGTGGGATGGTGTTTTACATTAGCTCTACAAAAATTTTAATTAAAGTCATTAGTCTCTTTTTCCCCCTCCAACAACATACTTAGTTTACAACTGTTTTTGGTATAATTTTGAAAGATGTTTTACAGTCTCATTAATCTTTAACTATCAAAGCACATGTAGCAACTTATTAAAATTTCTCATTTTTCAGTAAGACAGTGAGCACAAATCTTTCTGTGAGAAAGATTTCAAATGCAGTTTTCATTGGAGGCAATGATATCACCATTTTCTCTGGACATAATGCAGAATGGTCAATAATTGCTTCTCTGCTCAACATCTTACATTCCATCCAGCTTGATGAATATGTTTGAACATCTATGCAGTCAAGTGCACGTTGCTGTTTGTTTGTTACCTTTATTTGGCACAGATATGTTGGTCTTCTTTCTTTGTTGTTTCAAGTCTTATATAGCCTCTACTTGTCTGGCAACATTTTTAAATTTGATAAGGCCTTATTATGACAAAGAGCCAAGTGAAACTATTATTAGATGGCAAATTGCTCAGCCTGTTTTTTATTTCAGAAAACATAATCTTGCTCAGAGGATGGGGAATCAAAAATGCAGTCTGGGTATAATAAATGGATAGAAATATATAGTCAGTAGTCCCTCAAGCTGGCATACTCTCCTCTCTTACATTTGCATCATACCCAGAAATTTATTATATAATCTACTTATTACTAATAAAGCTGAATGATGATGAGGAACACAATTGGATAGACTGCTCAGCTAGACCTATGTAGGCTTTGTAAGTTGATGACATGGTACGCACTCATAAATCCATGGACTTGTATGTTGTATTGAATATATTTATTGCTGTTGCTATAACATCTTATTTTAAGGAGCAATTATTAAATAAGGATATGAACAGTTGTTTATAGAGCAATAATAAGATGATTTTACTTCAAATATGAATGCTAAAATAGTCTGACTCCCTCTTAAGTTTGATTTCTGAACATCAAAGTTCAATACACTATTTAGTATTATAGAAAGCAAACCTACCACGAGAACTTATATATGTTAATAACAGATTCATTCAAGTTAGAAATATTGAAAGGTATCCATATTGTTTGCATCAATAAATTCAATGAAGAATTCAGGAAATATTCCCTAATGAAAAATACATTTATATCTGTAATTGTATATCTATTTCTTTGATGTTACTTGGGGGGTTGTGGTGGAGCTGTTGGAGGATATTACTTTATTCTATGCTTTATACAAGTAAAGCAGGCTAAAAATATTTAAGAGAATATTGACACACAGGATGCAAATAGCTTGCTTATCGCTTTGAGAAACTAGTTTTGATTCTATAACCTATATTAGTTTGATAACTTCTTATTGTTAAGGAAACCAAGTGTTTCAGACTCTTAACAGAATGAATACAATTATAAATAATGTTATAAAACTGATATGTATAAAAGATTTTACTTATGCAAGTATACAAAAGGCATTGGTGTCATTGATTCTTATAATGAAGGTTGTTTCTGAAAATAATACCTCTTGATACTTTATACAATGGCAGTGAAAAACTTAGTTTAGGAAACTAACATATATATTTTTTATAAAATAAACAGGAAGTTATGTTTTCATTTCCAAACATTAACCTCTGGAACTTATCTTTGGCACATTTCTAAAAAGCAACTAAAGTTCTTCACTTTAGAGACTGATAGCATTTGTTATTATGTTTTTTTGTCTTATTCTTTTATTTCAGCAAGACATGTTCTCACTTTTATGAATGCAAACTCAGGACAATTATATGCTGCATGAAAACTACACATATATTTAAGATAGCTTTCTGATATCATCAAACAATACATTTCTATGATGAGCTTTTAGGATGTAAGTTTTAATAGAATACTGTATCTAGTCTATTCAGACAAATATAGCTAAAATACTCTATTTTCAGTTATACAACAATAGTAATACACTGTAGTCTATATTTAGTAATGTAGTGTTTGAATATTTAGAAAATTTGATTTCTTAATCATCTGAACATATAAAAATGCTTAAATTAGAGAGACCTTGTTAAAAAAGAGAGTTGTTACAAACATATATTATCCTTTTTATTCTGTATAGTTTCATTGCATTGATATTATTGTGGAATAGCAGAGTTGAACTAAACCTGCTTCTTTAGTTAGGTAGGATGACTTGGATGGAATTGCTATCTAAGTCTGAAGTTTCATACTCCATGTGGAGGATGACAGAATAATTTTATGTTCATTACTTTTGGTAATATTTTTTCTCTTTTTGGTGTCTACAGTTTCATACATCTTATACAATTGCACTACTATAGCTTTCATTAAATTTATAGTTATTTATATTCACCTTTTGAGTGGTCTACATACATTGCTTAATATTAAATCTCTGAATATCTCAATTAAAAAGTTATCTGAGTTATAATGATGACAAATTTAAAGTGTATTTCAATTAATATTGAACTGAATAATGGTTACAAAAGGAGTAGTTTCTATAAATATAAATAGGCTCAATAATGAACAATATACTGTCATAGCTAGTTCTCAATGTAATCAAAAACAAGAGGAGTAGTCATATACCAAATATATTGAACACATATGTTTTGCCTAGTTACCTTAGAAAGCAATAGAAATATATACACCTTTGTTAATATGTACTGGATCCCTGGTATAGGTGTTAAAACAACCAAAATTCAACTAGATTAGATCAATCAATTCTCTAAGGGATCCATCATCTTAGCAGGAGATTTTAACTGTATTTTAAATGAAAAATATATAAATACTAAGGGGAAATGTAGAACTTCAGCCACAGTCAAAGCATTAATAAATGTTATTAATTTATTTAATATTAAAGATATTAATAAATGTTCAGTTAATGATTCACTCTTCTTTACTCATTTTTCAAATAAACATGGAACTCAATCAAGAATTGATAGAGTTTTTGTTTCAAATGATCTAACTACTTACCTAAATAAAGTTAAAGTAGTTTCATACCCTCTTTTGGACCATAATGCCATAACATTTGGATTTTTTTTGAAGAACAACAATAATATACACATCAAAAGAATTCCAGCTTATATAACTAATTTAAAAGATTTCAAAGAATTTTTCAACAAAGAGATACAAACTTGTATTGAATTTAATAGTACAAAAGAAGTGTCAGAAGTTTATGTATGAGATGACTTTAAATCTTATTTAAATGGAAAAGTTATAAGCTGGTACTATTTAAAGAAGAAGCAATGGGATACGGAATTATATGAAATACAGGAGAAAAGTCATTTGATAAGATAATATTAGAAGCTCAAAGTAGTCATAGTATTTCAATTAAATAAATAAATAAATTGCAAGGCAAATATTTAGAAATCTAAAATCATAAATTTAAAATAAATTTAGAAAAGATTAAACTAACAAATTATTCAATAAATCCAAAGTACTTGCGTAAAATAGCTTATAGAACAAAAAAGATAATGAAATCAAATCACATTAAAGAATTATATACAGATAATAAAAAGAAAAAGTTACCACAATGGAAGATATTTTAAGGGAATTTTGAGCATACTTTATTAAAATCAATCAATTTAATCCAGTAATGAACCCACATGATACAATGAAAACTTTTATTATAAAACATACTAAAAATAAATTGACAGATCAGTAACTGAAAATAATTGATGGACCTATGTGATTGTGAGAACGTACAACTCAAATAAATAAATTAAAATCCAACAAAGCCCCTGGCAGCTATGGCATAATACCAGAACTTTATAAGCTAATACCTAAGAATGCTTTAAACATTTTACTACAAGTCTTTCATTTAGTTAAACAATTAACAATAGTTCCACCTTAATGGAAATATACACTTATATCACTAATTTTAAAACAGATAAAGACCCAGCCGAATGTATCTCCAATTTCATTATTAAATGTAGATTACAAATTGTTCATGCCTATACAGTTTCTTCCAAACTTAATTAATAATGATCAAACTGGATTTATAAAAAATAGAAACACCTTCAATAATATCAAAAGACAATTGATTATACTACCAATATAAAGGAAGACTTAATTTTGATAAGTCTAGATTTTAACAGTGCTTTGACAGAGCTAATTGGAATTATCTTTTACTCGTTTTGGAAGAATGTAATTTTTCAACAAGTTTTCAACAACTTATATAAATTCTATACAATAACTCCATAGCTTATATAAAAATAGTCTCTTATGTTTTGCAATCTATTTTGATCACTAAAGGAACAAAGCAAGGTTGTCCGCTGTCACTTTTATTATTTACTTTGATTATGGAACCATTTTCAAATTACATAAGATCAGAATCAGAAATTAAAGGCATGCAATTTTATCATAATCTAAATTCCAAGACACCTTTATTTGAATATGACATTCTGCTTACATTGAAAGACAGTAAAAACTCTCTCTATACCCTATTTGATGCCATAAAAAAAATTCAATCTAAAAAGACAAAACAAAAATTTTATGCACAGGTTCTAATACTTCCCACATAGTTAAAGATGATAAAATAAAGCATTTGGGAATTATCTAAAAACATTAAAGATATAATTGAGATAAACTATAGTAATTGTCTAGATAAGATTAAGAGACTTTTAATAATAAAAATGATAATGCTATCAAAAATTGTATATATAATACAATCATTAGCTCTTCCACCCCTAAACATTATATAAGAGACTATAGTAATATAATGCTTAGATTCCTTTGGCATCCCAACAGACCCAGACTGGCCCTTAATCATCATTTAAGAAGTTGGTTTAATGGAGGAATAGAATTACCTGACATAGAATTATATTCTTCATCCACTATTATAAAGCAATTATTTCTTGCACAAATAATAACTACACAGCTAAATGGAAAGACATTCAAGAGTGTATTTGTTTAAAAACTATTTAGCTAAAATACAGATGCCATAATAAAATAACTAATAACAACTTTCTTTGGTTATTAAAAGATTACATATTTGAAAATCAAAATTTATCAATAAATTAATTTACATTTCTGTGTCAATAACCAAATTTAGAAATTTTATACACAGAGATCCAGAATACAAAGTGTGGCTATTTTTAATATTCCCTATAGGATATACACAAAACAACATAACCACTTTTAATATATTTGTAATGACTATGGTTAAAGAAAAAGACCTAATATAATGGTATCAGTTAATGGACAAAGAAAAATTACATTCTTTAGATCTTATATTGACAAGAAATTACTTAAACAATGACGTGGTTAAATATTAAAAATTGTCGATGTTCAATAGAGAAGAGAGTAAATTTAATGCAAATATCAGTAAAATAATGGTTGCAAAACTTGTAGAACTCTTAACTACACTGATTTATCAAAATATTACACAAAAAGGACTTCTATCCAAAATTTATAAGGCAATTAAAATCAAGACAGAATATTGTAAAAATAATTATTGGGATTATATTACTGGAGATGCACAAGCCAGTGCATTTCTTTGTGCCGGTCCCAAGCCCAGATAAATAGGGAGGGTTGCATCAGGAAGAGCATCCTGCGTAAAATTTTGCCAAATCATACATTCAGACAACAGTACAGAAATACATACTGGATTGGTCGAGGCCCGGGTTAACAACGACCTCCACCAGTACTGTTGGCCAACAGGGTGCTGGCAGAAATTGGGCTACTGTTGGCCAAAGGAGGAGAAGAGGGGGAAGGCATGCCCGAAGGCAAGTAAAGGCTAGGACTATGATGGTGAGGGTCGGAACTTTGAATGTTGGCAGTATGACTGGTATAGGGAGAGAGCTAGCTGATATGATGGACCGAAGGAAGGTTGGTATATTATCTATGCAAGAGGCCAGATGGAAGGGGAGCAAGGTTAGGTGTATCAGAGGTGGTTTCAAATTGTTTTATCATGGTGTGGATGGAAGGAGAAATGGCGTAGGCATTATCCTGAAGGAACAGTATGATAAGAGTGTTTTGGAGGTGAAAAGAGTGTCAGATAGAGTGATGTTTAGGAAGCTGGAAATTGATGGTGTAATGATGAATGTTGTTAGTGCATATGCTCCACAAGTTGGGTGTGCGATGGATGAGAAAGAAAAATTTTGGAGTGAGTTGGATGAAGTGGTGATGACTGTACCCAAGGGTGAGAGACTGGTGATTGGTGCAGATTTCAATGGGCATGTTGGTGAAGGGAACAGAGGGGACAAGTGATGGGTAGGTATGGTGTTAGGCAAAGGAATGCAGAAGGTCAGATGGTAGTGGATTTTGTGAAAAGGATGGACATGGCTGTGATGAATACGTATTTTAACAAGAGGGAGGAGCATAGGATAACATACAAGAGTGGAGGAAGATGCACACAGGTGGATTATATCTTATGTAGAAGGGCCAGTCTGAAGGAGATTGGAGACTGTAAAGTGGTAGCAGGGAAAGTATAGTTAGGCAGCATAGGATGGTTTGTAGGATGACATTGGTGATCAAGAAGAGGAGGGCAGCACCAAAGATCAAATGGTGGAAATTGAAAAAAGGGTAATTGTGAGGTGATGTTCAGGGAAGAGTAAGACAGGCACTGGGTGGCAGTAAAGAGTTACCGAATAGTTGGGTAACTACAGCAGAGCTAGTAAGAGAGATGGCTAGAAAGGTGCTTGGTGTGACATCTGGAAAGAGGAAGGAGGACAAGGAGACCTGGTGGTGGAATGAAGAAGTACAGGAGAGTGTACAGAGAAAGAGGATGGCAAAGAAGAAGTGGAATTGTCAGAGAGATGAAGAAAGTAGACAAGAGTATAAGGAGATGAGGTGCATGGCAAAGAGAGAGGTGGCAAAGGCTAAGGATAAGGCATATGAAGAGTTGTATAAAAGGTTGGACACTAAGGAGGGAGAAAAGGACCTATACTGATTGGCTAGACAGAGGGACCGAGCTAGTAAAGATGTGCAGCAGGTTAGGGTGATAAAGGATAATGAGGGAAACGTACTCACAAGTGAGGAGAGTGTGTTGAGCAGATGGAAAGAGTACTTTGAGGGATTGATGAATGAAGAGAATGAGAGGGAGAGAAGGTTGGATGATGTGCGGATAGTGAATCATGACATGCAGTGGATTAGCAAGGAGGAAGTAAAGATAGCTATGAAGAGGATGAAGAACAGAAAGGCTGATGACATACCTGTGGAAGCATGGAGGTTTTTAGGTGAAATGGCAGTAGAGTTTTTAACTAGATTGTTTAATGAAATCTTGGAAAGTGAGAGGATGCCTGAGGAATGGAGAAAAAGTGTTTTTGGTACCAATTTTTAAGAATGAGGGTGATGTGCAGAGCTGTAGTAACTACAGAGAGATTAAACTGATCAGTCACAGCATGAAGTTATGGGAAAGAGTAGTGGAAGCTAGGTTAAGCAGGGAGGTGATGATCAGTGATCAGCAGTATGGTTTCATGCCAGGAAAGAGCACTACAGATGCGATATTTGCTCTGAGAGTGTTGATGGAGAAGTACAGAGAATGTCAGAAGGAGTTGCATTGTGTCTTTGTGGATTTATAGAAAGCATATGACAGGGTGCCTAGAGAGGAGTTGTGGTATTGTATGAGGAAGTCGGGAGTGTCAGAGAAGTATGTAAGAGTGGTACAGGATATGTACGAGGGTAGTGTGACAGTGGTGAGGTCTGCGGTGGGAGTGACGGATGTGTTTATGGTGGAGGTGGGATTACATCAAGGATCAGATGTGAGCCCTTTCTTATTTGCAATGGTGATGGACAGGTTGACAAACGAAATCAGACAGGAGTCCCCGTGGACTATGATGTTTGCAGATGACATTGTGATCTGTAGTGAGAGTAGGGAACAGGTGGAGGAGACCCTGGAGAGATGGAGATATGCTCTAGAGATAAGAGGAATGAAGGTCAGCAGGACTAAGACAGAATATATGTGTGCGAATGAGAGGGAGGATAGAGGAATGGTGAGGATGCAGGGAGTAGAAGTGGGGAAGGTGGATGTGTTTAAGTACTTGAGATCAACAGTTCAGAGTAATGGTGAGTGTGGAAGAGAGGTGAAGAAGAGAGTACAGGCAGGATGGAGTGGGTGGAGAAGAGTGTCAGGAGTGATTTGTGACAGATGAGTACCAGTAAGAGTGAAAGGGAAGGTCTACAAGAGGGTAGTGAGATCAGCTATGTTATATGGGTTGGAGACAGTGACATTGACAAAAAGGCAGGAGTCAGAACTTGACGTGGCAGAGTTGAAGATGTTAAGATTTGCACTGGGTGTGACAAGGATGGACAGGATTAGGAATAAGTATATTAGAGGGTCAGCCCAGGTTGGAAGGTTTGGAGACAAAGCCAGAGAGGCAAGATTACATTGGTTTGGACATGTGCTGAGGAGGGATGCAGAGTATATTGGGAAAAAGATGCTAAAGATGAAGCTGCCAGGTAACAGGAAACGAGGGTGGCGTAAGATAAGGTTTATGGATGTGATGAGAGAGGACATGCAGGTGGTTAGTGTGACACAGCAAGATGCAGAGGATAGGAAAAAATGGAAACAGTTGATCTGCTGTGGCGACCCCTAATGGGAGCAGCCAAAAGAAGAAGAAGAAGATTAAAACTATCAATAATTATTACCCAAGTGAAAATGGAAAAAAAAAATGATACTATCATCATCTGCAGAAACTACATCATCTTTAAAATGGAAATTATTTTCCTGGAAATTTATGCATGAAGCATTCATTACGCCTCACAAAATTGAATTAATGTCCAAAAAGAAAGCTGGATGTTGGAGATGTGGGTTGAATGTTAAAGCAGATTGGCAACATATGACCTATAAATGTATTGTAATTAAGCCATTTTGGAATGCTGTTAATTCTATTCTACAGGCATTGTTCAGTGACAACTTTATGTTAAATAAATCAATAGTTTTATTTAATACCCTAATTCCTGCATGTGTAAAGAAAATAAATCACCCTCTTCTTTGGAGTCTCTTGCAAATTGCAAGGAAAGTGATCACCAAAAATTGGAAAAATGAAACAACTCCATCAATTAAAAAATTTTTCAACATTGCAACCAAAACTTGTCATCTCAAGATGCTATCTATCAAGGAAAGAACTACTAGACCACCTCTTATAATTTGTGGATGAAACTCCACCCGTTAAACACCCGTTAAACAAACAGACTTTAAATAATCAGTAATGAAATACAATTTTATAATTTTTTTGAATTTCTTAGCCTTTTATATAATGTAGACATTTTGTAAATAGTTCATGTTACTTTTTTATTTCACACACTATTTGTTTTTTATATATTCATGCAATTCCTATTCATATTGTTATGGTATTTTTGTTATGTATTTATAAAATTCTATAAAAATATTCAGAAAAAAAAAAGAAAGTTGAATGTCAAGACTTTTTGTGGGGAGTGGTAATAGATAAATTAGCAATAAAAGGAAATATGCCACTTAAAAAGAAGATTGATAGAATATGTTTATATTGTCAAGAAGAAGAAACTACAGAACATATTTTTATAATGTTAAAGAGCAAAAAAGTTATGGGGAAAACTATGTATAAAGATTTTTTTTGGAGATGTACAAGAAGTGGATAAAATAAGCATGGATATGATTAAATATGGATACTATAAGAATAGAAGTAAATAATATGTTAAAAGACTAGATAAGTTATTTTATGTCATATGGGCTATATGGCATTAAAGGATAAATGAAATTATGTTTAATGGCAAACATATTTTAGCAACAATATTAAGTAAAATCAGATGGTTACAGAAAAGGAGTGGGGTCTAATAGGGATGAAAATGTAATATGACTGTAAAGGAAATTATGAATTTATGTAAATAGATTTGCATATCTATATATTTGTACATTTGTACATTTATGTAACTATGTAAATATGTTGTAAATAAGAGTTCTTTTAGTATATAAATAAAGCAACCCTACTCTTTTTGATAGGTGCCATGGGACCTTTTACATCCACATGAGCTGCCACCAACTCAAGCAGATGGGGCCTTGGTTTAGCATCTCATCTGAAGGATTGTACACTTAGCAGTGCAGCACCCTACCCCCTTATGCTGCATTGCAATGCTAATGGACAGTCTACCTGGTGTGGGAATAGAATCCACAGCATTCTAAATAAAAGGTGAGGAGCTAATTGTTTCATCACCGACACTTGATGTGTACAAGCCAATATCACAACTCATAAAATTCCTTGGGGTATTGAAACATGTCTGCAATATTTTGGTAAATTTAGGATATGCTTGACTAGGCTTAAAATTGCTCTTGGACCAATAGCCCATTAGCCACCTATGAGCCTTTAGCAATTCAGCACAGTCTCACTCTGAAGGCAGCTTGTATCATTTAGAGCAATGTTTTATAGCAGACAAGCTAAGCAGCACCAGGATAATCCCTCACAAATGGAAATTGAATCAGGGGGTCTTTAAAGATTTGATTCAGCTCTATAGATCTATTATCCACCATTCACAACAAAAAAAATAGCAAAATTGTGCTTCTGGGCTCCTTCAGTCCTGGAAAACAAATGCATTGTCATTTCTTGAACAGGAATGTTCCTGTATGTTTTTCCTCCCTTTCTAATTATATCCAGGATCATTATGATGATTCAGAAGGACTCTCCAAAGATCAAGTTGGTGACTCCCTTCTGGCCCTGGCAATAGTGGTTCTCTCATGTTTTGGAAATAGTCAAGGGCAATTATCACAAGTTCCTCACAGACTACACCTATTCACACAATTGTTTGATATGCCCCAACTTGAAACACCTTCAGTTAACTGCCTGAATGATAGAGCTTTAATACCTTTAAGGTGCCTATTTTCTGAGGACGTGCAGCAGATATTAATGGAGGCAAGGAAACCTGGTACTAGGAAACCATATATTACTAAATGGAAAAGATTTTCTAGTTGGTGCCAAGACAATGACCAGGAACCTTATAAGGCCAGGATTTCCCTGGTTCTGCAATATTTGTCTGAAATATTATTCTTTGGCTTTTTTATTTCTATATCAAGGTTTATTTGTCAACCATTTCAGCATGTCTGCTCACAGATTCTCCCCTTTCAATGCATTCCCATGTTAACGTGTTTTGAAAGTGGTGCTGTAGACCTGTTCTAGAAAACAGGTGGCTCATCTTTGGGATGTCACTTTTGTTTTGGAAAAAATAACTCTTGCTCCCATTTGAAGCAACCCATCTGATTTCAGGTTCATAACATGGAAAACAATTTTTCTGATATCTCTAACTTCTGCAAGAAGTGTATCTGAGTTGCAAGCTCTATTGATGGGTGAAACATATTTCATTTCCACAAAGATAGGGTTTCCTTGAGAACTAATCATTCATTTATGTCTAAAGTAGAGCTCAAGTTTACTTTGAGCCAAGCTATGTATTTCCCTGACTTCTTTCTAGAACCTAAAAACAAGTGAGAAAGGATTCTTCATAATCGGATGCCCACAGACAACTCAGACCTTCAGAAAATCTGATTGGTTATTCATTTCTTTTGAAGGCAAAAAAATGACAACCTTTGTCAAAGCAGATAATCTCCAAGTGGTTATCATATTCTATTACCTTTTGTTATACCCACCAAAAAAGTTAGTGCCAGACAGGATCAATGTACACTCTATCAGAGCCTTGGCTTTAGCAGTAGCTTTTTGGAAAGTGTAGATTATAGAAATTTTCTACAAGCAGCAAACTGGTTCTCTGAACATACCTTTACAAAGTACTGCAAACGAGATTCATTCTCCAGGTGTAGAGCAGGTTTGCTAGGACCATTCTCTAGAAGCTCCTAGACACTCATTATTACTCCTAAACATTATAGCAGTAGATGTTTGTATGATCACTGTTGCAGCAGCCGCTCACCCCTCTATCTCACTTATTTTTGTATAATTGCTGTTGCCAGGGAGAGAACTTTGGATATTTTCTTACCTAGCATTGATCTCTTTCAGGGATCTAACCTTCCTCTGTCAGTTGGCATGAAAGCTCTGAAGGGCTTGATGCCCAGACTATTAATTTTCTTCAGCTCTTCTCAATCTGTAAAAGGCATGAAAGGTGCCTTTAAGCTCTGGAAGCTGCCTGTTTTTTATATCCTATGCAAGGTATAACCCATGTAGGTAAGCCTCTTGCAAAAGTGATCATTTGAAAAAGTACTGTTATGGTAAATTTACTTACACAACTGCACTATCCTAATCCATGCTATAAATCAGCTAACAGACAAATAACTCAATTTACAAGCCTTCATAAGTAAGTTTTACAAAGAAAACAGTGTACTTTATTTGTGTTTGCTTAAATGAAATACCACACCTATTTAGTTCTGCAAAATATATAATTCCGTATTTAAAAAATTTATAGGTCAGGATATTGAAAATATTTGTCCAACACATGCATCCAACAGGGAAGTAGTCCCTGCAGTAGAAATAGTCCTCCACCCATGCGTTCCACTGTATAAAGAATTTTGAACTAGCCTCATAGTTTCTTAATGTAAATAAGTTTACTTTTGAGGCAAACATTTTCAGGTTACTAGTATCATGTTTTCAAAGCACATCAATTTGATCAGAAGGCAAAGAAGTGATTAGTGTTTTCTCTAAATAATTCAACTTTAAAACCATTAAACCATAGAGGAGTTTATTTCTTGTGATAGGCATTATTATGAGGGAATCATTTTAACAAATGATTACACCTAATGAAGAATTTTGATTCCATAGTTGTACACGATTCATAACCTGTGTTACCAAAACAAAGCAATATGCTTAATAAAATACATGTTTTATTGACTGAATATTTAATTTTTTCCTTTCTATCAGCATGTTGAGTTTGCATAGATTATATTCTACTTCTAGTGATTTCCTTTAAAGGCACTTTATATTGTGATGTGAACTGTTACTTGACTGATGATCTTTTTTCTTGACTTGGTTTTTAATAAGGAGATTATGTAGTTGGGCAAATGTTATGAAGAATCATTTGGATTTTGGTGACATTGTTAATGTAAGCACAGCAAACTGTTGGTTCAACATTCAATACAAAAATAAAATATGGCTAAATGTCAAAAGTTCAGATGTGTGGTTGGAGTGGGTGTAGGACATTGCCTTGCAAAGCCGAGTTTGTATGGCATTTTGTATAAAGCAGTTACTTTAAACTGAATTTAAACCGTGACATGAAAATAAATATTTTTTGGAATATGGGCTTTATACCTGCATCCCTACAGCTCTGAGAATATTGCATCTTTGGGAAAGGAGACATTCCCCCTTGAGGTAACCTCTGTGAACCAAAGTATGTCTTTGCCTAATTGTACATTATCACAGTATTGATAAGCCCACAAGTTGTCAAAGTCTAGTTAGAACACATTTTCAGTGAAGGCTCAGGGGAAAAAGCTACAAACATAGATACATGCAAACTATAATATGATACGATAGCAGAAAAATCAACAATACTGATACAGTACAGTATAGTTTTTAAATGTATGTATACATTTAAACATAAAGAGCATTCCTTCATTCATCCCCTGATGCCCACTGTATCCTATTCAGGATCATGAACCATTTATGTGCATTTAAAGTGTTTTTTTGATTGTATCTGCTTTATTTTCTGAAAAAAATATATATATATATATATATATATATATATATATATATTTATATACTTGTTTTCCTGCCTTTCTAAGCTAGTTTAGTCCATTTTTCGTGTTAGTGCTGAATTCAGGGCTGTGTTACAACACATGATTGCCCATACCTTACTTGGATAGAAGGAAGTTTCTCTGTTCATTGTGAGAGAGGGAGCTTTGAGCAGCTTATCTGTCCCTGGAGGAGTGGTTTCAGCCCAGAAATTAGTAGTTTATTGGCCATTTTGGGCTAATTTCTATCTCTTTCATTTCCCTGCTATAAAACCCACATTTGAAAGGCTTCTGTGCTAGTATACAGCTCAGCAAGCTCCTGCCTGGTGCCCTGCAGAGTTCTACAGCAACAGATAGACAAAATAGAGACTTTGGAGTGATTAAGTATAATTTTTTTCTGCATTTTCTTGCTGCCTTTAGCTAATTCCACCTAAAACGCTGATTTTCTAGAGTTTCTGTGATTTAAAAAGCTTGTTTCAGTTACGTATTGTACTTATTTTACTGCCTGCACATTAACAAAGTCATTTTTGTGTTTAAATTACCTGTTTAACTGTTGTAGGCTACACACTCAAGAGTGTGACAGTCATTTCTGTGCATTTAAAGTGTTTTTTTTATTGTATCTGCTTTATTTTCTGAACAAAGACAAAAACAAAAAAAACTGCTTGTTTTCCCGCCTTTCCAAGTTAATTTAGTCCAGTTTTCAGGTTAGTGCTGAATTCAGGGCTGTGTTGCAAGCTTCTGTGTTTGCCCATACCTTACTTGGATAGAAGGAAGTTTCTCTGTTCACTGTGAGAGAGGGAGCTTTGAGCAGCCTATCTGTCCCTGGAGGAGTGGTTTCAGCCCAGAAATTAGTAGTTTATTGGCCATTTTGGGCTAATTTCTATCTCTTTCATTTCCCTGCTATAAAACCTGCATTTGCAAGGTTTTTGTGGTAGTATACAGCTCAGCAAGCTCCTGCCTGGTGCCCTGCAGAGTTCTACAGCAGCAGAGAGACAAAAGAGAGACTTTGGAGTGATTAAATATCATTTTTCTGCATTTTCTTGCTGCCTTTAGCTAATTCCGCCTAAAACGCCAATTTTCTAGAGTTTCTGTGATTTAAAAAGCTTGTTTCAGCTACATATTGCACTTATTTTACTGCCTGCACTTTAATAAAGTCATTTTTTTGTTTAAATTACCTGTTTAACTGTTGTAGGCTACACACTCAAGTGTGATAGCCATTTCTGTGCATTTAAAGTGTTTTTTTGATTGTATGCAGTGGTGGTGCTGCGGTAGCATTGTCGCCTCACAGTAAGACGTTGTCCTGTTCGATTCTCAGCTAGAGCATCTTCTGTGTGGAGACATGCGTGAATGGGCGTACCTTCATTGAAGGTTGTGTGTCAGGGCTGGCAACTCGGCATGTAAAAATCTACTGACAATCATTAGCAGACTGGAGTTCTGCTGTGGCGACCCCTAACCGGGAAAAGCCGAAAGACCCAACAACAATATCTGCTTTATTTTCTGAAAAAACAAAAAAACAAAAAAAATACTTGTTTTCCCACCTTTCTAAGCTAGTTTAGTCCAGTTTTCAGGTTAGTGCTGAATTCATGGCTGAGTTACAAGTTTCTGTGTTTGCCCATACCTTACTTAGATAGAAGGAAGTTTCTCTGTTCATTGTGAGAGAGGGAGCTTTGAACAACCTATCTGTCCCTGGAGGAGTGGTTTCAGCCCAGTAATTAGTAGTTTATTGGCCATTGTGGGCTAATTTCTATCTCTTTCATTTCCCTGCTATAAAACCCACATTTGCGTGATTTTGCACGCTGGGCAGCGCCGATTAGTTAGCTAGGGTATAACTATTCCCGGCTTCACAAAGTCTACTCTTCAATTTTTCCCTTGGAACTAGACAAACTTTCAAATCATTCACTTCACATCCCTGCACTTGCCCAAAACTCATAGCAAGCACTAATATACCTTATCACTAACCCCCCCTATACTGTAGAGAAGGACAAGGCTCTGAATTCGACTTTACCAGCCAATCAGTAAAACAGTTCACTGTACCTATCCAGGCATGTCCAAAGGGCAGTTTCAGGTGTACTCTCCAGTCAACTGGTGAATCTGGGCAATTTGAGGCAATGTTACAATTGCCTCATGTACACAGACAACCCTCTCCTCCTTCCACCAAACACTAATACATGCGAGAGATGCAATTATACAGCCAAACTGGAGGCTAAGCTCTCCCAACCCAAGACTGGACCAGGCAGTCAAGAGGAGAAGGGAATTACTTGCATCACACCACCAGTCTCACATAGACCTATGAAACCAGCACTGGCAAAAAATACACATAAATACACAAAAACATACTCGGAGGCTCTAAATAAAAATCTGCAAAAGCAACAGAGACCTCCAAAGCAGACATCCAAGCAACCTCCACTCCCCCAACACAAACCATGAAACACATACTTCACAAAACCAATGTGCCACACAATCACAGCCCTTAAGGCAAAATAACATACCCAACACACTAGTAATAGGTGACTCTATAGTCAGGCACACTGATGTCCCACTCACTAGGCTGAATAAGGAGAAGGTTACTGTTAGTTGCCTGTTGGGTGCCAGGATCCGCCACATAACACAAGCACTCAGGTCACTCCAGAACAAGTACAAATATGACTCTGTCATTGTCCATGTTGGTGTGAATGACCTGAGCCATACCTCCCTGGACTACATGAAAAGAGACATGGAGGAGCCCTATGATCACGTAGCCCAGGCTGGTATGACCCTGACCCTGAGTAGCATCCTGCCCTCACCAAGAATGATATCATGGTACAGAGAAAAAATTATCAATTTCAACAATTGGCTAAGCTTCTGGTGTCATTCAAAGGGGATCCAGTGTCTGTCAGCCTGGGATGACATGCTCGACAAGCCACGCTGCTTTGCTAGAGACAGCTTGCACCTGTCACCCTTAGGCTTTTGAATACTGGCCAAGGCTCTTGCCACCCCCATAGTGCCTTTTTTAGGCAAGGCTCAAAAGACAAACCCACCACCGTAAATAGCACAAGTAACAAAAAACTGAGGGTAATGCTGCTCAATGCCAGAAGTCTAAACCTCAAAATGCACGCATTCGAGGCACTCCTCAGCATGGAGAAAATCGATATATGTACAGTAACAGAAACCTGGTTTAAGGCTCCAGAGAGCACCCCAGCACTACCAGGCTACAACTCATACCATACATTTCGGCCACAAAACCCGGACCGAAATACAAAAGGCTGGCGAGTATCTATATTCATCAAGGATACCCACACCTCCAGGTTAGTGGCACAGCACGATGATTCAGAGATCATCCATGTGCAACTAACAATGGGCAAAAACTGCTATTCAAATTATAGCTTGCTACAGATCACCCACCATGTCCCAGGACCCCCACTCCACATTCCTGAAAACACTGGGTAACATAAAGGTCCTTCCAAACACCCTAATATTGGGTGATTTCAATTATCCAAACATTAACTGGGAGAACTACTCAAGTACGAACTCCCTGGCCCAACATTTCCTAGAATTTATTTACTCAAATGCCTTGGATCAACTGGTTAAAACCTCCACCAGAGGTGACAACATATTGGACCTGGTCATCACCAACATGGGCGACCAATGTTCCACACCGGAGGTCAACACCCTGCTGGTTAGATCTGACCATAAACTAATCACTCTGAATATCCACATTCCGCCACCACCCCCAGTCAAAGAAACCACTGTAAAAAACTTTTCAAAGGCAAACTTCACGTTACTTAAGACTGAGGTGGGAAGTGTCAAAGCCCCCATGCTAAAGGATAACGCTGTCCAAGATGCAAAATCCTTTACTAATGCACTCTACGGGTACCTACAAGAATGCATGGATCATGCTATCCCAAACAAAACCAATACTCACTCCTCCAAGTAAAGGAAACCAGTCTGGTGGACCCCTGCCATAAACAAGCTATACAATAGAAGGAGGAAACTAGTGCAGAAAAGAGTAAAATCCCAAGAAGGGAAGACATCCCTGATCAGTATCAGCAAGAAACTATGTTCCTTCATAAAATCATCCAAGGCTAGCTTCGAAAGAAAAATTGCCATGGACTCCAAAGATAACCATAAGGCATTCTTTAGCTATGTCAAGAATCTAAGTGGCAATTCTCAGATCTGCTCGGAGTTAGTACAGAATGGCACAAAAATACACTGAACTGACTGATATAGCCAACATCCTGGCAGACAGGTTCAGTGCAAACTTCACCCCCCTCTCACCCCCAAAAGGGCCCATAACTATACCAGAAGAATGTAGTACCCCTGAAATCACAGACACTCAAGTTAAAACAGCCCTCTCCAAAGCCAAAAACACAGCATCAGTGGGAATGGACAGTGTCCTACACTACATCCTACAAGAGCTCAAAGATGAACTAACCCCTCACCTAAACAGACTGTTTAAACTCAGCCTCTCCACAGGCTACGTGCCCGCAGAGTGGTGCACAGCAACAATTATTCTGCTCCACAAAGGTGGAGCCACAACGGACCCCGGGAACTATCGCCCTATAAGCCTGACTAGCTTGGTCTGCAAAGCTATAGAGCGCATCATCATGGATCTCATTAACAGAGACATTGGAGACCTTCAAACACTGAACCCAACCCAGTTCGGCTTTGTTAAGGGCAGATCATGCCTCCTAAACCTGGTGGACTTCTTTGAGACAGTTACCAAGGTTATAGATGAGGGAAAGGTGGTCTACACAGCCTACCTAGACCTCGCAAAGGCCTTCGACACCATTCCCCACTCGGGTATTATAGACAAGCTCACCAGCCTGAACATAAACCCCTACTTCACGAGATGGGTTGCCAACTGGCTCACTGACAGAACCCACATGGTAAGAGTTGCAGGAGCTAGGTCCGACTCTAAACCAGTTACAAGTGGCATTTCCCAGGGATCAGTCCTAGGACCCCTCCTGTTCGGCATATACTTCTCAGAGGTACAGGCAAGCACAGGAGGACTATGGCTCACCAAGTTCGCAGACGACCGCAAACTAGGGGCTCTAATTGACTCTCCGGCTGACACAGACATCCTCCAAAAGGGTCTCACTGAGACAGATACCTGGTGTCAAAACCATGGTCTCAAGCTAAATGCCAAAAAGTGCATAGTCATCCCCTTTGGAAAAAACAAAGTACCCACAAACTACCACATAGATGGTAGCTCCCTAAATACAGAAGACATAATAAGGGATCTGGGGGCCCAGGTAGATAGTAACCTCTCCTTTGATAATCACATTGCCAAAGTGGTTAGAAAATCCTTCTATGTGGCCCACTAATCACAAAACGGTTTGCATCCAAATCGAAAGAGGTCATCAGACCCATCATAGAGTACAATGCCCCATTTGGGATGAACCTTACAAGACACCTGCAACAACTGGAAAGACCACAGAAGTTCCTCACCAAGAGGATCACTGGCCTCAAGCAGATGCCCTATGCAGCATATCTGAAGAAACTCCATCTGTGCTCGATTGCATACCGCCTACTCAGAGGTGATCTCTTCCTGACATACAAGGCCATGTCCAACCCAGAATTGATGGACATGCTCCACCTAAAGAAAACCATATCCCCTCGAGCCACACACTCCAGGGATCTAAACCTCACCACAACAATAAATAGGATGTGCTGGAGGGATAGATTCCTGTCCCAGAGACTTCCCATGCTCTGGAACAAGATTCCAATCTACATTAGGCAGAGCTCCTCGCTAACCCTCTTCAAGAGAAACCTTGATGAGTGGATGGGAAACAGAAAGTTTACCCCAGGGATCACTTCAATGGCTCTGCTGGACAGAGGCACAGGGAACTAATCTAAGGGGGTGGCGAAAGCCAACACATTCTGGCTAGGCTTATAAATGCTTTCAGGCAGATAGCCTAGTACCTACCTATGAACCTACCATGGGAAGCAATATGTATAATCTTTTTGAGGATTCTATTCTATTGCCACCCCCCCCCACACACACACACACACACACACACACACACACACACACACCCTTAGTGGAGTACCATTTTACCTATTAGCATTCTAAGGAATGTGAGTGGAAACAAAAAAAAAACAGCAGAATTCCATTAATACAAAGGAAAGACATGCTAACTGAAAGGTGAAGGCATCATAGCTAAGAACCAAAAACAGAGACCCAAGTGATGTAAGGCAACAGTTCTAACTGTTGTGCCACTGAGAAATGGGCATCAGTTTGTTTATCAAAATGGGTGGCAAAATGAATTACACACAACTCTTGCAGTTTTTTTTCATAAGGGTCAGTTATAGAAATAATATGTCTCTTTCCTAAAATTACATTGTACCAAACCATTCATTAAGTCATTTAACTCTCCAAATCCAGTGTATAACAAACTATCTCATATGTTTTTGAAAAAGATAGTATAAGATTGCAAACTAGAAGGATTAAATAAATTAGCATGGTGGTGTGACCTGAGAGCTCATTAAACATGAATGAATTAGCAGCAGGTTCCTGACTTAGAAAAGATGGTAAAAAGATACAAAGACATCAGGAAAAATATTGCATGTTAACCACTGCAGTGGGTGTAGGAGGAATGATGTTAAAGCCTGCATGCTAAAAATATTCACATTTGAATAAACATTTCCTTATTGATATCTTTACCTTTCATGAAAGCTTCCCAAAAGTGAGGACAGCAGTGCCACAGAAGTGATCCCGGGGTGAATTTTCTATTTCCCATTCAGTCATCAAGATTTTTTTTTAAAGAGAGCCAATGAAGAGCTTTGCTTGACATGAACAGGTAGTTTGTTCCAGAGTATGGGAAGTCTCTGGGACAGGAATCTATCCCTCCAGCATGTTCTGTTTATTGTGGTGACAAGGTTTAGATCCATGGAGCATGTGGTTCGGAGAGATTGGGATTTCTTTAAGTGTATCATGTCCAACAGCTCTGGGTTTGACATAGCTTTGTATGTTAGGCAGAGATCGTCTCTGAGTAGGCGATATGCGATGGAGTAGAGCTGTAGTTTTTTGAGACAGTCTGTGTATGGCATCTGTTTGAGGCCGGGAATCCTCTTAGTGAGGTATTTCTGTGGCCTTTCCAATTGTTGTAGGTGTCTTGTGAGGTACATGCCAAACAGGGCATTGTACTCTCTAATGGATCTGATGAGGGATGAGTAGAGAAGAACAATGACCTCCTTTTTTCTAGAGGAGAACCCTTTTGTGATGAGGTGTGCCATGGAGAAGGATTTCCTGACTACTGTTGTGATGTGGTTATCAAAGGAGAGACTACTGTCCACCTGTGTTTTGAGGTCTCTTATCATACTTTCAGTATTTAGTGAGCTACCATCTATGTGGTAGTTCATGGGTACCAAGTTTTTCCCAAAGGTGATGACAATGCACTTCTTGGCATTGAGCTTGAGGCCATGACTTTGACACCAAGCATCTGTCTCTGTGAGGCCCTTTTGTAGAATGTCTACGTCATTAGGTGATTCTATTATGGCTCCCAGTTTGCAGTCATCTGCGAACTTTGTTGCCAAAGACCTTCTGTGTTGGCCTGTACTTCAGAGAAGTAGATGCCAAACAGGAGAGGACCCAGGATCGGACCCTGTGGTACTCCACTCGTCACTGGTCTGAAGTCAGACTTGGAGTCGGCTACTTTTACTGTGTGGGTTCTGTCAGGGAACCAGTTGGCCACCCATCTTGTGACATAGGGATTTATGCCCAGTTTAGTCAGTTTATCTATAATTCCAGAGTGGGGGATGGTATTGAAAGCCTTGGCAAGGGCAAGATAGGCTGTGTCATTACCTTGCCCTCATCTATGGTTCTAGTGACTGCTTCAAAGAAGTCAGTCAGGTTTAGTAGACATGATCTACCTTTTACAAACCCAAACCGAGTGGGGTCCAGGGTTTGGAGGTTACCTATGTCTTTGTTTATAAATTCCAAGATGTTACATTCCATGGCCTTGCAGTCCAGGCTCGTCAGGCTAACGGGGTGGTAGTTTCTGGGGTCCATGATGGCACCCCTTTGTGGAGTGGGATAACTGTCACTGTGCACTATTCAATAGGTACATAACCTGAGGTGAGGCTATGATTGAACATGGTACTTAGGTGGGGTGCCAGTTCAATGTTAACAAGCACTCAAAAAAATCGAAAAAGTATATTTGCAACCAAAGCAAAACAGAAAAAAGTCCAATCTTTCCATGGTGAAGAAAACAGTATTTAATAAGTCGACAAACAGGCAAAATAAGCACTTTTGTCTTGAGCACAAGACTTCATCAGATGCCATTTTCAAAAAAAAACTTATATATATGTATATATCACAACCAATTGATTAATTAAAACAATTCATAAATTGAATAATTGCATAATAATTTTATTGGATACATTTTTTTTTTTTAACAAGGTTGGTGTCTGTTTGGGGTGAGCATATAAATAGTTCTTACTCATGGCTAAATCTTCATGCAAAGATGTTAATCATTTTAACCAGAAGTTGGGTACTGCATCCGGACATAGGGTTTTCCAATTAGAGGCTTTTCTTAACTTTGTTTCAATCTCTCTTGACTGTTACTTCATCCCATTTCATATCCTATAACTTTAAACTTCTTATTCTTTCTATCACTTCTTCTATCCATTTAGCATCTTTGTTATGTCCCACAGGATCTTCATAAATACTTCTCTAAACTATATCTATTTCTTCTTTTTTGGTGGTCTTTCAATTCCTTTTACCTTGTTTCCCAATTCTCTATAAAACTTTTTGGGTCATCAATAAATTGCTTATTTTTCACTTTTCTTTTATCTTTATCTCCGTATCTTCTTCGTTTTTTTACCTGTGCTGAGATTTTTAGTTTGTTATTTCTTTATTTCTTTATATTGATTAATTTGGCTTTCACCTTTGCATAAATATTGCACCATATCAAATCTCTCTTTCTTTCCCATGTTCATATTTCTTTTTTATACTTTTCAAAAATCTCTAGGATTTGTTTTTGCACTTCCTCAGATGCTTCTTTTTCCAAACAGATCAAAGTTTCTTGGTCTATATACTGTTTTTCACAAATCTGTTGTATTAATGCAGACAAATTTTTATTTGAGGCTTTTGACAGTGGAAGTATTTTTCTTTCCACTAATTTCTCTCTCTTAATCTTTTTGTACATCTTGTGTCTGGAAATTCTGTGTGTTTTGCATAATAGTAACAATACATCATTTATTTCTTATCCTCAATAGTCCACTCTGTTGTCTTTATGGCTCTTCTTTGGCCTGTCAGCTTTTGTGATTTTTGTGGGCAGCTACTTCCTTCTACAATGGGGGGGGGGGGGTAATTATAAGAATGTTTCCATATTTTGAGGATTCTTCGCTGTCATTTTTTTCCACTCCTGGCACCAGTGTGTCTACCAGGATTGGGCACTTTTTTATCCTGGGTCTTGTGCACCCAGCTATTTCTTTAACCTAATTCTGTCCATGATATATGCTATATAAATACAGTCTATATATCAGTGTCATCTTGGTGAGATTTTATGAAAAATAGGGTTCGCCTCATGAAGGTACTCACTAAAACCTGAGGATGAATTCAGTTTCAGCCATACTCCTAAATACTTCATTTTGTCATGTCCCCATAAATATGGGTATTGCTGGATCAACTCATGTGTGGGTACATAGTTAATTTTATATCCCCAAAAAACACAGAGCTGTCTCAGAATATTCTACAAGACTGAAATGTCCTTTTTTGGTTCTGTTAGGTACAAAATAATATCAGTAAGTAAAGCCAACCTCTCTTGAACACCATATAAATTATATCCTTTAATTTCTGAGTCCCTTATTTTCTTTACCAGTAGTTCTAAATATAAAGCAAATAAAGGAAAAAGAGGACACCCCTGCCTGGTTCCTCTTTTCCAATGCACCTTATCAAAGAAGAACACTTCCACTTTGATTTTGCCTCCAATCCCGCATATATCCTTCTAATTAATCATATTATTCTATCAAGAAATGCAAGTGCTTCCATTGCCCTACTCATAAAATCCCAGCTTACTCTATCAAATGCTTTCTCTGCATCACAACCCACCAATAACAGTGGTATTTTCTTACATTCTGCGTTCTTCTTGATTATCATTGTTCTATTAATGTTGTCAAATGTTTGCCTGCCTTCCATAAAACCATATTGGTCCATGTGTAGCAGTTACAGTATTATCTTTGCCATTCTTATAGTCATTATAGACATAAACACTTCATAATCATAGTTTAGAATCAAAATGGGCCTATATGAAACTGGCTCAGATGGGTGTTTACTGTATTTAGGTATTACAGCCACCCATTTTTTTCCGGATGTTGGTGCTTCTTCTCTTTTTAAAATACTGTTAAACAAAACCTTCCAGGTCTTTATCACTTTTTTCTCTGCTAACTTCCAAACTTCTACCAGAATACCATCTTTTCCTGGAGACTTTCCTGCAGATTGGTTATACATCACCATTTATATCTTATCTCCTCCTATCTTGACTGTTAGTTGTTGAGCCTCATCTACCTCTAACCTCGGCATATTTAAGTCTTCTATAAATTTTTTCATTTGTGCTTTTGTCTTGATTTCCTCACTTCTCTTCTTTTTACAAATTTTCATAAAATTTCCAAAATATCTCTAATACCTCTACAGGATGTTTGGTTATTTTTCTTGTGATAGACTCCCTAAGTTTGGCAACAACCCTTTCTACTTTCTGTTGCCGAAGTCATGGTGCCAAAAAGTTTTGTGCTCTGGTGTTATTATCAAAAACAGTTGTTTAACAGTAATCCTTCTAAACTCATGCATATCATCTGGGTACTCCCTTATTTTTTGTCTTTAGTAGTCTGCAATTGCACCCCTCCTGTCATTCTGTAAGATTCCCCTTATTTTGTAATAATTTAACCTTTGCCCAACTTCTCGGATTGATAGAAATATGGCTTGAGTTTATATAAAGATTAATGGACTAAAAATACTTTTGCTGCTTATATCTTTATATCCATATCTGCTTCTCAGTTTTTGTATTATCATTTTTTAATATCTTCCCACATATTTTCAGCTGCCATAACAGGATCCATTTTAATTCATGCACTTAAATGCTTCATCATATCCTGTTCCCATAAGAATCAGTATTGCTGAATCAATTCATGTATGGGTACATAGTTTACTGCTATAGCCTTTATTTTATCTTCAATAATTTTATATCCCCAAAGGACTTAAAACTTACTCAAAATGCTCCAGAACACCAAAATCTCTTTTTTTGTATTTATCAATCATACAATAATATAATTTTCATATAAGTAGAGTCCCTCAGGGATCGGTCCTTGGACCACTCCTTTTTGACATTTTCTTCTTTGAAGTCAATACCAATGTCAATGACCTCTGGCTGACTAAATTTGCATATGATTGCAAATTAGGAGCTGTCATTGAATCCCAAACTGACACAAATGTTCTCCAGGAAGGGCTGACATAGACAAATAACTGGTTTCAGAGCCATAGACTAAAAATAAATGCTAAGAAATGCATAATAGTATCCTTCAGGAAGTCATCCACCTGTAGTAACTATCATATTGACAACACATCCCTTAGAGTTGACCCAGTAGTCAGGGACTTAGGGACACACATAAACAGTAATCTAGCTTTTGACCATCATGTGTCTACAGTAGTAAGGAAATCATTCTATATTGCGTAACTTATAAACAAAGGAATGGCATCTAAGTCCAAGGAAGTTATTGTACAGTGCCCCCTTTGGTATGTACCTAACCAGGCATATCCAACAACTGGAATGTCCACAGAAGTTCCTCACTAAAAGAATACAGGGCATAAGTAATATGTCCTATGCAGACCGCCCATACCTCTCAACCATACCAAATTACTATTTTTTTACCGTGTTTTGGGATCCAAATGAAGGGGTGCCATGATTCTCGAGTGGCACCCCTTCATTCCTGATTTTTTTCATTTATTTTTTTAAGTTTTTGAAATACCTCGCTGTCGGAGCTGATGTCATCACGTGCGCGATGACGTCAGCTCCATCAGGGCTACCAGCCAGTTGGAATTGAGCTCAAGGAGCTCACATTGTCATTTCCAGCTGGTCTGGCACAAATGTGAGCAGGAAATCTCACTCGTGATTACAGGGAAATTTATTAACAGCATCACTCACTTTGGGTTAAAATGCAGGCCATTCGGATTACAGAAACAGGGAACTTTTAACAGCAGCACTCCTCTGATGTTTGGATGCTCATTTTGGCTGTGTGTGTGTGTGTGTGTGTGTGTGTGTGTGTGTGTGTGTGTGTATATATATATATATATATATATATATATATATATATATAAAACACCTGGTGGCTAGAGTTGTGCTACGGGTTGAGAAAAGCTATTGTGGGTAGTGAGAACAGAAGTTGTATTCCCCCATTACTGGCTTTGTTGTTTGTCCAGGTTTTTGCACTAGGAATTGAGAGCTATGGTGAGTGAGAAGTGATAACTGAATTTGTATTCCCCCATATTATCTTTGTCCAGGTTTTTTTTTTTTGGGCTAAGAGGTTGAGAGGCTGAGATATGGTGAGAAGTGAGAACTGAATTCACTAAATGATAGCCATTAAGAGTTTCAGTCTTCCTATTTTTTAGGAAACTGCTGATTCGGCATAGTGGTATGTTGCTCTGACTGGAGTGCATAGGGTCCTGGGTTCAAGACTTGCCAGTGACATGCATGGTGGTAACAACATTTTATTCTAGCAACTTTCCAAAATTATACAAGCAATGTTTAAAATGTGTCCCTGGTTTCTGACTTTTTGTCTCCCCAAAAAAAAACTGAACTTGAAAATAAGTGCTAGAAGCTGTGCAAGATGCCTATGGCTTACACTACTGTCATTCTATTTATAGTGTGGGTGTGGAAGTAGACTTTTATGGTGGAAATGTTCTAAATTGGGCAATTTTGTCATTATTGGTCCTTGCATTTTGTTTCATTACCTACAGTACAGCCTACTGGAAAAATTTTCAAACAATAAATTTAAAATGTGCTCTAACAAACAAGTGTGTTGTATTATACAAGGAATATAACATAATAAAGTAAGGAAGGTGTATCAAAGAAAATAACACATATATGTTTCTTGTTTGTGTGCAAGGGGCCAATGATTTGAAAACAGCCCAAAGGTAATCTTTATTCACCACTGGCCAGATGCATTTTCTTTGGATGTGGTGTGGGTTTCAATGCTATTTCAATGAATGTGAGTTTCAAGGGCAAAGAAGTTTTAATGCCAAGTCTATTTTCATTGAGACAGTATTGCTTTGTTTAGCAGATGTCAAAATAAAATCCAAATAATCATTGCAGAAGTAAAGCAGTATGCACACATTAGTGTTTATGGTAAATGGGGTGAAATTGCCAGGTAATGGGACATTGGAATGGCTGCAGGGGGTCAGTGGTGCCATATTTTGGTTGTCTGTTCTTTAGTTTGCGTTTGAAAGTTGATATCCCACAAGTCCATTGGAGTGGGTGGGGTTATGTAATTATGTATGCAAATTAGATGTTAATCAGCGTACAGAATTGTACCTATTTTTCATAGGCCTTGTCCAGAATTTTGATGTTTCAAGGTTGAGAGGTATGAGACGGCCTCAAGGCCATATCCCTGTATGCGGTCTCCTACACGCTTTTGAGGGGAGATTTATGATTGGCATACAGGGCATTGTCAGACCCCTCTCTGAGGGACCTCCTGCATATCCACAAAACAAACAGTAACAGAATTACCCATTGTAAATACTGTACTTAAACCTTGCCAGTTATATAAATAGGGCCTGCTGGAGAGCCAGGTCTGTATCACAGAGACTACTCTGTCTTTGGAACAGACTTTCCATCCATGTGAAGCAGAGTTCCTCCCTCACCTGATTCAAGTGTAACTTGGACAATTGAATGAGGAACAGGAAATTCAACCCTGGTTTGGCACCTACGTCTCTAATGAACACAGGCAATCTGTAAATTTTTCATCTCCCAAGCCCCTGTTTATACTTATCAAGTGTACCAGAACTTGTCAGAGATTTGGGATGCATGGCTTGGCTTAAAAAGGTGCTTGTGGTTGTTAGCCTAGTAAACACCTATGAACCTATAAAACTTATTTTCATGATTACTGTACTAGTTATATTTGTGAATTTGTGACTCCTTTATTTTCTTTGCTAAAAGTTCTAAATATAAGGCAAAAAAGGTGAAAGAGGACATCCCTGTCTTCTTCCTCTGTTCAAACACAGTTTGTCAGGGAGGAATGTTATTGTTGAATAATGATTGAATACTTTGTTTTCAGTTAATTTATTTTATTTATTGTCAAATATCTTTATTGAAAATTTCATTAACTTTTGAATTTAATCTGTGGTTGAAGGGGTCATCTTAAAAAGAGTCTTCAGCCCAGCGCTGCTATTTCAGTAATACATAATAGATAAATACAAAACAAAAGACCTCCAAATCTTCACAAGAACAATGTATGTTGCACAAATATGCAAAGCAGTGAAGCGCTTTTATCCTTTGTAAATGAACAATGAACTTTCTCAAAACTGCTGCTTAATGTGTTAACCATGCATTTAAAACCATAAAAAAATGTTTTGGATTATCTTTTGGTGTCTGGCTACTTGTTGTTTACCTTGGATCAGCCTTGTACTTCACAGGACATTTTTATTACATGTGGCAGTTACTCATTGCCAAGTAATTTGACTTTACAGATTAAACAACTTAGTTCCTATGTTAATATAACCAGTATGGCTTATTGTTCTCAGGATAGTGGAGAAATGCCTTCCATTGGGGACAACTTACCAGCAAAAGAGAGCAGAGCAGTAAAAGAAAACAAAGTTCGAAGTGTGTTTATTGATGCTGTAGCTTATGAGAGAGTTTTGAGCAATTCATCTATTGGCAATTATGTTTCGACTTGATTTTCATCCATTGCTGTGCTCTGTGCATAAGTTTGATGGAGTAGACACTTCTGCCACATTTAAGACTGTATCTCAGAAATTTTCTATATTTGAAGGTAAATTGACCAAGTTCAAATCTTTGATGCTTAACAACAGTTTTTGTACGAGTATTTGGCATGCAAGAGAATTCCCAAAGGATAACGATTTTGGAAATTCTGTAATGAGATTAACTCTTACCATGATCTAGTGGATTTATTTGACAGAACATGTTTTGAGCTTATGCCCATATTAATTTGGCACAATAATGATATTCTTAACAACCTGCAAGATGGAATTAAGCCCTTAAATGAATCCATCATGAAAGACTTTTTTTTCTGCTTATGAAAAGCAATATAATGATTATTTCATATGGTAGATTCTTTGAGTAAAAATATCAGTGAATGCAAAACCAAAAAACTTAAAAGGGACAAGATGGATTATGAAGCTAATCATGCAGAACCACAACCATCAAAATCTAACAATTCCAATGAATATAATTCTGTCAATCACAGTTTCAGTGAGCATGCTAATCATACAAGTGAAACTGATCTTTTATTTATTTATTATTTATTAACTGGGAAAGTACAACTTGGAATGAAGCCAATTTTCAGCAGAGGCCAGGGGAAAAATGCTCCAGATGCATGTCTTTCTCATGTTTTAGGGTAAAACAGTAACAACAGCAATTGTTTGGGAGCAGATACCAGGAGGTTGCAGAGGATGGCCAGCAAGAATAATCATCAGGACAACTCAAATTCCAGGGGGTAACATTATCAGCCCCATCGATTTTAGCAGAAGAAGTGCAACCAGAACAACTATGTAATTTGGAAATGTTGAGTGTAACTTCACTTTGGAATGATCTAGTTGTGAACTAGTAACTGATGGTAGCTTTACTATTGAAAACTTTACAGATTTCAAAGTTGAACAAAGCATTTTGATTTATTTAGACATTGTTTTCTTTTTGTTCCCACTGAGAATGCTAAAATTGCATCACTGCTAATGGATTAAAGATTTTTGTTTACAAGAAAACTGAATTTGCAATTGCAATGAGAGGACTGGTGAATTCAAATTAGATTTTAAGAGGACAAGTTGTTTTAATCCTTCTTTACATCCATTACTTCAAACTTCTGAGTGTAGCACTGAACAAGATTTTAAGTTTTTGTGTAGTAGTAAAAGGTAGAATAGGTTCTACAATTTATCCAGTCATGAAAGGTTTACGCTGTTTGAAGTGGCCAATGATAAAACCGTTAGACTACTGAAGCCTGATAAAGGCAGTGAGCTTGTGATTAGGGATTCATTAGACTATTCTTTCAGAATGTTTGACATGTTAAATGAATAGAAGTTTTACAAGAAGGTCTCTATTAATGAAATTCATATTGCTTATGTCCATATTAGATTTTTATTGGATGATATGGTTTGTCAGTACGCCTAAACTTCTGAACTTTTTAATTTCTTAAATGCCATTTCACCAGTTGTGATAACTATTGTTGTAATACCATAAATCCATTCCAAAATTAATAGTCTCCCCCTTAGAAAAGTGTCAGCAAGGGGTCCTATTACAGACCCCATGGCTGTTTTTGTTGATAGAAATTTAAAGGTGGTATTAGAATTGTTTCCCTAAGGGCGGCCACGGTGGTGCAGCAGTTAGCATTGCCGCCTCACAGCAAGAGGTCCTCCAGATCAATTCTCGGCTGGGGTGCCTTCTGTGCGGAGTCTGCATGTCATCCCTGTGGTCTTGTGGGTTTCCTCCGGGTGCTCTGGTTTCCTCCCACATCCCAAAGATATGCAGTAGGTGGATTGGACACTCTAATTTAGCCTTAGGTGTGAGTGTGTGCCTTCTGTGGAAGGTTGGGTGCCAGGCTGGCAACTTGACACCGTAAAATTCCACTGCCAATCATAAGCGGTCAGATGATCTGCTGTGGTGACCCCTAACCAGGAAAAGCCGAAAGAAGAAGATTAGAATTGTTTCCTTATTGGGTTAAGGATTCTTGGCATTTTTTGAATTTTCTAGGTAAAATGGATTATATACAAGAAGTGTGGTTTGTTAAACATCTTTACACTTTTACTCCCCATGACATGGGTATGAAGTAGTTTATTAAGGCCACGTCTCCGTGTCCTTTTTTGGATAGTCAGGAATTGACAGTTACTGAGTATTTTATGGATATTACTTTGAAAGATAATTACATTTTTTGAAGGAGAATGCTGTAAGGAAATAACCAGTGTAGCTGTGGGTACAGCTGGTGCACCATGATATGCCAATTTAGTGTTAACAGAATGGGAAAAGGTATACATTTTCAAGTGATATCAGGATGATGTTTTTATGTTGTGGACAGACAGTTTATTATAGTTGGAAAAATGTTTTAACATGTTAAATAGTTCCACTGAATTTTTAAAATCTGTTTACATTTTTTTGAAATATGACATTCATTATTTTTATGTGATAATTTTGAAAGATGTTGTTAATTCAAAATACCAGTATTTATAGAAAACTTACATTTTCTAACACCTGTTTACATTGGACTTGTAGTCATCTGACACATCAGAAGCAAAGTTTGCTAAAAATCAGATGGTTTATTTACTGAGAATCATTTCTTTCTGAAGATCAACTATTTTGACTGAAGTAAATAAGTTGTAAGATATGTTAATCAACAATGGCTACCACAGTGGTGTTGACAAAATCTTAATTACAGTTTGAGAGGGTAGTAAGTCTCCATACAAGGTTGTTTTTTTAGACTCCAATATGTCACAACTTAAAGGGAGTCTCAAAGCAACAATATGAGTGAAGTTTTCATATTCACTTTTTTTCAGTTATACAAGAGCTATTAGTAATATAGTAAGAAAAAATGTTATGAGATATTTTTCCTGAGTGTTTGCTTAATACATTTGACATGCCACCTAAATTGCTTTTAGAAGAGGCATAAACATTAACAAGATTTTATGGTACTTACATATTATCGCAACCAGATATTTTACATCCTATAATTCCGCAAATTTTCGGTAAAAAATGACAGAAGTTGTATCATTAGTTCTGCAGTGGCCCTCACTATTCAATAAACTGATTTCCCACATCCCTTCTGTTTCCCATTGCATTTTTTACCCTTTATTTCTTTTATAAGTTAAGTAAAGCAGTTAGTTGATTTGGCTTTGGAACACACGTTGCAAGCATCAATTATAACATCCATCAAACAATGCATTCAAATCTCCGGCTGCGTCCCCATCGGTTTTTAATGATCAACTAGTCCTGAATATTTAAAATCTAAACACCTGCTATAAACAGCAATACCTAATTAAATGCAACACTGTGAATCTAATTTCAAAATTGGACTTCAGTGATGGATAAAAAGTCCATGGTCGTGGCAGTTCTATATTGAAAGGGTGTCTCAAATATGCAAAGTTAAGACGGCACATGTTAACTTCAGTTAGTACTACAAAAAGGCAGTGTTGATGTAGGAAGTGCTTTTCAACAGTAGTACAGAGAAGTAAAACACTTACAGGTTCGCACTTCCCCTGCTTTTCTGGTCAATGTTGTAGTACATAGAACGGTTGTAGGCTCCATTGTTTTAAAAGCATGCTGAATGAGAAATGCTGTCCGCTAGTAGTTGGTTGAAAACATCTGGCTGGCGTGTCTTATTCCTGCTCCTGTTTCCAAAGCGATGTGGTACAATAGTAATTTGGAGTGTGCACAGTCATTTTTACTAACAGCTGAACTCATTTCTCAAAAACTTTATGAATTACAGGATGTAAAAATTCTGGTTGCGATAATACGTAAGTACCGATTTTATAAAGAGCCTCTTTAATTAATTTGGTTGAAAATTGTAAAAACCAAACTTAAAACCTAACAAAAAAACAAATAGGCAGAACGCGTGAAAGTCCACTGATACGAATTTATTGTGCAAGCGCTTTCATGCACATACCTTCGTGCACTTCTTCAGACACACTATTAAAACCAAAACCTGCTTAAATAGCAGAGCAATTACCAAATCAAAAAACAATTAATATTTAAAGCAGAATATTACAAACCACAACTATAACATATGGAACATACAAAACATATAATACAATATAGAAAATCCTAAACCTTAATATTTTTTAAGTCTTTACATTAAAAACAAATATTGAAATACAAATTTCATTTAAAAAGTAACCATCACATACATAAATTAAAACCATCTCACCAGTTTAGGATGTTCTATATTGTATTATATGTTTTGTATGTTCCATATGTTATAGTTGTGGTTTGTAATATTCCGCTTTAAATATTAATTGGTTTTTGATTTGGTAATTGCTCTGCTATTTAAGCAGGTTTTGGTTTTAATTAATTTGGTTAGTCAAAACATTATGAACAAATGTGGTAAGGGTAGCCAATGCAGATACATCTTGGATGCTCACACTACTTTTGTCAAGATTTATGATACCGTGATTTTTGTCCTGAACAATTTGCTTTCAATATTAGGGCAGTAGTGTATCTTAGGCAGTGCATTTAATGAGAAGCTTAGTATGTTAGTAAAATCTAAGTGCCCTTTAAAGAAAAGGATTTATGAATACTGCACTGACATTCAGAATAACAATGCCCTATTTAAACATTTTAAATGCTGTGTGAATTGCAGAGTTTGTATTTTTTATTTTGGCTAAAGGTGATGACATTGAATAAGTGGGTCCTTGGAGAGATAAGTTAGAAAAGGAGAAGCTGTCATGGCAGCTGAAACTGGATGCCTGTACTTTTCCAGACATGAATGAAAACATTTCTATAGTGCCTTATTTAAGACTGAAGCATAATTATTTGTTGTTTCTCAAACATTTTTATATAACGAGGCTTTTGATATATTTGATGCAGTTTTAGGTTTTAAATTATGTTAATCAACATGTAAAATACAATTCATTTTTTATTGGTTGGGTGAGTTGTCATGTTACTTTACATGGTTTTAAATGAGTGGATAACACATTAAGCTGCAGTTTTGAGAAAGTCCATGGTTCATTTATAAAGGATGAAAGCACTTAACTGATTTTTCATATCTGTGCAATAAGCATTATTTTTGTGAAGATTCTAGGGTATTTTCTTTCATTTTGGATGATCTTTTGGTCTCTGGCTTGTTCTTTGGTTATTTGGTTGGATAAATAGATACATAGATAGATAGATGGACAGACTGACAGATTTTATAATTTCATCAGAGGTGTTCTTTAGGTTACCAGTATCTCTAGGTCTCACAACTGGAAAATTTTAAATGCACTGTTTAATAATACTGCTGAAAGTTTCACTGAGGATCTCTTCCCAATCTGTTCAGTGAGAGACATATTTATTTCAATGTATTTTTTGGCATAGTCTAGAAATGTGGACATATTTTCCAACTTGTAGCTGGCAGTTATTATGTTAAATGCAGTGGCATAGTGGTCAGTAGTGAGGGAATTGCTTTTTAGAGTGGGAAAAAAGATGCAGTGTTTGTTAGTAACATATCACATATATTGTTCCTCATTGCTGAACTCTGAAGAACACTTTCTAATTATTTTGATTAGTAAACCTTCACCACTTCTAGTGAATGTATTTCTTCTGTCATATTTTTTTTATATTCCTCGGGTAAAGTTTACTTAGTTTTAAAAAGATACATAGGATCATAGGTAGTCATTGGCTAATGGCCCTGGGGCCCTTACAAGCCTAGCCAAGAGTTTATCCCCAAAAAAGAAACATCAGTCAGCACCTGTCACCCCTGTCAGTGAGGGACACAGGTGGAACCCCTGAGATGAATTTGCAGTTTCTCATTCACTCATCAAGGTTGTGCTTGAAGAGGGTCAGTGAGGTACTCTGTGACATGTATGGGAAGTCTATTACAGAGATGGGGCAGCCTCTGGGAAACAAACCTGTCTCTCCAGCAGGTTTTGTTAATGTCGCATATTAGATTTAGGCCCGAGTGGGTAATGCGCGAGGAGTTAGACTTACGGATATTGAGCATCTCTTGTAGGGCACGTTCCGATATTGCCTTGTAGGCAAGACACAGATCACCTCTGAGCAATCTGTACAATACTGAATAGAGTGATAGTGATTTGAGCCTGTACACATAGGACAGGTGCTGGATGCCATGGATTCTCTTTGCAAAGTGTTTTTGTGGCCTTTCCAGTTGGTGCAAGTGTTTGGAGAGGTACATACCAAACTGGGCATTGTACTCAATTATTGGTCTAATGAGGGAGGATTATAGAGGGCTAATAACCTCCTTTTTTTCTGGATGTAATCCCTTTACTTATGAGATGAACCAAGTAAAAGGCTTTTCTGACCACTGCTGCTACATGATGGTCTAATGTGAGATTGTTGTCAACCTGTGTACCCAGGTCTCTCACCACAGGTTGTGTGCTTAGGAGGTTGTTGTTGATGTGGCAATCAGTAGGTGCTGTGTTTTTGCCGAATGGTAGGATAATACATTTTTTTGCATTTAACTTAAGGCCATGAGTTTGGCACCAGTCATTAGTTGCTGTGAGACCCTCTTGTAGTATGTTAACATCATTTGGGGTGTCAATGACAGCACCCAGCTTACAGTCATCCACAAACTTGGTCAGCCATAGGCCTTTTGTCTTTGCCTGGACCTCTGAGAAGTAGATGTCAAAGAGTAGGGGTCCCAGGGGAACACCACTAGCATGTCAACTACATGTCTGCTGTTGGAAGTGGAGGCATCTATTTTGACCTTGTGGGTCCTATTGGTGAGCCAGTTGACCACCCACCTGATGAGATAGGGAATTATGCCCAAGTTGTGTTACCTTTTCAATGATGAGTGGGGGGTTGTGTCAAGGGCTTTGTCCAAGTCAAGGTAAGCTATTTGTAGTGACTTTCCCTCATCCAGGGCCTTGTGACAGCCTCAAAGAAGTCAACCAGGTTCAACAGGCAAGATCTGCCCTTGATGAATCTGAAGTAGGTGAGGTCAAGTGCTTGGAGATTGTCTATGTCCTTGTTTATGAGATCCATAATAATACACTCCATGGCTTTACAGATCAAACTTATCAAGCTAATGGGATGATAGTTTCCAGGGTCAGTAGTGGCAGCACCTTTGTGCAATGGGATGACAATGGCAGTTCTCCACTCTGCTGGAATGAAGCCTGTACTTAGGCTGTGGTTGAATAGGGTGCTTAATGGCAAAGCTAGTTCTTGCTGGAGATGGTACAGAATACAGCCTGGGGTACTGTCAGGTCCCACAGAAGCTGTGTTCTTTGCCTTAGATAGAGCCTTTAACTCCTGATCTACAGCTATGTGAGGTGCAGGACAAGTATCGGGGATGTTGAATGGGCCTTTGGGAGAGGACAGGGGGGGTGAAGTTTGCCCTGAATCTATCTGCTAGCAGGTTGGCTAAGTCAACATGATCAGTGTAAGTGGTACCATTAAGTACTAATTCAGAACAAACATGGGCTTTGCCATGGAGGCTCCTGATGTAACTGAAGAAGACTTTCTGGTTTCCCTTTGTTTTGGAGGCTAGTTTCAATTCATAATTGGCTTTGGAGGTATTCAGTAATGATCTAATCTGCTTGTTTTATTTATTTATTTTATTTTACATTTGTTGACCGGGCTAGTCCGACTGGATATATGTCCATTTTCAGCGGAGGCCCAGAGAGAAAAGCTCCAAGATAATAATACACATTAAACATTTAGCAAATGCTAGTTTCAAGCAGATTACAGTCATAAGCAATACCAGCACATATAGTACTAACTTATTATAAAACACTTTACAAAACATAACATTATTTTCAAAATTATATATACATAACATTGCATTCAGGTTTAAGACACATTGAGCAGCAGTTATAAAATTGACCCTTCCTGAAATGTTGTGGTAGAAAAAAGTTAGAAGTAGTTGAAGGTAAGGCACCTAAGTAATAGAGAGTTCACTAGTCGGGGTTAGTGCAAGGACATAACCAATGAGTTTGAAGTATTTCTTGAGTTTGTTTTTGAATCAAGTTAGTGAGGGTTTTAGGGTAAAGTCAGCTGGGAGTCTGTTCCATATTTTTTCCAACAGAGTTGGTAAAAGGAGAGTCCCCAGCTGAGTAGTTGGATTTGTATGTTTGAACTAGGAGTCTAGTGGATGATTGCTGTGGCCAGGTGCTGGTGTAGGGGCTGATAATATTTTTTAGTGCAGGTGTAATTTCTGGTTGGTAAAGGACTTTATGTGCCACTATTTGCTGGTTGAACTGCAGTAGGCTAGGCAGTTCAAGCCATCCTAGGTGATTTAGGTTGTGACAGTGGTGTGTCCGGAAGGCTGGGCCAGTAGCAAATCTGGAAATGTGGTTATAGCAGGATGATAGTTTATTAAGATTTGTTTTGTTTAAGTTGGAGAATAGAGGTGAGGCATAGAGAAGAGGTGACAGTAGATGGGAATGGGCAATTGCAGTTCTAGCAAGTGGGGTAAGGTAAGGTTTGATTCTGTAAGGAGAGCCAAGTTTTTTATTAATGGTTTTGATAGTTTGATTGATATGTGCATCAAACTTCAGGTTGTTATCAACTGTGACACCCAATAGTTTAGTCTGGGCTTCTGGGAAGATGATAGTGCCATTGTTAGCGGTTACGTTTAAGGATGGCAGGGGGGTCCTGCATGTGGGGGAGAAGTGGAGCAGCTTAGTTTTGTTGGGGTTTAGGATTAGATATTGATTGGAGAGCCATTATTCCACTGTATTGAAGGTATTTTGGGTTAATGTGAATAAAGTAGCTGGTGAGGCCAAGGAGAGAGTTTTTTTCCAACTGGAAATTTGTACCTTTTTGCCCAACAACAATTTCTTCCTTTTGTGGTAAAGCCTGTTGACAGAGGATGTCCACCAGACAGGTTTGTGTTTCCTTGAGGAGCAGGTTTTAGTTCTATTGGGTATGGCTGAATCCATGCAGTTGTGCAGGTGCTTGTATACTTCATTGGTGTACTGTTCAGCATAGCTGTCTGCATCCTTTGAGGGGGGCAGTGGTATGAAGCTACTGATATCTTACCTTAGGAGGTTGTAGACAGCTTTTGAGAAGTTTTTTAGCCTGGTTATGACTGGGGGGATGGGCAAGATAGAAACTTCGAATGAGACAGACCGATGATGTGATCTCACCAGGCAAGAACTTACTATGGGGGTGGTGCAGCGGACGCCCATGTTGGTGAGAACCAAGTCCAAAATGTTATCTCTTCTTGTGAGGGATGAGATGAGCTGGCCTAGGGTGTTAGAACTGATGAAGCCAAGGAATCATTGGGTGAGTGCATTAGTATAGGAACAGTTCACCCAGTTTATGGTGGGGTAGTTGAAGTCACCAAGGATCAGAGTGTTGGGAGTACCTTGATGGAGTCAAGTAGGTCCAGGTAGAAGTGGGTGTCCTGAGTCATGGATGGGGGTCTGTAGCTAGCTATACCTTGGATGGGTGTCTTTCTAACTGTCAGTTACACCTGGAGTACATCTAGTGTGTCATGCTGGCAAAGCAGTCTGGAGGTGTGCCTGTCCTTAATGAAGATAGAGACTCCACCACCCTTAGTCTTTCCAAACTCATTTTGGGGTCAGAATGTGTGGAATGAGGTATAGCCTGATAAGGCAAGGGTGTTCTAAGCAGCCTTGAACCAAGTTTCTATGACTGCACAGATGTCGCCATCTTCCATTGTGAGGAGAGCCTCCAGTGAGTGCATTTTCAGGTTAAGGCTCCTAGCGTTAAGCAGCATGACCTTCAGTTTGCTTTTTGACAGATCTTTTATGTTGGAAGATTTGTCTTTGGGACATTGCCTAAAAAAGGCACAATGAAGGAGGCAAGAGCCTTGGCCAGAATCCAGAATCCAGAATCCCAGTGTGATGCATCGAGGCCTGCCAACCATGTCATCCCAGGCAGACAGATACTGGATCCCCTTGGAATGACACCAGAAACTAAGCCAATTGTTGAAGTCAATTATTTATTTTTGGTATTGTGGTATCATTCTTGGTGAAGGTAGGATTCTACTTAGGGCTAGGGTCATACCTGCCTGGGACACATACTCTGAGAGCTCAATCATATCTCTCTTCATATAGTCCAGAGAGGTATGTCTCAAGTCAAAGCTTGCTGTTCAGTGGTTGTACTTCCCAGGAAACAGTTGCAGTCAATTCACTGCAGGCCAATTTAGTCAGTCACACATTTCACACCAGGCTGACAAACACTGAATCCCCTTATGTGCCATTTGAGGCGAAGACAAAATTTCATTCAGCATATGCATTTTTCTTATGGTAAAAATGCTCAGTAGCACAACAATATCTATTTCTGTATCACTGAGTATAGACCTTCTCAAATTATTGACCCTTTCCCACTTGGACAATGATTATTTCAATCTCTCTTGAGTCAATATTAGCCTCTTGGGACTGTCCCTTATTTTTAACTGCTGATAAGCAGGTAACAGTTAGTTACTCCTTGCAAAGACCAGTGAGATACAGGTTCTTAGAGTAATACTAGCAAGCAGGCAGTAAAATCATATAGCTAACTAAGCTCCTATAATTCAATAGTGCTTTCTTCCTTTGTATATAATGGCTATGCAGGGTAGCCCAGGAGAGAATTTGTGACCGCATATCCAGTTATGGAGATTACCTTTGAAAGTAGACAAAATATTGCTTTGTTTGATATGTAAGGGGAACCTCTTCTATAGGCATGGAATGCAATGGGTTAAGTACAGATCCCATTAATGTGTCATCTTTATTTATTTAATTTTTAATATTATTTTGGCCCCCACTGCAACAGACTAAAAGATGTTCCAAGGATCCTTTTCTTGTTCTCTGGCTCTACTAAACTTGACAGGCCTCCTGCGGACATTTCCTAATCCATGGGCAGGGCAGTGTCATATTGTGAATGAGCAAGATTTTTGTCATGCCTTAATATTCCCTTATTTGTGTATTCATACTTATCCAGGGATGGCATGCAGCAGGCATGCCTGGATATGTGTATCATCCTGCCACCATGGTGACTCAGCCGATGCCCTGCCTCCATATGCTTCCTCAACCTCCATTGTAGATCATCCATTATGTGCACCTGAGTGTACACCCTCATCTGTAAGATAGACATATCCATCCTCTTAGCACCTTAGACCTCTGACCCACTAATCAAAGCTGGGTTACCTGGGCTGTAGACAGGGCTCTGTTCCTGTATGCCACAGTGCTGGCCTGAGTCGTATTTATTTCTTGATGTAGTTTGAGATTAATGATATTGATATTTGAAGAGCCATTGATTCTTTTGAGAAGTAAGTGGTCGAACAGGGTCTTTCCTAGCTAAAAAGGAAGGCAAAGGTTACTTTTAAGGAGCCAGTAGAATGCAGGTAACTGCAGACTTGAAGGCAGTGATCTTCTTAGATAAAAATATGTGAGGCCTCTCAAGTTTAGCAATATACTTAGAAAGGTATATGCTAAAAGGAGCATTCTATTCAATGATGGGCTTTATGAGGGATGAATACAGGGGAAGCAAAGACTTCTTTAGTGATAGACAAGATGCCTTTTGAAATTAGTTGGGCCAGACTGAATGATTTCTGAACTATTTTGGAGACATGATGACACGTAATAATGAGTTGTTGGCAAAGGTGCCCAAGTCCCTGATGACATTATCAGTTTGGAGGGTGTGTTCAGTATGTGACATGCAATGGTTATAAGATCTAGTGTTAAAGGAAAATGATGAAATTGTATCTGTTATAATATGAGAGTTATACTGCCTGTAGTATGAGACTTAGAATTTCTAAAACTACAGGGAAAGCAAATTTTAATGTCTATAGTACATTATTAGGACCATGTTATAACAGGTTATAAACAGGGTCTGAGAGATACTCAGTCAAAACAGGATTGTGTTAACATTGCATCATAAGGAAATGAATAAAAACCTCAGAGAGGGATGAATAATAACCACTACAGTACAACTGAAAATAGCAACTTGGACTTTTACACAGTGCTGTAATATAAACAGAGCATTCCTTGAAAAAAAAACAGTAGTTAGAACAACACAGAACAGCTATAGATAACAGCATTTTATAGCTTCACCACAGGTAATGATTGTGAGAGAATATCCAGCAGAACAGTGACCCCCACAACAGTATAAATAGCTGATAAATGCAGTAGCAAGATTTAGGCATAGTGGTTCATCACAGTAGGCTGATACTGTAATTCATTCATGGGAATGGTGCTGGATGCACCCACTAATTGAACAGCAGAGCGATGTATTTAATAAAATAGAAACTATTTATGTAACAATACAGATGATGAAAGTCACAAAGTGGTATCCAGCTGCTGAGAAATACATGTATCAAGATTCAAGCTTAAGGTCAGTCCGAAAACTTTGGTTAGTGCAGTTCATGGGAAAGCAATCAAAAACATTACCAGCAGCACACGAGAGAGTTTGCATTAAAAGCAGTCTGACAAGACAAAAGTAATTTAGTAACAATACAAGATGGTGGTACAAAGGAATACAAGAAAGATATAAGTATTAATGCAAAGTAGTACAAAAGAATCCAGTAAAGTACAATAACAGGAGCAATACAGTTGTTCAGGTGAGATACATATTATTTTGGATTCAGCACTACACAATATCAGGGAGACTAGAATAAATTTAAACTGATTTCAGTACTAAATAAGGACACACTTGTAGCAACAAGTTCAAACTAAAGCTATAGCAGGGTAAGGTAAGAACAGGGAAACAGAGATTAACTTTTTGGAATGGATACACCTTAAGTTGTAGTCTTCTTATTTTCCTGAGTATGTAATAAGAGGAAAATGCTTACCTTAACTGGGTGACTTACAGAGATGCAGTAATCAAATGTTGATTTTTACCCATGGGGAGACTTGCTTTACTTACCACTTATGCTTTGCATCTAAGAACTGTGCAGCTGGTATGGGTCAAGGTGTTCCAACGTCATAGCTGAAATGTCTCCTTTTGAGCTGCTTAGTGCTGTGGACCAGAGTTAAGCACAGCCCAGCTGATAGATTGTCAAGATACACAACTATTCTCCTTTTATATGCTCACAGGAGTCCACTAATACTAGAGGCAGCCAATCAATTTTGCAGTTACAGAAGTCCACCAATTCTAGAGGCCAATCATTTTAAAGGTGTTGGTAATGGCCAACCATTGAGTAAACCAGGAAATAATAACTGTTCCTCTTCTACACAAGAAGCAGCAGCACAACAATCCCATCAGAAAAACTACAGTACCAGGTCCCAAAAATACACTTGCCTATATTAGTCTGGTCTCAAGTGTTCCAAAGACTTGATCTGAAATTTCTCTTGCAAATTTGTTTAGTACTATGGATGTGTTTCATTTGTATCGATTACACAGCTACTGATAACCTGTACATTTTTGAAATAGCCTGTTAACATTTTTTTTCTAATGATACAAGATAGCAGACTAGATTTTTTATTCTGTGAAAAGCTTAGGTTCTGTGAAAACATAAGTGTGTTGCAGTAGGTGCAGTGTATGATTGTTTTGTACTGTGTGCCTAAGGTTCTGTTTTTGGCATGCTGTTTGAGGCTTTATTAGAAACAATCTTAATAATCTCAGAAACGTTCTTCTAGGTACATCCACATGCTCACCTGTTGTACTGTCTACCAAGAGTTTTGCCTCTAGTGTTAGCATAAGTTTGTTTACATTTCTTGTAATTATTAAAAGTTGTGTGTCTAATAGCATTATGTTTGTTATAAGCTTACTGCAGTTCTTATAGGGGTGATAATTATCATATGTCATTTGAAAGCAGATTCATGTAGGACTTGCATACTGTCTCAAGGGTAAAGTGTACAAAGTATATAAATTCTGTTTAATATCCATAACATTGCATTATCCATAATGTTTAAATCCTGATTTGCTAATCTAAAAGTTTTATCATTACATACTTTACGCAATGGTTTTCTTTTCATGGTGTAAGTTGTAGCCAACAAACGCACTGTCACTTTGAGTATAGATGCTGTAGCATGACACTCTATATTTGATAGCCCCAACCAGTCATTTTCCCATAATTTAATATGATACTAAAAGTAATTCTAGGTTTATCTGGCTATGAAAGAAATTTCATAAGCATTGTATTTTTTTAATATGGGTTTAACTTATCATTAAGGATGTAGTTTAAATAATATTTAAGACTTTTGCTGATAATATATTTTGATTAAATGCAATCTACCTCCAAATGTAAAATATTTCTTATTCCAGTTAGAAATGAATTCTTACAAATCTTTAATAATATTTGAGTCATGTCCAGACTTTTAGACAGTGTAATCCTAAATTGTTCTCGTTTTACAGTAGAGCTGTAACTGGCTCATTTGGCACCTGGTGCCAAACCTCAGTCTGGCATCCCTTAATGCTAGGCTAAGGAGTAAAACAAAAAAGTTCTGTTCTCTGATCTGGTGCTCCTCCCTTCTCTTCTAAGGAGGAACACCAGCTCCTAACAGCCTCATTGAGGAGAAAATATAATGGCCACATGACTATATTTCAACTTGCTGCTTTTTGACACATACACTGACCCCAGCAAACCATATCATTTTTATTCAACAGTGATCATATAATGATGCAGTGCTTTCATGTGCAGCATGCCTGCTTACCCCCTTATCCAAAAAGAAATCAAACTTCTGTATAAACCTCTTTAATTTGACTGTGAGGAAAGTGAAAGACTGAGTACAGTAATTTATTTTGGCTTCTTGTTCTTGCTCACATATATACAAATCCCTCCCCCCTAAACTAGCCTTACCAATGATTATTTTGCATGACTTGTGCTAACTGCCTTTTGTTTACATACACAGTCTATCCACCCCAACCCCCCCCCCCAACACACACAGACAACCACTTCTGGAAGTCACATCTCACGTGTAAATTGCAAAATTGGTGAAAGAGCCACAGTTATGTATACCACTTTGATCTTATACAGCATTCTATATCGTGCCATACATATTAAGTAAAAAAAGTAAAAGGTATGATGGTCAGTGTGTACCATTACCACTGCCCACATATCTATCTGGTTTTCTGCTGTAAAAAGTAAAAAAAAAAACTGTCACAGCAAATATGTTTCAGCTTGGACCTTTTTAACACTATGTTCTGTCTCTACCCTATCTCTGACCAAACACTTCTGGTAATCATCTCTAATTGCCAAAAGTGACCAAAAAAAAATGGCTACAGTGAAGTAGCCACTATAGGGTCAAAGTAGCTGCTACAAGCTGGCCCCACATCAATCACAATAGTAAAAGAAAAAAAATCTGTTCTGCTGTGGGAAGTGTCTACTTTTATCATTGCCCTCAGTTCTATCTGGTCTACTGCCAGAAAGAAAAATAAAAGACATACCTGCAACATAAAAACCTCGCTGAAGATCCATGTGTCTGCAGTTTCCAGTAGTCTGTAGTCAGATGATTAAAGATTGCTTGTTACAGAATTGTGCTCTATGATTGGTTGCTGTTAGCAACAGATCACAAGTGCTTAGATGGCAAAGAAATATGACATGAGTTGGCTACCCATGTCCTATTACTTTATTTCTGGAGTACTGGTGATAAGTCATGGAAGTAAATAGCATGACTTTTCACTTCTTGGTTAAAATTTCCAATTGATTGTATTGGGCAGTTGTGAAGTAATTATTTACCTAGATGAGTTACTATACCAGGTAGATACTTACCTCACATATGTGTTGAAAACAAAGACAGCGTACTAACTTCTTGATAATATTAAAAGAAAAAAATGCACTAAAATGAAGTAAAAACTGCACCCACACATGTAGATCCATTGTGCAGTCCTGAGTTTACCTGTAACCCTCAGTTAAGCAGTTAACTTGCTAAGTGAATTAAAGCAGCATTTAAAAACTGTCCTTGATTTTGGGCTGCTGTTCCTCATTATTTTGGCTTTGTCCATGACTCCTGAGCAAACACACTGAAAGCTATGGGTGAGGGGATGTGCTATTTTTTTCTGTACTTTACTGAATTGACTTTACCCATCTTTTTTTTTTCTTGTCACTAATAGTAACTTATATTCTTACAGGAAACCTTATGTGGAATTGGGTAACCTACTGGTGGATGAAGACTGAATGCTTGAGCTTCAATTGCCTGAGGTTTAAATAATTGACAAGCTGAGTTCCTCCATAGGAAATCACCGTTGAGTTGTGCCAGAAATTATTCACTTTTGGGGATTTTCTCCCTTCTTTGAGTGATGTGACCATGGTACTGGTATATATAAGTCTGGAGGTTGTGGGGGGGCTTCTACCCCTTCCAAAAACAATTTAAAAAAGGTTTTTGGCAGTTTTTTTTTCACTGAATGCAGTTCGAGGATTCGAATCCTCAGTGCATTCACTTTTGTTGACTCATAGTGGAAACTATGAAATCATTTCTATAATTTCTCACTGATTATTTTTAACACTATTTTAACCTGCATCTTACTCTGCTGCTCTTTGTCTCTATTCTAAACCAACTACATTTTAAATGGGATGGACCATGACACCTTGATAGGACATCCAGACATCTTAATTCTGTTCCTAGATGCCAGCAAGACACTGACAAGATGGTATTTGTGTAGTTATTATTCTTACTCAAATTGCGTTCCCATTTATTAGTATGGCTAGCATTCCTATAAAAAGTTAAGGGGTGCTCACCCTCACAGTATCAGTCTTAAGCATAGTGTCACTGCCCAGGGTAGTGCAATAGTACTGTCAGCTGCTACTTGTGCCATTTGCTACAGCAATAAAACTACTGACAGAGGCAATGAATTTGACCTTACTAGTAGCTGCTTTCAAGGTCCTCAGAACCACAAAGTGGCTTGCTTAGCTGATACTCGGTGACCTTTCTGACAGAGTGTCACCTGTAGCACTGCCATTCACATTTGGCAGATATTACAATATTATGAACTTGTGCTGGCTTCCTTGGGAGGCTCTCTTTTCAGAATCCTAGCCATGTGCTGAAAAGTGTTAGTTTGTCACTGTCATTATTATTATTATTATTTTATTGCTTAAAGATGCACGGATATTCCTGATACATTTCCAAGCATACCTCTTCTCTGCACATTTTGAGTGGGCACTGGTTATTGTCTTTCTTCTTTCAGCTCTTCAGGCACTGGATGAAATCTGAGCCTGTTAATCAGATGTCATGCAAGTGTCCTGTGACATTTCAGTAGTCCTCCCTATTTCACCTGTAAAATATCTGTAGATATAATTTATTCTGTTATAACCTATAGCAACACTTGTAAACATTCTTCTCCTAAGACACCTAAGAATCAAACAAACAATAATGAGGTTGCTTGGTCCTCCCATTCAGTTCATTGCTGGGGCACCTTCTTCATGGAGTGTCCATACCTGCTGTGTGTGTATCCACTCGGGTGTTTGGTGGATGATCTGATTCCTTTCACATCCCAAAGGCATGCCAGTGCTGTAGGTGAATTTGTGATGCTCTAAAGTGTGTGTGTGTGTGTGTGTGTGTGTGTGTGTGTGTGTGTGTGTGTGTGTGTGTGTGTGTACGCGCACGCGCATTTGTGTGGATTGCACTGACTGTACTTTGCAGTAATACATTTATTTTTTATAATTTATTAAAAAGAAACTAATTCATCATATGAAGGGGATACTCTCTGCATCTATAGTCAACAAAATATTTAACGTATTTGACCTTAGATTTGCCGAGGATCATCAGTCAGTGACTTACTGTTGCTGCATTTACAGTTCATGTGAGAAAATGCCAATGGATTAGTATGCAAACAGCTGGCAATAAAAGAAGGGAGAGCAGAAGAAAATGCTGAATTAAAGTCAGTTTAAATTAAAGACAAGATAGAAACAATTTGTTTAATAACTGCAATATCTTACTCCATTAAGAGCTGGTAAGTATTACTAACTGTGCAATAAGAGTAAAATGAATTTGTTGCTTAAATTTAAATCTTTTTATTGACTATCCCTTAAATTACTTGCAAATAAATACACATACATGTGCATTCACACACACACACACACACACACACACACACACACACACACACACACACACACACACACACGCACACACACCTGCTGTCCTTTTACAGTTTAGAGTGACTAATTTTTTTTCTCTTCTCCAGTAAGAAATGCCACATTCTCCTAAGATTACTTGATACAAAAAACTCTGGAAGTTATTAAACTCTGGAATATTTAATCATAAGATGAAAACTTGATGTAAAAAATTGTACAATTTGTCAGATTCTGGAATTAATTCACGGTAAGTAATGTGGAATTAAAAGTGTTCTTTTGTATTTCCACACCAACTTTTCAAAAAATGTTATTGTGATACAGTGTGGCTCCTTGTTTAAGGTATGCAATGCACAGTTCCAGGATCCTAAATTCTAGTGAGTGAGTGAGTGAGTGAGTGAATGTTTCCGTATATATATCTTCATACACAGAGTCTGTGTTTTTCACAGCTCTGAGAGGGTTATCTCTAGGGACTCTTGTTTCCTCCCACCATCCATAGCATGCTGGCTGATTAGTTACATTAAACTGTGCCTATTTATTTTATTTAAGTTTGTAGAATACCAAAAACAGCAGAAGTTTTGCAGGTATAGCCCAGGCAAAGAAATTTGCAAAAATAATAGAACTAATTCCAGTGTTTTTTTTTTCTTTTATGACCATATGGCTTATGTCATGGCTTAAAAGCTGTCTTGACTCATTCAGAACACTCATTGTAATTTAATAAATAAATCATATCATGGAAGACATGGAAGTCAGTGGTAATGGTACAGCACAATATGTTAAAGGCAAATGAAATACATTTAACTGCATATGTTTTGGCACTCTATGATCCAGTGATGGGGAGTAAAAGTCTCTTCATATCTAGGGCAGGTTACTGTGTTAGTAGCATTACATTTTTAATTGAGTACACAAGAGTGGATGCTACACAGAAATGATAGGACAAGGGAAGCAAATTCCCGACAAAAGAAAATTATACATTTTATTTTTGTTTTGCTTTCTGTACATAAAAATATTAGGATGAAAAATCCCATTTGTAGTAATAACTGGCTGAATTTATGCCTCTCAGTAGAACAGTTATGCTTTTGTTTTTTTTTAGATGTGATAGGCATGCATAAATATGGCTAAATGGAACACTAAAAAACATTCAAAACAAGGGCAATAAAACAGTATCATACATATTCTGATGCAGGCACCTCAGTTCCACAGCTGTACTTCTGTTGGAAATGAGGACTGGACTTGAAATGGTTGAAAAAGAGATTCTAATTAAAAATAATGACAACAGGCATGATATTGCTTTTCATGATTGATGCACCACCTAAGGGTGGACACACAGAATACATTAGAAGTCCTGGTTACTCAACAGAGCTTTACAACCTTTTTGGCCGAAAAGTGCACAACGACATTCTTAACTGGAATCCTGCCACTGCTACGCATTTATGCGAGAGAGTTAGTTAATGGCGAAATGAAGGGCAAGTAGGGAAATTGGAGCTGTCATAAAATATAATTGCTGCAAGATAAATACATTTCAAGCATAGGAGGGAATGTGTGAAAAACTTAACGGGTCAGAATTAGTATAAGCAGTGCGGAGATAAGAGTCGGACAAATGCAGTCCTAAAACCAATACAGCAAATTGTTACCTCCATTTTACAGAACACTAAGTTAACAGAAAACTATTAAAAGAAAAGTTTTCTTGTTTATGTTGTTGAAATCAAATGAAATGACTACTAAGTTGCCTTACAGTTTCAAAACTGATAAAATACATTCAGTACTCACGGTATACAAGATCTAAGATTATTATTATTATTAAGTGAGAAATTGACAAACAAAAGCCATGTAATTTTGGGCGATGCCTTCAAATGAATACATCTGACCAGAAGGGCACACTACCTAAAGCAAATCAGTACAATACACTGCCTGCATATAGCACTCCATTTTGCACATCACCATACTTTACAGCTTATCCCAAGAATGTCTTCTACTGGGCTAGTGAAAAATGTTCTATGGAAAAGTCAAAGGTTTAATTGACTGACTGTCAGCATATAAATCAGTATTGACTGCAATACCATCTCATGATACTAACATGATATTTTTGACATTTTCAATGTTTAGCATGACATGTTTTGTTGGAAAGCTAACAACAAAAATAAAAGTTCATAAAGGTCATTTTGTCAATTAAATGTTCTGCAAATTGACTGATGACATTTGACAGTCGTGATGTTAAAATGCAGACAGATTTATTAGTCACATTCCTCAAAAGTTTTTCTGAGTGCAAACTTTTTTTATCTACCTAACCATAGGAAAAAAGAACAGCTAAGTGCTAGATTTGATGTGATGCATTCATTAATAACATTTTCGTAGTGCATGGAGAGCTGTGATTACATTCCAAAATCAGAAAAAAAAATAAACCTGTTACATGCTTATGTAGCATGAGACCTGACTGTAGCAGTGCTTTCAAAGGTGTGTAATGTGTTACACACCCCCAAAGTGCTGTGACAGTTGGGTGTAAGGGAAGGGACCTTCCTTTGGTCCCTGAATATCTTTACTCCTATGTCACTAAAGTTTACAGACGTTAGTCTGTAAGTAACTTATTTAAATTAGGGCTGTATTTAAAAGCTGTCACTGATTTTCTCCTTACTTGCTGTCTATGCATCAGCACTTGCTAAGTGCTTTACTGGCTTTCAAAGCCAGCAAAACACATTCAGTTTTCCCCCTTTGTAACTGATAATGCATGCAGTAGATAACACTCCATGCACTACAAAGAGATATGATCGGGTCTCACCAATCATAATCCGTTACTATGTCTTCTTGACATGGATGCCAAGATTCACCGCTCAAGACTTTTGCTCTTGAAATGAATTTCTTGGCTTCCATGTTTCAAACATATAATAATGTGGTTATGATCAGAGACCCAATCATAACCTTCTATATTACATTAGATGCACTGTTTAATATGATTTTATCCACATATCCACATCCTTCATGCTCTGACCATACTTTTTGCTTTTTCTTACTAAGGATGCATCTCTCTCTCTCTCTCACACACACACACACGCACACGCGTGCACGCACACACACACACACACACACACACACACACACACACACACACACACACACACACACACACACACACACACACACACACACACCACAGAAAACATAGAACAGATAAATTATGAACTTTTACTATAGAAGACTTAGGACAACAGCTCAGAGAGCTGCTTTATGGACTTTGATGTACAGAAGATCAACTATATATAGCTGGAGTACCACTTGGTTGTTGCAGGGAACATCCAAAACCTATTTTCCCCACATTTAGTGTAATTATGAATTCAAACAATGTGTTGCTCTCACTTTATATTTTCTCAAAGGTGTTTGAAAGACAACTGCTAAAAGACTGGCACAAACTAACTGTGATGATGAGTATTTATTATGAGTTAAGATTTTTAATATATATATATATATATATATATATATATATATGTGTGTGTGTGTGTGTGTGTGTGTATTGCAAAATATGAAAATATGATGTGTACTGTTCTCTGACAATGACTGTTTTCAAAGTAAATAACTATTCATGTTTTTAATTTGAAGCACAGTACAAATAAATGCAGACAAATACAATAAACAACATAAAATAAGAACACCATCAAATGCTGCTGATAAAATCTGAATAGACTTTAGCGATTTAATTCATCTTTGGGGACCTCATGAGGGTGACCATACCTCTCAACTTCTTAGTACAAAAAATTTGGAAAAAGCCAAAAATAAGGTCTAAAATCAGGAAAAAAATTAACTATTGGTGTTATAAAATTAGAGTGTTGCTAGAATAGCAGTTTTTTTATTAGAATGCATTTTGTGAAAACCGTGAAATCTGAAACTCAAATGTTTGTTATCGTTCAATGCTTTGCCAGAAAACCACAGATTTTATGAACAGTCTAAAAATATGATGCAAAAATCTGGACAGCTGAGAGCTATTCTGACCTCTGTGGCACAGGTTTGGAAGTAGATCTGGACTACTATACATCCAGCTGCAGAAGGACACAGTGAATCTCCCAGGCAACTATCTTTCCTTGTGGGAATGGCATGGAAACAGTAAAAACTAACGCTATACTGAGCACCTATAGATTACAGAGAGTAAGTGTACAATTATTTGAGTAGGCAAGGCTATGGCGAGTGATATGACCTGTGAGTATACACTTTGAATTCACATGGATCTGTTTCATATTATTTTCCTTTCTTAACTTGTACCTGAAAAAACAAAATCAGGGTTTGTTAGTTGGCTGAGAATACATCTACATGTTTTTCCCACCTTCCCACTTGTGCTGAGGCATTTTTGATATAACTGAAGAACCCTTGAAGGAAAGTGGAATTTAGATGCACCATTGTTACCCCATAGGTAAGCAGTAACCAAACAGGAGCTTGGGCCCCAAGTCATGCAGTGGTGTGCCTACATATTCTAGCAAGTTTTGGACTTCACAGCCAATGATAGCCAGAGAAAAATACTTTATTTGAATGAATGAATGAATGAATTGTGGTTATTTACAAAGAAGCCAAACATCTGTAATGTCTTAAAATGCTAACTTTTTCTATTTGTGAATGTGTCCTACAAAACAATAGCATGCCACATGAAAACCTTTAGTAGCATTACAACTGAAATACTTGTAGATAACAAGGAGAAATACAGCTAAATTACTATTTTAATATTTAATTGCAACACTGGAGATGAAACTTAGTATTCCTTGTATGAAATAATACCATGCAGCAAGCACATTTTCTATTTTTTGTATTACATTATTACATATCCTGTACAGTTTCAGTGTAACACTAACTGGATTATTAAGTGACATTTCTTTTTTTTTCGGTTAGGTGTCTACTCACAGTTTCATTATCATGCCACTTGCAGCTACTTATTCACAAGATTTTCTGTATGTTGTTTCTAAGACTTCACAGTCTCCAGGTAAGATGTTTCATACCCTCCAGAGTTTAAATTAAGGAAGATAATACCAGAGTCTTTTGAAGCATGTTTAGGTTAGACAGGTAGTTTGGATGGAGGGTGCTTCTTATAATATGCCCTGATATAACCTTCTTTCAGACAGCCTTAAATAAATATTTATACACAAAAGATTGCTGTATCCTCTGTAATTGATTCCCAAAATACGGGTCTATATTATATTTTCAAAAGTTTCAAACATCGAACATCATATGGTCGACACCATATGAGTGATGTTTAAAATTTCGAAAATATAATAAAAAAATACAAATAAAAAACTATACTTACCTAAATGCTGTAGGCAGGGGGGCAAGCCCCCCTCACCCCTGCTACTTAAATATTCCTACTCCAAGATCGCACTGCATTGAAGTAAAGGGAAAATATTCCCTACAGTGATTTCCATGTTATGTACACACGACGTTTCAAATTTTCGACCAATCGGGTTCACTCAATACACGTTTGCTGTTTACAATTTTCGATCACGCGATAGGAACCCCCAAAATATGACTGTATAAATGATTTCCAAAATACTTCCCAACTCCTTGCCAACACTTCATCTTGGCTTCACCTTCCATATACTTAAATAGGGCTGCCTTACACTTGTTTGAGGAAACATTTAGAGGCTGTGATTGTCCTTTGAGCACATTTACATTACTGAACGTTATCAAAAGCTAAAGTACTTAAATTACTTAAAGTAGACTGGATGTATCAGTAAGACTACTAGTCTGTCACTTATAAGTTTCATAATTTGAATTTTTATTTTTCAGTGCCATTGTGCAAATTTTCACTTTCCTCCACTGTTGTGCATCCACAGAGTTAAATGTTAGTAAGAGTGATGTGGGAGGCAAAATTACCCACACTGGGGATGCAGTATTCTTTGCTTCCTGCAAAATACTTTTTCAGCTTTTTTGATGTATATTTTTGATGTATATTTCATTCAGGTAATAAAAAACCCTTAAAACACAAGTCACTAAATTGTTCTTTGATTTAACACAGGTTCATGGGTAGGTACTAGGCTATTGGCCCTAGGGCTTATATAAGCCTAGCCAAAAAGCAACCCTGGCTTTTGCCACGCAAGAAAATTATCTTCCTGTGCCCCTGTTGAGCAGAGCCACAGAAGTGATCCCCGGGGTGAATTTCCTAGTTCTCATCCAATCTTCAAGATTTTTCTTGAAGAGTGCTAATGAAGAGCTTTGTTTGATATAGATAGGTAGTTTGTTCCAGAGTATGGGAAGTCTCTGGGACAGGAATCTATCCCTCTAGCATGTTCTGTTTATTGTGGTGACAAGGTTTAGGTCCCTAGAGCATGTAGCTCGGAGGAATTGGGGTTTCTTTAAGTGGAGCATGTCCAACAGCTCTGGGTTTGACATAGCTTTGTATGTTAGGCACAGATCGTCTCTGAGTAGGTGATATGCGACGGAGTAAAGCTGGAGTTTTTTGAGACGGTCTGCATAGGGCATTTGTTTGAGGCCTGTAATCCTCCTTGTGAGGTATTTTATGTGGCCTTTCCAGTTGTTGTAGATGTCTTGAGAGGTACATACCAAAAGGGGGCGTTGTACTCAATAACAGGTCTAATGAGTGCCGAGTAGAGGGGAACAATGACCTTTTTTTTCCTGGATGAGAAACCTTTTGTGATGAGGTGTGCCACGTAGAAGGATTTCCTGACTAATGTGGCGATGTGATTATCAAAGGAGAGACTGCTGTTCACCTGTGTCCCAAGGTCTCATCACACATTCGGTGTTAAGTAGGACTGTCTATGTGGTAGTTCATGGGTACAGAGTTTTTACCAAAGGGGATGACAGTGCACTTTTTGGCACTGAGCTTGAGGACATGGCTTTGGCATCACACATCTGTCTCAGTGAGGCCCTTTTGTAGGATGTCCACATCATTAGGAGTTTCAATTATGGCTCCTAGTTTGCAGTCATCTGTGAACTCTGTTAGCCTGTACTTCAGAGAAGTAGATACCAAACAGGAGAGGACCCAGGACTGAACCCTGTGGTACTCCATTTGTCACTGGTCTGAAGTCAGATTTGGAGTCTGCTACTTTCACAGTGTGGGTTCTGTCAGTGAGCCAGTTGGCAACCCATCTTGTGGCATAGAGATGTATACCTAGTTTAGTGAGTTTATCCATAATTCCAGAGTGGGGAATGGTGTTGAAAGCCTTGGCAAGATCTATATAGGATGTGTGAACCACCTTACCCTTGTCTACGGCTTTGGTGACTGTTTCAAAGAAGTCTGTCAGGTTTAGGAGACATGATCTGCCTTTTACAAATCTGAACTGGGTGGGGTCCAGAGTTTGGAGATTACCAATGTCTTTGTCTATAAGTTCCATGATGATACGTTCCATGGCCTTACAGACCAGGCTCATCAGCTAATGAGGCGGTAGTTCCCGGAGTCTGTGGTGACTCCCCCTTTGTGGAGTTGGATAACCATCGCTGTGTGCCATTCAGTGGGCACAAAGCCTAAGTTGAGGCTATGATTGAACATGGTACTTAGGTGGGGTGCCAGTTCGTTCTATAGTTCGTGTAGAACGCAGCCTGGGATGTTGTCAGGTCCCATGGATGCTGTGTTCTTGGCTTTGGAGAGTGTGTTTTGTACGTGTGCAGCTGAGATTACAGGAGCTTTGCATTCTTCCGGTATAGAGATGGGCCCTTTAGGGGGTGAGAGAGGGGTAAAGTTAGCACTGAACCTATCTGTCAGGATGTTGGCAATATCTGTTGGTTCTGTATATTTAGTGCCATTGTGCTGTAACTCAGAGCAGATCTGAGTGTTGCCATTGAGATTCTTGACATAGCTATAGAATGCTTTGTGGTTGTCCTTAGAATCAGTAGCGATTTTGTTTTCATAACTAGCTTTGGAGGATTTTATGAGGGATCTCAGCTTTTTACTGAGGCTGACAAGGGAGTTCTTCCAATCATGGGATTTTACTCATTTCTGCAACAGCTTCTTTCTTCTGTTGTAGAGTTTGTTTATGGCAGGGGACCACCAGATTGACTTCCTTTTTTTGGAGGATAGCATCTTGGTTCTGTTAGGGATAACATGATCCATGCACTCGTGTTAGTGCTTATAAAGTGCATTTGTGTAGGATTCAGCAGTCATACCTCTATTGTCCATTTGCATGGGTGTTGTGAAGTTTGCCACTTCTGTCTTAAGAAGCGTGAAGTTGGCTTTGGAGAAATTTTTTATGGTGGCTTCCCTAATGGGGGGTTGGGGGCGGGATGTGGATGTCTAGGGTGATTAGCTTATGGTTGGATCTGACCAACGAGGAATTGACCACTGGTGTGGAACACCGGTCACCCATGTTGGTAATGACCAGATCTAGGATATTGCTGCCCCTGGTGAGGGTGTGGATAAGTGGATCCAAGTCATTGGAATTCATGAATTCCAGAAAACGGTGAGCAAAAGAGTTGGTACATGAGTACTTTCCCCAGGTAATGGTGGGGTAGTTGAAATCACCCATTATTAGGGTGTTGGGTTGTACCCTAATATTTTCCAGTGCATCAAGAAATGAGGAGTGGGAATCCTGAGGCATGGTGGGGGATCTGTAGAAAGCTACAATTTGGATTGCAGTCTTGCCCAGAGTTAGTTGCAATTGGATAATCTCAGATACATTATGCTGAGCAACTAGCCTGGAGGTGTGGATATCCTTAATGAATATGGACACGCCTCTGCCTTTAGTATTTCAATCCAGGTTAGGTGGCAGAAAGGTGTGGTATGAATTATAGCCTGGTAATACAGGGGTGCTCTCTGGAGCCATGAACCAGGTCTCTGTCACTGCACAGATGTCGATGTTCCTCATTTTAAGGAGTGCCTCGAGTGTGTGCATTTTGAGGTTTAGACTTCTAGCACTGAGTAGCATTACTCTTAGACTGACACCATGGAAGAACATAATGGAAGATAAAACCATTCATACAAAACAAATACTGGCTGGTTGGGCCTCTATACCCGACAAAGTTTTTTTATGTATATCCTAGTTTTATTTATCTGTTTATTTTTTATTTCATTCTGTAAAACTATCTACCAGTTTGTGTATCTACCCAGTATTTCTACTTTGCTGTTCTGATGCAGCTGTTAAGATTGCTGCCTCGGAACACTTAGTTCTCCCATTTGTGTCTCATATAGTGTACCTTCTATATGGATTCTGCATATCCTTCCTGTGACCCCAGCAGGAGTTTTGCCAGGTGCTCTGTTTTTTTCTCTCTCCTATACCAAAAACATGCTATAGCTGAATTGATGATCCTCCAAATTGCCTGTAGGTGAGAATAGTGTGCGTGTGGGTGTGCGCGCGCGCATGTGTGTGTTGAACTGTTGAACCCCAAGACGTATACATGCATGCTGCCAGGTGAGTTTGTGTGGCAAGCAGCTCTTCAGCATAGCCACACTACAGACCTGCAGGAAGATCATGATAGACCAGCTCGCAGTTATAACATATAGGCACATGTACATTAACAGAAAAGAAAAAAAATTAATATTTTTTCCTTTTACATAAATTATGCATCATATTTCTTTTCTTTTTTATGACCATTAGTCCAGTATTACATAATTTGCTCAATTCCTGCCTTATGTTATACCTCATTCCTCCTCTTGAACATTATTCTGCATGTATTGCTTTCACAGGTTCCATTAATTTTTATGTAATGTGCTCCTTCACTTTTCTAAAGATCCCTCTTGCAGTTCTTTTACCTCTTTTCACAATATTCAGTACTTCAAATACAGGTGGTTTAGACTTTGGTTTCCATCTTCTAGTAATTGCTTTTGTGGCAGCTTACAGAATTAAACTTAACAAGGCCTTACTAAGTTTAGGCAATTCAGAACCTGTGTCCCAGCTCAAAATAATAATTTCCTTAGTTACAACCATTTCCTCATCCAATATTTTTGACAGAGTACTCTGTAGAGAATTTTTAAAATCTACCAAATAATTACACTCTCATAATGTATGTTTCCAGTTACCTCTTTCTACCCCATCACACCTCCAACATTTGCTATCTACCTTAGGAAAAATTCCTTGGTCTGCTTGGGGTTTGAAAATACTTACGCAAAGACTTCCAAACAAAAGTCCTAACCCTTCTGTACTTTGTTGCATACTTGGGAGCCATGCATATGTCCTGTAGTTTCCTTATCCAGTCTCTTTTCCCAGTGTTTTCTAACCTCCTTAGATTGGTTCTTATAGGTAACATGCAAGATTTTATATGCTCTACTAATTATTTCTTGTTTTAACAGCAGCTCCTGCTGTACATTCAACTAAAAATTCTACTAGAGCAGGTCATTCACTTAGGATTCCCCTATTCATTTGACTTTGCCTATATTCTGTCAATCCCTGGTAGGGAAGGTAAACTCCTTATAAATGCATTTTTTTAGGTAGAGCATATCTCTAAGACTCCTGGCATAACTAATCTTAATATTCCTGAAAGATATCCTTAAATTAATTGACATTGACATTAAAAGATCTTTTTCAGTTAGATTTTCACAGAGGTAGTTCTAGTAGTTTACACACTGACACCGACAGGCTATTAGGAAAACATTCCACTTGCTTAGAATAAGGAGTTGGTGTTGTGGATGTAAGTGTATAACTGGAACTGGAATATCTCTTAGACTTAACATATATGTAGGTGAAACCAAATTTTGACTTGTTCTTTGTTAACCAGACTGTAAGTAACAATAGTTAATAAGGTGAACATTTTCTTGAAGTTGTGGTTAAGTCTCCTGAACTTAAAGTTCTTACGTCATCCAGATCTACATTAAAGATCATGTGCAAAGGTTTTTCTGGTTTTTTTTCCAAGTTTATTTTTTCTGTAATTATAATGTTAACACATGCAGTGGGATTTCCAGTTTGAAAAGATGCAGTTTTTACTTTAGTAATTTCAGAGGAACCATGTTAAGTTTAAGAAGCTTTAGTTTATATTTATGATATGCTGAACAGCTGCCCAATTACTTCCTGATTATTTGTCATCTGACTATCTTCTGATGCTGCAGCTGTGAGAAGAAACAGTTTGTTGTGGGTAGGCATATTTTTTGTAGTCTGCTGCAGACTTCAACACATTAAGTGACACAAATGTAGTACAGTCAGTCACTGGGATTATCAGAGAATAAATCATTACATTAATGCAGTTATATACAAGCAAAACGTACAAAACTAAAATGGACTAGAATAAGATTCCTTGCAAAATGAATAGTGCTTAGCATCTAATGTGATAACACATGCAACATTTTAATACATAGCTGCTTACTCTTGTATGATCACATTTAGAAAAACAAAATAGGATGTATATTAGTCACCTCAATGATAGCCAAACAGTATAGGATGTTTGTGTGTGTGTTACACATTGAGTAGATCAGTTGTTGCGTCTTTCAGCTTTTCCCGGTTAGGAGTCGCCACAGCAGAACTCCGGTCCACTAATGACTGGTAGTTGATTTTTACGTGCTGAGTTACCATCCCTGACGCACAACCTTCAACGAAGGTACGCCCATTCACGCATGTCTCCACGTAGAAGACGCTCTAGCTGAGAATCGAACCGGACAGCATCTTACTGTGAAGCGACAACGCTACCGCAGCACCACCACCACGACATTGAGTAGATCAGTGATGGAATGAAAATATTAGAATAATATGTACATAGCAAATCAAAACCAAGAAAATCTAAAGGTATTACTGCTCAATGCTAGGAGCCTAAACAAAAAACTCCACTCCCTGGAAGCTCTCTTTACCGTAGAGAATGCTGATGTCTGTGCAGTCTCTGAGATGTGGTTTAAAGCCGTAGAGAGCACACCAACAGTGCAAGGTTATAATGCCTTCTACACATTTAGACCAGCTACTTCATAGGCAGGGACTAAAGGTGAAGGTGTCTCTATTTACATCAAAAATAAATATACTTCAAGGCTGGTCAAACAAGACAATGCACTTGAACTGCTCCATGTTCAAATCACCATAGGTAAAATCCAATAACACTTTCTTGCAAGCTATAGGTCCCGCTCTATGAACCAGGAAACCCATACCATGTATTTAAACTTATTACACTTACCATCCAAACCAATACCATATTCATGGGTGACTTTAATTACTCCATTAACTGGGAATCCTATACGACATCAAATGTACATGCACAGAGATTCCTGAATTTTATAAACACAAACGCCCTGGACCAGATAGTCAATACACCAACCAGGGGTGCAACCATACTGGATCTGGTCCTCACTAATATGAGAGTGCTGCACACACCCTACTGTAAGGGCAGACCACAAAATGGTCTCCTTTGAAGTAAAAATAAACCTGGACCCCCAGCTCAACTGGGAATATTCAGGAACTATTCTAAGGCTACCCTCCTGCTATTAAGTGAAAATCTGGCAAAATTTCAAGCACCTATAAACCCTAAGAACATTTCTGCCTATGCAGAACTGTTCACAGAAACCCTGTACAACCATGATAATAGCTGCAGAGAGGCAGCAGTACCCACCAGGACAGAACTAACTCAAAAAACAAGCCACTCTGGTGGAATCACAAAATCAATTGGATGTATAACAGGAGGAAGAAAATCATGGCAAAAATTAGGAGGTGCAGCACGCAGAAGGATAAAAGCACTCTCATCAAACTAAACAAACAACTCAGAGGACAAATAAATTCTACCAAAGCCAAATTTGAGGTAAGTTTGGCCTCCCAGGCCAAGGACAAGCACAAAGCATTATTTAGCTATGTCCACAAGTTCAAAGGCAATACACAATTGTGTGCAGAGCTCATTGTAAATGGAGCCATATATACTGAGCCAGAAGATATAGATGGCAAACTTCCTGGCTGATAAATTCAGCTCCAACATTACTCTTCTCTCCCCCTCAAGCTTCCCTGAGGAAATATCATCAAATATAACTCCCCCTACTATCACTAGGGAATAGGTCCTTAATGGTCTCTCTAAGACCAAGAACACTGCAGAAATTGGGCCCAGACAGTATCCCATGATGCCTTCTAAATGGTATGAAGCCTGACCTATCAGGACCTCTGGAATTAATATTTAACTGTAGCCTTCAAACAGGCTTCGTGCCTCATGAATGGAGAAAGGCAACAGTCATCCCTCTGTACAAAGGTGGGCCATCTGCAGACCCTGGAAACTACAGACCCATAAGTTCCACTAGTCTTATATGTAAAGCCATGGAAAGAATTATCATTGAGTTTATCAATAGAGATATAGTAAACCTCCAGACACTAGACCCAAACAAGTTTGGTTTCATCAAGGGTAGATCACGCCTACTCAACCTAGTGGACATATTTGACAAGGTCACCAAAGCAATGGATGAGGGCAAAATCTTTCACACTGCCTACCTTGACCTGGCCGAAGCATTTGACACAATACCCCACTCAGGCATTGTTGACAAGCTCAAGAGATTAGGTACAAACCCGTATGTCACCTGGTGGATAGCCAACTGTCTCACAGACAGCACCCAGGAAGTTAGAATTGGCCATTCACAAGTGGAGCCCCTCAGGGATCAGTCCTTAGACAGCTCCTTTTTGGCATTTACATTTCAGAAGTCAAAGCCAATGTCAGTGGTCTGTGGCTGACTAAATTTGCAGATGATTGCAAATTAGGAGCTGTCATTGAATCTCACACTGACACAAATGTTCTCCAGGAGGGGATGAGACAGACAAATAACTGGTGTCAGAGCCATGGACTAAAACTAAATGCCAAGAAATGCATAATAGTATCCTTTGGGAAGTCATCTATCCCTGGTAACTATCATATAGACAACACACCCCTTAGAGTTTACCCAGTAGTTAGGGACTTGGGGACACACATAGATAGTAATCTAGCCTTTGATCATCACGTGTCAGTGGTGAGGAAATAATTCTATGTTGCACAACTTATAAACAAAGGTATGGCATCTAAGTCCAAAGAAGTCACTGTTCCACTGTATTTGGCATTCATCAGACCTATCATTGAGTACAATGCACCCTTTGGTATGTACCTAACCAGGCATATCCAACAACTGGAACATCCACAGAGGTTTCTCATTAAAAGAATAAAGTAATATGTCCTATGCAGACTGCCTCAAGGCTCTATCCCTGTATTCTGTTTCCTACAGGCTTTTGAGGGGAGATCTATGTCTGATATACAGGGCATTGTCAGACCCCACTCTGATGGACCTCCTGCACATCCATAGAACAAACAGTAGTAGAATTACCCATTCTAAAGGCTTAAATCTTGCCTGTGATATAAATAGGACCAGCTGGAGAGATAGGTATGTATCACAGAGACTACCTCGTCTATTGAACAGGCTCCTCATCCATGTGAAGCAGAGTTCATCCCTAACCCAATTCAAGTGCAATTTGGACAACTGGATGGGAAACTGGAAATTCATCCCTGGTTTGGCACCTATGTCTCTAAACCAAACAGTTAACCTGTAAATGGTTCATCTCCCAGGCCCATGCTTACAGTTACCAAGGATATCAGAACTTCTCAGAGATTTGGGATGGATGGCTAGGCTTAAAAAGGCCCTTGTGGTCCTTAGCCTAGTAAACACCTACGAGCATGTGTGTGGATGAAAATACAGTGAAGCTGTGATAAAGATGATGATGAATGTGAAGTGAAGATGAGATAAAATAAAGATGACGATGATCAAGATGAAGCTAAACATGACAATGAAGATGACATTAATGAAGACAAAAATGCAAAGGAAATTATTTTGAAAATGACACAGTGATGATATGATGGAGGTGAAGCTGATGACGATAAAGGCATGGTACATATGATTATGAAAATTGCAATGAAAATGATGGCAATAATGATGAGAAGAAAATGACAATGAAGACGATGTGATCATGAAGACAGTAATGATTAAGATGTGATGAAGAGGAAGATGATAATGAAGGCATGATGATTATGAAGCTGGAAATGGATGATGATGATGATGAAGATGAAATAGTGCTGCAACGTAGATAAAGCAAAAAATAGAAACAGAAAAGATTATGGCAGTAACAATGAAGATCCATGAAGATGAAGATAAAGATAATGGCAATGAAGATGAATGCTAATACGTGCAGTGTATAACACATGCATAATCATCATCGTAATTGTACCTTCATTGTTATGACGTTCATCTCATCGTATTCATTGTCATTATTGTCTCTGTCATTTTCATCACATTATTTTCATCACTATTATCATTGTCATCTGTATCATATCTTCATTGAATTTTCATAATCATAACCATTACCATCATATCACTGCATTCACTTCTTCATTCTCACGTTCATATCTTCATCAGCAGCATCTTCATTACATCTGCATCTTCACAGTTCACTCAAAAATGTTTTGTTCTAGCTCTAATCCATTCAATGCATAACACACAGAAACACACTTTTATGGAGATTAGGGTTATGCTTTTCACCTGATTGATAACCCTGCAGTAAAGTGAACATCCTATTACTGGACGACTATTTATTACAGAGCTACATCTGTGTTTTACAACGTATGCTAAGTGATATACACTTTACTGTGAATCTTATCCTGTTCCATTATGCATATGTTTTTACTTGCAGTATAACTGCAGTATGTTATTTATTGATATATTGTCTGACTAGCTGATTGTTGTATTGAAATTTGGTACTCACTACAGAAGAAAAATCTACCCACTACAAACTTTTCTCTCCTCTCAATTGCATCATCGGAAGGCAGGGCCAGATGATATGGAATATTTAAATGGATGGACAACAACCTAGCATATACGAAATAGAAACACAGGTTTATTAAACTTCATATTGTTCCACTTAAGTAACTGAAACAAAAACTGGATATTCAAGAATTAGAAAGCCTACTTTACATGATGAGGGTAGAATTATGTAAAAACAAGAGTTGCATATAATCTTTAAAATCTCCAATGAAAATAATATTAGGTGAATCTAACTAAAAAAAAAACATTGTTATAAAACTAAAAAAACTTTATTATAACCACAGACTCATATATTCGTATCACTGGGGTCTGTATAAGCCTAGTCACACATCCCAATTGTATTCCACAAGTTTACATGTCTTAGAGACTATTTTAAGGGGCATATGTAGGCTACAGCAAAATTCACAGGTTGCCTCTGTCCATTAGAGATATAGGTGCTAAACCCAGGTCTTATTTCCAGCTTCCCATTCACTGGTCCAGGTTTCTGTTTAAAAGGATTAGGGCAGTGCTCTGCTTCACATCAACTCTTGACACACATATGTGTCACAAATTGAAGGAATCTCCCAAACTGTTGTTTTATATTATTGTTTCAATTCAGAATATTTATACTGAATCAAAAAAGTCCTTTGGGCTGGGCAATAAAAGGACATAATGAATTATCTAGTGTCTTCGGGAGCCTTTGGGCCTCCTCACTCCTGGAAGTTCCATTATTAAAATATAGAAGCTGTTGTGCTGAAGAAAAGGTCCATGTGTGTTTGTTTTTTTTTTTTTTTTTTTTTGGGGGGGGGGGGTTATAGGTTTTTGTAATTACAAAGGATGTTCTTGCTTCTTTATGCTTTTTTAAAAAAAATAGTCTTTTGGTTATTTACAGTAAAACATTTCACATATTACACTTTTAGAAATTGTAGATAATAATAAATGTCTACCCACTTACAAATCTGTGTGTGTGTCTATATTCATATGTATTTGTGTATGTGTATGAGTTCAATCTGTGTTTCATCTGTGTGTCAATGTATGTGTGAGTGAGAGAAGGCGAGAAAGAGTTTTTTGTTCTGTGTGTATGTGTGTGTGTTTCAAAATTTATTTCATAAAACATCTAACATTGTAGTACTTGTGGGACTGGAGCTGTGACATTCCGATTTGTCCTTTAAGAAAAGTAGCACTTATTTTAACAAGGTATCACTGAATAAGCGCTATTTGAAATGGCTGCACTATACTTTTCTAACTGGTGGGCGGGGGTGGGGAGTTAAGTGGAGCTATGAGATTTTGTATTGCACTTATAGCACTTTATAGCAGAAGAGAAATAAAAAGAAGTTATGTACTTATCATAACATTCCACCTGTGTTGCCAATTTTCATTCTTCCTCAACTGATGGGTTCAGATCAATGATGTCAGATCTGATTCGGCCTCTGCAAAAAGCTCGTGGCAACTTTGAACTCTCGAGCCTCTCCCTTACCCATAATGTGCCAACCCCCATTACCACAGATCTTGTTTGCAAGCTATTAAAGAAAGACATAACTTTAATACAATCAGATATAACTTCAAATATATCAGAAAGAAATTGGCAATGTCAAATCTGGAGCTCTGTAAAGTCTGGAAGAGACAGACATTTTGTTACATCTGCTCACATTCTATAAACCAAAATTTTTGGGGTCAGTGGTTGGGGAATTGTGGAAGAATGAAAATGGACAACACAGATGGAACGTTATATAATTATATAACTTCTTTATCTGATATTATCAATGTCCTAAACTGATGGGACAGAGTCCCCAGCTACCTAAATCCCAGGGTAGACTCAAGAAAGAATACTTCTGGGCACCGTTGAGCCAAAAGATGCCCTACCTCTGGATACCACATCTTTTGTTCTATCTAAATAGAAATGTAATTGCCTATGAACATCAAGTAAATGTAATAAGTATTCTCCCTTGTTCAAGTAATTTGGGAAGAAAATTGGTAGATTAATGGATTAATTAATGTTAGAGTGTGACACAACTTTGGGTAAAAAGGGTGCATTCATTTGTAAGGAAACTCTATCCTTATGAAAAATCAGATATTGACATTTCACTGACAAGGCCTGGATTTCTGAAATTTCTCTGGCAGAAGTAATGGCAACCAAAAATACAGTTTTCCAAGACAAAAATTTAAGATTGCAATTACAAGCAGATTCACAGGGTGGAAGGACCAAGGGTTGCAGTACCAGATTTAGATCCCATGGAGGTGAGGGATCTTTAAAAGGAGGTCTGAGACAAATTGTGCCCCATAAGAATGCTTTACATACCTTATGAGAAGCCATATGCCTTGGATGGTCTTTCCCAGGTAATGCTTCCCAACCCCAGCTGGGAAGCATTCGTGGTCACTATGGCCTTGGGCTTTGGAGAGACAAATAAATGGCCCTGTAACACTTGTTCTGACTGGATACACCACGTCAGATTCTTCTTGCATGTGTTGGTGATTTGTATTTGAGTGGCTAAAGGGAGCTGAATTATTGACCATTGAGATGCCGACATCCATTGATGAATCCTCCTTTGAAATCTGGCCAACAGAACTAAGGTTATTGCTGCTGCCATTGTTACAAGCGCTTGAAGAGCCAGGCGAGCAGAGACTATGGTACTGCAAATTATCTTTTTTACTTGTGATCTTAAAGTTTGAACTCTGAAAAGAGGAAGGGAGGCTATGGTTGATTTTGTGTTGAGTAGCACGCCTATGAATTCTAAACTTTGACTTGGTTCTAGGTGAGATTTTTCATAATTTATGTTTATTCCTAGCAGTGCAGAAGTCTTGATAATTTCTTCTCTTGCCATGATAAGCTGAAGCCTGGTTGGTGTTGAAATAAGCCAGTTGTTTAAGTATGGAAACACCCAGAATCCCTGCAGTCTCAAGTGAGCTGCTACTACTCCCATACATTTAGAGAACACCAGGGTGGCTGTGGTGAGACCAAAGGGCAGTACTCCGAACTGGTAATGACTGGCTCCCAACTGAAAGTGTAAGAATCTCCTGGATTGTCTGTTCATCTTTATATGATAGTATAAATCCTGGAGATCTACTGAACACATCCAATCATCCTTTTCCAAAATATCGGAAGAATGGACTGAACCATGCCCATCCGGAACTTGGTCTTCTGAACAGATTTGTTTAGGTTGCTGAGATCCAAAATTGGTCTCTAGTCCCATTTTCTTTGTCACTAAAAAGAATCTTGAGTAAATTATGGATCCTTTCTGGTCTGGGGGGACTTCTTGGATAACTATTTTATCTAGCAGCTTGTGTATATGAATTGCTGATTGTTATTTCTGACTGGGTGGAACATCAGCGATTCTTCTGAAATTGAGAGGATGAAGGGAAAATGGTATTATATATCCTTTGGATATGATCCTCTGCACCCAAGTATCTTTTATTTCTAGCCAGGCTCTCTGGTGCAGGGACAAACAACCCCAGACTGCCACCAGAGGGGGATAATCGGGCCTTTCAGAAGCGCTGGAAGGGTTTGCCAAAGAAAGATTCTCTGGACCCTTGATGTTGTGGGCCTCCTCTGCCATGAGGGTGGTTTCTACCATTTGAATTTCCCCATCTACCTCTGGGGGAATAGTCTCCACATGTCCTGGTAAGATCCTTGTGATTTCTTAAACCACATCTTTCCACTGCCTTGATGATTCCTCAAAAGGATCGTTGAGGGTTGAAAATACACACCCACTGCAGAAAGGATCTTTCCATCCTTCTCACACCTGGACAAAGTGTCTTTTACTTTAGAGCCAAAAAGAGATGTGCTGTCAAGCTTTGACAAATGTAGATTTAAAAGGCTCGGCAAAATCACATAAACGCATCCAGGTGTGCCTCCTAATGGATATGCCTGAACCTGCTGCCCTTGATGTTCCTTCTGCTGCAATAGAAATATGCCTCATGGATGAGTTGGATATCGATTGTAGGGTTGCCAAATGAGAAGTGATGGAAGCTTTCACCTCTTCAGAAATGGTTCCTGTGAGATTATCTGGTAGTTCCTTAATCAGATCCCTCTGTAGTCTGGTGAAATGTGCCAAATAGTTCAGAGACCTTATGGCAATGGTTGCTGAAGCATAGACATGCTTCTCAAATCTGTCCATTACCCACAACTCCTTGGGGGGGGAATGAACAGAGGAATTCTCCACTGCAAGTTCCTTGTTAGTGGCTGCTGCCATGACCATAGCATCAACAGAGGGACCTTTGGACCAGAACTGTCTATCCTCTGGTGGGGTCATCAATTTGTCAGGCTTCCAGGGAATGGGCTCAGTGGTGTCAAGTTCCTTCCATGCCTGCAGAAATACCAAGTCAATGAGCTCATCAGTGGGTGGAGTCACCTAGGAAGTAGATGGACCGATATCAAATGTCTCCAGTAGTACAGATTCCACTGACAAAGGGTTGCTTGGCTTCCAGCCACCTCTCTATTTCAGGATCTTGAGGATGTCTCCGAATGAGATCATCGGGAGGTGGCAGTGGGGACCGTTCAGCTTCCTCAAAATCTGAATCTTCTGTGATAGATACAAGGGAATCTACATGCAGTATTCTGGAGAGATATCAGAAGAGGTTGAAATACCCAAATGAGAGTCCTGGGGTTTTGATACCTGCTGTTCCTGAGGAGAGGTTAGTTGAGACTCTTAGAAAAGAGGTGGGATTGATGTAGATAAAGGGCCTGTGGGGATAGGCACCATCTGAGTCATTGTTGCTGACAGAGCTCTCTCTAAAGTCCTAAAGGCAGACCTTCCTGGGGAGGGATAGGAACCCAGATAAGAGAAATGGGCTTTCTGATCCCTGATCATTCCCTGCTCCAAAGAACACCCCCACCGAGGCAGAAGCTGGAGCTGAACTTACCATTGCCAAGGCTCCAAGGTGCAGAGACAGCTCCAAAGCTCTTGGCATCAAATGAAACAGCTGAGATCTGATGGCAGAATCGCTCCAAGACATCTCCGGATCCAACTTCACTGAAGAGCTCAGAGCAATTCTTGGATCTGAAGTAGATGTGCCTGGACAACTCGGATCCAAGGACTCCAAGACCATGTAAGGAGCCAGAGGATGAAAGTTAGAGGTGGTGTTGTGGATGTATGGGCTTCCTGACCTGATGGGGTAGCAGCCGAAGTAAAAACTGGCTGGTTCTGCACCAATAGGATCTGTCTCTCTACCCTCTCTACAGCATCTACAGTAAGGCTTCTAGAATTGTGAGAGGAATGCATTGAAGGTGATTCTGGTCTGTACAAGAATGGCGATGGTACTCTTGATGGGACTGGGTCCACTGATAGGGAGTACCTTGTTCTAAGCAAAGAAGTCACATCTGAAAGTTTTGTCTGATCTGAAGCCTTCGAATCCAATAAATTCATAACATTTGGAGACTTTGGATCCAAAGAAACAGGATCCAATGGTAAATATTTAGACTTTCTCTGATCTGAAGTCAGATCCGAGAGTTTTGCATTCTTCTTCTTTAATGGATCCAGAGAAACTATAGGGTGTGAAGAAGAGCTCTGAGAATTGTGAGGTACTTTTTTAGATGCGTCTCCAGAAATGGCTTCACTAAAAGAGGACAATAGCCCTTTCAAAATTAGTTTATTTTTGTGTTCTACCAATGCCCTTGGGTTAAATGTGGGACAAATAGCACACCTCTCCTATGGATGAAATGGGCCAAGGCAATACACACAATGACTGTGCGAGTCAGAAAGGGAAATTTTCTGACTACACTTCCCACATTTTTTTAAAACCCACAGAGGTTCTCCCCTTTTCAGCCATAGCAACAATAACAAAATGGAAAAGCTAAGTATTAACAGCTAACAATAAATCTAAAAGATGGATGGAAAATTTTTTTTGAAGAAAGGGAAGAAAAAGGGGAATCAAACTGCTTACAAAAGTAGTACAAGAAACTATGCTAGTGTAGAAGGGAAAGGGAGAGGGATAGTGCTACTAATGATAGTATCAAGTGTGCACTAGTACTTAAGAAGAAAAAGTGTGACAGGAAATATAAAATATATAAATATTACAGCAAGAATAACAAAAAATAAGCACCTATCCAGATGAGTAGCTCCAGAGACAAATCACCACATCTTTCACCTAACTGCAGCAAACAAGATCTGAGGTAATGGAGGTTGGTACATTATGGGTAAGGGACAGGCTCGAGAGTTCAAAGTTGGCACAAGCTTTTGCAGTGGTCAAGTCAGATCTGACGTCTCAGACACAGAATCCATCAGTTGAAGACAGAATGAAAATTCCGAAAATGCAGAAATCAAATCCAAGGCTCTGTAAAGTACAAACAGCTCTTTAATTCACCTTAGAAAACCATATAAAATCCAAGTGTACAAATGTGGTAAAAAAGTTAAAATCCAATATTTCCACAAGAGCTTTCATCTCTGACTATTCAGAGACTTTATCAAGATAGTAAAAAATACATCATACATTATTTAAATATCCCCTGCCCACCTTTTTCATCCAATAGAAACTTAGTGCATGTGATGATGTTAAAGTAACACTAGCTTACTTTTTCGTGATGACAAAATCATTACCAAAAGGAGAATTTTTTTTACATATAATATTTATATATTAGCTCACTTCTCATTACATAAGATTAAGTAAAATTAAACACCTCAAGTTATTCAAAATAATTTTGTTTGAACATATATACTTCATTATATTCCTAATAGAAGTTCCTGATAAAAATTCACATATAGAATTTTAACAGAAACTCATTCATCTATCTAATGCCTTTAATTTTAAAAGACATGCCATTGAAAAAGTGTCATCAATACCTAGCCATTGAGTTTAATTTGTTCTTAACTGCCATAATGCTTCCTGTCTTTCAAGTTGCAAAGACCAAGGGCCGCCTCTTGGATCAAGTTATAAAACCTCTATTATAGTAAACTTAAATGTATGTCCAGGAAATACATTACAATGTTTGGCCAATGCGTTAGTGTCTTTATTCAACCTGATGTCTCTTATATGTTCATAAAAGCGACATTTTAATTTTACTTCCATTTTCCCTATATAGAAAATGAGACGTCATACAAGTGCAATACACAGCCTTCTCTGTTTGGCATGTACATTTCTTGTTTAAGTGTATAGTTACCCCATTTATAACAAAAGGTGAACCCTCCAAAATGTAACTACAGATACCACATTTAGTCATGGTATGGATGGTAATTTTTGATTCTAGAATGTTTTTCAAGCATTGCCCTTCCGGATATCATTACAAGAAGTTACAATCACCCAATTTTTCTATATAATATCCGCTAGACATATTGTAAGTTATTATAAAAGCAGACTGAAATTTACCATGTTTCATTTCATAATCTACTCCAAAAGCTTAATTTGACCCCATATTCCCTTCAGTGGGCTGCACTTGAACTGGGTCCATGCTATACACACTACTAGTTAAATTAACTTTATTTTGGGACAGAATTGCCTTGAAGTGACCTCTTTCTCTTTTGTTGATCACTTCCAACATTATGTCATTAACCAAATTAAAAGGATATTCCCTCTTTAAAAGCATAATTTTTAATAAATCACTTTCAATTAAGAATGCGTTTAAGCTTGAGACCATTCGGGCAGCTCTCACAAATTGCCCCTTTACCACTGCTCTTTTCTATTTATAGGGGTGAAAGCTGCTGAAATGCAAAAACTATTAGAGTATGTCTCCTTTCGAAATATTTGTGACATGAACTTCCTAGATAGATAATCTTTAGTTAATTGAACATCTAAGTATGCTACCTCATTTTGATCAACGCAATGTGTAAACTTTCAAAATGAGGTCGAATTATTAATGTAAGCCAAAAAATCACCTATCTTCTCAAAAGGTCTGTCTCAAAAAATAAAGATATCGTCCAAAAATCAAATGTACGTCTTACAATGGGAGTAAAATGTTGACACCAACAGATATTTTTCTCCCACTGGACCATGACTATGTCGGCGTATAGTACTCCACACGGTGAGCCCATGGCTACACCCTCTGTTTGAATATAATATTCATTCTCAAATAGAATACAATTATTTTTAAGTACTATATCAAATAGTTGTTCATACATATTAATAGTAGGTTGGGGAATACCTCTATCTGTTAAAAATTCACAGATCCATTCTAACCCTGTGTTGTGCGGTATTACAGTAGGGTCTATAGTATGTAATCGAATGCACAGAATTGTGAACACTATATAATCGACCAACAATCCCCGAAAACCCAAAATGTCGAACACACGGATCAGCGATTTTTTTCCCCAGGGAAAAAAATCGCTGATCCGTTAAAAAAAAAAATCAAAGCACAAAATAAAGTGGGGGCCTTTGCCACCCACACCCCACACTCCTCTTCTTAAATATACCAACTCCGAGATCGCACCACTGTGGAGGAAATGGCAAAGTCCCGAAAATGGCCCAGTGATTTTTTTCCCTAGGAAATAAAATCGCTGTTCCTTGCTTTCAGTATTTTGCCATTTCGTGTAATGATGTTCGACTAAACAGCATTCGCAATTCATTGTGTTCGCTAAAATAATAGGGACCCTAACAGTATACAGGTCTTTTACATCGATGGTGATGAAAAAAACTCTCAAAAAATGCAAGATGATTAAGCCTGTCTAAAAGAAATCCCATGAATCCTTACACAACTTTGTCTCATCTTCTAATAATGATTTTAATTTGATGTCTAGAAATTTTGCCACAGTGGGATTATGCTCAGGTCTCTGATATCCATAAGAGGTATTATAAGTTGCTGCTGTTGGAATCTCCACCTCTTTTGGCTCCTTTACTGGATGCTTTCTCCAATGCTTCTCATGTGCCTGATTCTCTCTGTCCTGCTCCCAAGAAGCATGACAGGTTTTATAGGGTTCCAGAGGATTGTTTTTTTTTTATATATAAATGCCCTGCTGATGACTTCTCGGTAGTGGCTGTAGCCTCTAATAAGCCATCTCAGTTGCTTCCTTTGACCAAGTTCTGACAAGGATAGCAGAACTATGGACAGGCTAGGTAAAAAAGTTTACACTTCTGCTACCCTAGATTTTCGGGATATTATCAGACCAATATGTCTAGGTATGTCTTGGCTCTTCTTTCTCAGGCCTGGAAACTTATTTCTGATTTTCTAGACTCTGAGGGTAAAACTTCTATTCCTTCCTTGCTAGGGACTTCCTCTCAAATTGTTCCTCATTCTATTAAATGTAGTTATGATGAGGCGAATGCCTCTTCTAGGGATGCTGTTTTTGGTTCAGTTATGAGGAGGTATTTTTGGCTTAGGCTTTTTGGTTCAGTTATGAGGAGGTATTCTTGGCTTAGGCTTCAATCTCTACCTGATGATATTAAAGCTAAGTTGATGGATGCTCCTGTGGATTCTAAACTTTTGTTGGGGGAAGTGGCTGCTGGTTTAAGTTCCTTCAGGATAAGGGCAAGGTCTTAACAGGAACTTAAGCATGTGTTTGTTTCTCCTGTGCCTGAATTTCAAAGAAACTACCCAGCTAAGCCTGGCTTTGTTAAGAGACAAGCTCATCCTTCTACTAAAGGTAAGAAGAGTGGCAAATGGGATCCTCCTGTTAAGGCTACTCAGTTTTCGGGGACTCCGAAGCCTTCCTTTCTGGACAAAGCAGGTGCTGTGTGACTATAACCTCTCTTCCCAGACACATTTCTCTTTTTCTTCTGGTATGGCTTCAGATCACGAAGGTTTCTTGGGTTCTGTCAGTCATTCATCAAGGGTACTTCATGATGTAGAAATCCCATCCTCCTTTTATGGGGTCTATATTAGATAATTGAACTTTTGAAAGTTCGACTGTCATATGGTCGACACCATATGATCAAACTTTCAAAAGTTCGAATATCTAATAAAAAAAAAAGTAAAAATCACAAAACACCTACCTGAACATTTTAAACAGGGAGGCAAGCCCAGCTGCACCCCCCACATCCCCAGCTCTTTAAATATACCAACTATGAGATCACACTACAGTGCAGAAAAGGGAAATCTTCCCATTCCATGCTGTACGGAGATCTCCGTTACAACATTAGAATATTCAAAAATCCGATCATATGGTGTCGACCATATGACACTCAAAATTTTGAATGTTCGAACATTCAATATGGACCCTTTTTATGGGCATTCCTCAACCTCCTCAGGAACAACTTCCCTTTTTACCAGACGTTCTTCAAGATCTCCTCTCTCAGGGCACTAATCAATAGGTGCATGTGTCCCAAAAGGGGAAAGGGTTCCACTCAAGAATGTAGTGCCCAGAAAAGAGGGCGCTTGGAGACCTATTTCTAGATATCTCTCATCTAAACACTTTTCTAAAGGTACATTCCTGTTGGATATTGTCCCTTCAGATTCTGTTTCCTTTCTTGCTCCCTCAGACCTATACAGTGTCTCTGGATCTCAAGGATGCTTATCTTCATATTGCAATCCATCCTCTTTTCAGGAAGTTTTTACATTTTTCTGTTGCTTCCTGGCATTTTCAGTTCTTTGCTTTGCCCTTTGGCCTTTCTACTATCCCGAGGATATTTACCAAATGCCTTGCTCCTGTCATTGCTTTTTGCAGGCTTCAAGGGAACCAAACTTTTCCTTATTTGGATGACCTGTTGATTCAGGCATCCTCTCTAGAGACCCTTTTGCAAAATCTTTATTTTACTTCTTCAGTGCCTGGGGTTCGCTATAAATTTCAAAATGTCTTCTCTGACTCTTTCTCAGGATCATGGTTTTCTCAGTTGCAGGATTCAGACGATGCCAATGCTTGCATCCCTGCCCCCTCCAAAGACCTTAACTCTATTTTTTTTCTTTCACAATCTTCTTCCTCTGGCTTCCATTACTGCCAGGGAGTTTCTGAGAGTTCTGGGTTTCATGGCATCCACTATTCCAATGCTCCCTCTGCCCAAACTTCACATGAGAAAGTTTCAGTGGTTTCTGAAGTCAGTGTGGCTTTAATATGCCCATGCTCTAGAATTTTGTAGTTCCTCTTCTTCCTTGTCTTAGACAGGAACTTCACTGGTGGATTCAGTGGTTGTCTCTGAATCCAGGGATCCCTTCTCACCCCTCCCTCATCCCTCTCAGGAACTGTTCACAGATGCTTTAAATATGGGATGGTGGGGGTGACTTTTGGTTTCCTAAAGGCACAGGGGATGTGGTTGCCTCATCAGCAGAAGAAGCACATCAGTGTCAAAGAGATGAGAGCTCTTCTGCTGGCTCTTCAGACCTTTCAGTCTCTTCTTTGTTCTAGACCTCTTAAGGTTTCACAGGCAATATCACAATGATGTGGTAGATCAACAAGCAGGGAGGAATGAGATTTATCTTCTTTGCCGATTGGCACTTCTGGTATGGGATCTTGGTGTCAAGTGTCACTTAACTCTTCAGGCAGTTTATATCCCTTCTGGTCAGAATATTGTGACAGACACTCTGAGCAGGTCCTTAACTCATTCTCACAAATGGATGCTTCACAGGGATGTGTTTCTGGACATTATCCAGCAGTGGGGTACTCCTGAAGTACATCTTTTTGCCTCCCCTCTGAACAGACAACTTCCTCTGTTTTGTGCCAGAGTCCCAGGTCCTCTGGTATGGAAGGTGGATGCTCCTCATTCTCTTGGGAAGGGGATGTTTCTTTATGCATTCCCTCCCCTTCCTCTCATTCCGAAGGTTCTGTTCAAAATTCAAGAAGATGCTCCAAAAATCTTGTTGGTGACTCCCTTTTGGCCATGACAGCACTGGTTACCTCTTCTTCTGCATCTAGCCAGGGGCAATCATTACAAATTACCTCAAAGGGTGGATCTACTCACACAAAACAAGTGATCTCTTATCCATCCCCACCTGTTTTATGCCAAAGGTGGTTAATGAGCTATTAATCAGTGTATTAATCTGCCTACTTTTTCCCCTCTCTGCAAACTGACAGTGCGAAGGTGCTATATACTTTGGACATGCATATGCAATTTAGGGTTTACTTGGATAGGGCTAAGGTTATTAGAAAATCTGATCAGTTATTTGTTTCCTTTTATCCTAGATCGTTGGGACTTGCTCTATCCAATCAAACTATTTCTTCTTGAATTTCTAAGGCTATTTCCTTTTGTTACACATTTCATGGCACAAGCCTTCCTTTTTCAGTTGTGGCTCATTCTATTAGAGCTCTTGATTCTTCTGGTGCTTTTTTCAAAGGTTAAGATATTAATTCTATTCTTAAAGCAGCTACTTGAACTTCTGTGCATACCTTTACCAAGCACTACAAGTTGAATGGTATCTCTAGAGCTAGGGTGGTTTTGCTAGTTCAGCTCTTCATGGCTTTTTTAGGGGACTCTTCTGCCCCTTCCTCCTCCCAAGCTTCCTCTTGAGCTTTGCCACTGTCCCATATGTTTTGAATACTGCAACAGTGAATGTAAGGACATAGTACAGTTGTGTAAAATCTTAATATAATGGTACATGTCCTTGCCTTCACTGCTGCGGTATTCGCTCCTTCCCTCCACCCCTCTAGTTCTTTACCTTCCTGGATGTACATTACCTTTTGGGTTCCTTAGACTGGTGTTCCTCCTGGGGCAATCAGTTCTGTTTTTGGTAGGCCTGAACATCACCTTTATGCCCTACATTATGCAGGGGGCATTTGGTGATGTTCAGAGTACCTTTAAAATAACAGGAGCCTTTAGTAGATTGGCCGGACTTTGGGCTTCCATGGCAGGGAAATCATTATGTTTTGAATACTGCAGCAGTGAAGGCAAGGACATCTACCATTATGGTAAGATTTTACACAACCGTACTTTTTTTGTGTGTTGCTTTTATCTTTCATCTGCCAGGGACTAAGAATTATTTTGAAAACCGTCAAAAGAGCTATCAAAGTATGGCATTTGGCAGCTACTTTGATAGCTGTTGAAGGGCCTGTCAAACTAGAGCTTTTGCCATGTATTTTGACAGCTGTCAAATCAGTTATCCAACTGTGATAGCTGTTCTGACAACTGTCATAGAAGCTATGTTTTGATAGCTGTTCTGACAACTGTAAGAATGGGGGTGCTAGGTCCAGTAATAATGGACTAGATTATGGACTTTTTAAGAAGCATCACAGTAGTATAATTTGACTCAGTAAAAAGTCACTGTTGCCAGTTTTTTTTTTTTTAACGGGATTCACAAAGAAATAATGGCCCAATTTTTTTTCTGATGTTTGACTAATCCCATGAAGGGATTCTGGATGGCAGTTTTTTTTAAGTAATCAACCACATCTGACAAGGATGGGTATTTCACAAATAATATAACAGACTGCCCAGAGGTGTTGTAAGACCTAATACTTTTATTTTAAAATGTGTGTTTTGTTTGGTTGTTTAAAAAAAAGTAGCCCTTGTTATTGATAATTTATAGTAGGATGTCTCACATATTGTATGTTATGAAACTGGCAAATAATAGTCATTGACTATATCATAACATACATACTATACAACACAGTAGCCTTTCTCCTAGTTAGTACTACAAACAGCCTCATAGAGTCTCTTGTAAATATATTCATTCTATGCCTTGCTACTGGATATAGGCCTGAGACTCACTGAACGACCTTAGTGCTATGCCTACATAAAGGTGGCTCTACCACTGACACAGGAAACTATTGAACAATTACTCATACTAGCACTGTTTGTAAAGTAATGGAATGTGTCATAATGATGATCATAAACAATGATATAACTAGCCTGGAATGTACCAACACGATGCTTATAAATAAAGATGTAGGTAGCCTATAGTCTCTATCTTTCACAAAGCCAAAGTGGATTAGATCATCTGGTATTCAAGATCTGGTGGACTTCTTTGAGATATGCAGCACTGGATAATATGCAGACAGTGCACACTGTATACTTGGATCTGGTCATGGCCTTCAGCACTATTAAACATTACAGTATTACTGAAGAACTCACCTGTTCATATTATATTATTATACTATAATTATCCCTAACCAAGTCATATCAGGCCCTGGGAACCTCACAGGACAGAATTTCTCCTTATTGGGGCAACTCAGTCCACAAATGCAACAACAGTCCTTACTCAGCCAAACTAGCATATCCGATGGGTCTTCCTCCATCAACTCCTTGCATACAAAGGAAAAATACTCAGCGACCAGGCTGATGTGAAACCTAACAATCTATTGGTCATATGGAAAAAATATGCCTTGAACTATCGAAACTTCCAACTAGATGATGTTTCCATTTAAAGTCAAAATATAAGTGCACATAATAAACAAAAAGACTCTTAGCAGGCCAGACCTGTGATACCTCTTTTAATCTAGTACATTTAACCCATCTTGCAAAGCTGGGTGGGACAGCTTGATCCAGAACAGTGTCACCCTGCTCACTACAAATTTTTAATATCTGATATATGAGACAATTAAAAAAAAAATCTATGGAGAGGTTTGGGTAGGATAGTCTGGAAGAATATAATCCACCCTCACAACATACAGAAACTGGTGGGCTTGTACTCTCTAAAAAATCTAACATTAGCCCATCTTATGATAAATTGCCTACATTAAGTATTCAAAACTGTGGTTTGGCTATCCAAACAAAGCATAATCCCTAAAAACAGGAGTGCCCCATAAAAACAAACAATCACTACATGAGTTCATAACGGTTGAAAATTAATTGACAGTGCACATGTTTTACTATTATTAATTTTAAAGCCTGAAAATACAAATCATTGTAATACATCAAAAAACTTACCTCAGGCTTAATCAGCTAAAGAAATATCATCAGCAAAAAGGCTATTTGTGTTCTTCATATCATTAACAAATTGGGCTATTTTGTGTTCTTCATCCTGTTCCCCTATACTAGCCAAAGGGAATTACCATATATATTGGGCCAACAACTGTAAATAAAGTGCAAATAAGAGTGTGGACAAAGGCGAGTCCTTGATGGGTACCTCTTTACAGCCCTACATTTGGTGAAGGCATCCATCTTTATAAAAGCCCACAGTTCCTTGTATGTCTTTAAAAGCAATCTAATCAGTTGGAGAGAAGACACTAAAGGTTCATGAACTATAAATACTGTAGTTCCAACAGGCCCTTTCACCATCTAGACTTATGAGCAATGAAGAAGCCTTGCCAGTATTAGCATGTTGCATCAGTAGAAGATTTGTTGCAATCAGCTAAAGATGTTATTATCTTGATCAATCTATTTGCCAGTGGGGCCATGAAAATATTAGACTCTTGGTTCAACAAATAAAGTGTTAGCACAAAGGCAATGTAGAGTTCTTGCCATATTTTAAAATGACTGATATGACTTCCCTTCTCCACCATTGAGGGGGAATTACCACCTTCTGCAATTATGAGTTGTTCATGTAAATAAATGAGTCCTCCAAAATGTCTTTCAGGTAAAGAATAAAGCTCTAAGTGCAAGCCATCAGGGCCAGGTGATTTGCCCCTCTTAGCCACTGTAATCACTTTAACTTGCTCCACCGAAATGGGGAAACACTAGCAACTAGGCCACTTGTTCCATGAAGACATGTAACTGAAAACCATCCAGAAAATGAAGCATATCATTTTCAATTGAGTGGGGTTCCCCTTACAGTCAGTACAGTCTATATCAATGTACTCAGACTGTCATTTCAAGTCTACAATACTCTGCCTATTGAAGCCTGCCAAATTAGAAATTTCTGATAAGCTGGAAATTCTCAAAAAATGTTTAACTCCCTTATGTTAAAGCGAAGTTTTATATTCACAGAGTCAAATACATGGACCCTTTCATTAGCCACAGCCTGAGCTATTTCTGCAAAAGCATACACCATTTGGCTCTACATGCTCCTTCTGCCATGCACTAGGGCACTCCATTGTAGAGACTCTTTCATTGATACTAAATCAAGTAACACTACTCCTCAAAGTATCTTTGACAGTGTCCCACTGCACTGCTATCACAGGATTAGCCCCCCTCAGACTATCCCATATTTCCAGTTACAAAATCCTAAAGTTTCCCATAAATATATTGGGCATCACCTATGCCTTTCATTTTTTTTTCTTTTTTGTAAGGTAAATGTCAGTCATCCAAAATGGGACCCAATGCCGGTGCAGACCATTACATTTCTAAGAGTTTCCTTTACAGTGTCACACTTAACAAAAATAATAATAACTTAACCATGGAAAAGAGGGAGCCACTAAAACTCACTATCAATTCACCTGCATCTGAAATTAAGGATGCCCATTATAACCTAGTGCATCTACATCTCAACCCCCATTTCACGTGCACATACATGCTCCTTCACACAGACACACACACACATATATATTAACTGAATGATGGCACACATATACTAAATATGTAAGTTTTGTGATTACTCATAAGTTCATTGTGATTTCCTCATGTATTCTATTCGGTTTTAAAACCATAACATTCTGCTTTCTGGCACCAGACACCAAGCACAGAAAGATTTTAATGTAGTCATAGTTGCTACTGTCTTGCATTATATTCTCCTAGACTGAAAAAAATGAATACATGGCAAAGCTCAGAGAATGGAACAGTTAAATTCCACAGCATTTCTAAGATAAGTGCACAGTTTCCAGTCTTATGGGTAAATCTAAATTTTCATCTGCTACTGGCATGCTCTGGAGGTACTCCTTTTGGCCTTGAATGTATATATCAGTTGGCAACACAATACAATCCCCTTTGCATTTTGCTGAATCTCTTTACTTTTTATATTTTACTAACTGTTTTGATTCCTTGTTCCCAAGTAACAGACTTTTCTTCATTGTTTTCATTACTGTTTCTAAAATGAAACAGGAAAACTCATGCCACACATTTCGGCCACAGAACACGGACCGAAACACAAAAGGAGGGGGTGTATCCATATTCATCAAGGATGCCCACACCTCCAGGTTAGTGGCGCAGCATGATACCTCTGAGATCATCCATGTGCAACTAACATCGGGCAAATCTGCAATGCAAATTGTGGCCTGCTACAGATCACCCTCCATGACCCAGGACCACCACTCCGCCTTTCTGGAGACACTGGAAAATATGAAGGTCCTACCGAACACCCTGATATTGGGCAATTTCAATTACCCTACTATTAACTGGGAAAACTACTTGAGTACAAACTCCCAGGCTCAGCACTTCCTGGAATTTATCAACTCAAATGCCCTGGATCAGCTGGTAAACTCCCCTACCAGAGGCCACAACATATTGGACCTGGTCATCACCAACATGGGCGACAGGTGTTCCGTACCGGAGGTCAACCCATCACTGGTTAGATCAGACCATAAACTAATCACCCTGGATGTCCACACTCCCCACCACCCCCAACCAAGGAAACCACAGTGAAAAACTTTTCTAAAGCAAACTTCACCTTACTTAAAGCAGAGGTGGTAAGTTTCACAGCCCCCACGCTAAAGGATAACACTGCCCAAGACGCAGAATCCTTTACAATTGCACTATATGAGCACCTACAAGGATGCATGGATCGTGCCATCCATAGCAAAAACAAAACTCACTCCCCTAAAAGAAGGAAACCAGTCTGGTGGACCCCTGCCATAAACAGGTTATACAACAGAAGGAGGAAATTATCAGAAAAAAAGCAAATCCCAAGAAGGAAAGACATCCCTGATCAGTATCAGTAAGAAACTAAGGTCCCTCATAAAATCATCCAAGGCTAACTTTGAAAGAAAAATAGCCAAGGATTTGAAAGATAACCACAAAGCCTTCTTTAGCTATGTCAAGAGTCTAAGTGGCAACTCACAGATATGCTCCGAGCTAGTGCAAAATAGCATAAAATATACTGAACCTACTGATATTGCCAACATCCTGGCAGATAGATTCAGTGCAAACTTCACCTCCCTCTCACCTTCAAAAGGGCCCACAACATTACCGGAAAAGTGTAGTGTCCCGGAAATCACAGAAGCACAGGTGAAAACAGCCCTTTCAAAAGCCAAAAACACAGCATCAATGGGGCCAGATGGTGTCCCAGGCTGCGTCTTGCACAAACTACAGAACGAACTAATCCCCCACCTAAACACGCTGTTCAACCTCAGCCTCTCCACAGGCTACGTGCCCATAGAATGGTGCACAGCAACGGTTATTCTGCTCCACAAAGGAGGGGCCACAACTGACCCTGATAACTATCCCCCCCATAAGCCTGACTAGCCTGGTCTGCAAGGCTAAGGAGCGCATCATCATGGAACTCATTTACAAAGACATTGGGAACCTCCAAACACTTGACTCGACCCAGTTTGGCTTTGTTAAGGGCAGATCATGCCTACTAAACCTGGTTGACTTCTTCAAGAAAGTCACCAAGGCCATAGACGAGGGAAAGGTGGTTCACACAGCCTACCTTGATCTCGCCAAGGCGTTCGACACCATTCCTCACTCGGGTATTATACAAAAACTCACCAGCCCGAACATAAACCCCTACGTCACAAAATGGGTTGCCAACTGGCTTACAGACAGAACTCACACGGTAAGAATAGCGGGCTCCAGGTCCGACTCTAAACCAGTCACAAGTGGTGTCCCGCAAGGCTCGGTTCTGGGACCCCTACTGTTTGGCATTTATTTCTCAGAAGTACATGCAAACACAGGAGGACTGTGGCTAACCAAGTTCACCGATGACTGCAAACTGGGAGCCATAATTGACTCTCCGGCTGACACGGACATCCTTCCAAAAGGCCTTATTGAGACAGACACCTGGTGTCAAAGTCATGGCCTCAAGCTAAATGCCAAAAAATGCATAGTCATCCCGTTTGGGATAAAACAAAACACCCATGAATTACCACATAGGTGGCAGCCCCCTTAATACAGAAGAGGTAATAAGAGATATGGGGACCCAGGTAGATAGTAATCTCTCCTTTCACAATCATATTGCCAAAGTAGTTAGGAAATCCTTCTATGTGGCCCATCTAATTACTAAGGGGTTCACATCTAGAAATCAGAATTGATGGACATGCTCCACCTAAAGAAATCCAAGTCACTGTGAGCCACGCACTCTAGTGAGATAAACCTCACCACAACAATAAATAGAACATGCTGGAGGGATAGATTCCTGTCACAGAGACTCCCCATGCTTTGGAACAAAATCCCTAACTACATTGGGCAGAACCCCTCACTAACACTCTTCAAGAGAAGCCTTGACGAGTGTATGGGTAACAGAAAATACACCCCTGGGATCACTTAAATTGGCTCTGCTTAACAGAGTCTCAGTTAATTAATCAATGGGGCGCTGAAAGCTGACACACTCTGGCTAGGCTTATAAATGCCCTCGGGCAGATAGCCTAGTACCTACCTATGAACCTATAAAAACATATCCAAAGGAGGGTAATGGGCAGTAAACCTTATCAGCCTACAGATAATCTAGACAACTATGAAAATCCACTATCATCAAACAGAATTTCCCACTAGTAACGTTTATGACAAAAAAATCTTTCCTAGACCTGCATACTCCCCAAACACATGGACAGAAACATACAAAATACAACTATATTTACTTTAAAGGTAAAAGGCTCAAAAGTTTTAAAAATAAAATTTTAGAGAAAGTGGTCTTGGGGTTCAAGACTCATATCTGTGAAAGAAATGAAAACGTATGTACTTAACATAATGACAGGCCTTCATTACCCGTGTCCCTCCACTTCATAACTGAAGGACTGCTCAGGGTGGGTTGCTCCCACTTTGTCACACTTTACCCAGAGCATCAGCCCCTCCAACTCCCAGTTTTCCTCATATCACCCTCCCTTCCAGATTGCTAGAACACCTCAAGCTAATACTAATGACTTGCAGTAAGAGGCCCTATAGAGTTAACATCCTAAGTAAAGCATCAGAGGAGGTCAACAAGGCCTGTTTGGAATGATAAGGTGACAATTTGGAAAGAGAATGACACAGAGTTTGTTAAATAGACACACATGGATGTTAATGTAAGTATGTAACTTTTGTATCTTGCATTATCTGGTCTGTCCACTTCCAAATTAAAGGATACAGTCCCCAGCTAAACATTTTGGTTGACATCATGATAGAATAGCACACAGTAGGGTGGCTCAAAGGAAGACCTGGATCATGAGATCCCATCCAGCTTATTGTGTCTTACAAAAGTCGCCAGCGAAGTTCATGCCATAGCAGCACAAATGTCATCCTCTAAAGAGCTTCTAAAGAAAAATAATGGCATGGCCATACATCTGAGTGGGCTCTGGTTTTACCTGAAATGGTTGCAGTCTGACAGCCATCTAGACAGCCTGACAGAATTTTTTGGCAGAAGAAGAATAAAACAGCTGGTCATGTTTTTGTGGTGAGTATTTTTATTTATGTAAAACTTTAATTGCTTATATCTATCAAGACAATGTAATCTGTATTCACCTTTACTGAAGTACTGATGAAAGAGAACTGGCAGATTTGTGAACTGACTGAGATAAGGTTCTGAGGCCACTTCTGGAATGAAAGTCAGGTGGTCTATAACAAAATTGTTCTTACAGAAGACAATGTATACTGGGATTGGATTACACTGCTTGTAATTCTGAGTCTGGTCTTGCTGACATTATGGCTACAAATAAAAAAGGTTTTCCATCTGAGAATTTTGAGATCTGCTGATGCAGCTGGGTAAAATGGAGGCAATTTTTCTGATAGGAAAATGAGATTCCAAGAAGGGAGGGTATCCTTAACTGATGGTCTCAGCAGGAAGGTATCTCATAAAAAGTCCTTACAGACTTTCTGATAAGTCAAGGAAGGGTTACTGAATTCCTGAAGGGAATTTGATGGAGCAGCTAAGAGTACTCTGACTGCTGATATACTGAAATCTTCACTGAACAATTTAGTCAGAAACTGGATAATACAGGAAATGGGGCCATAAATAACTCTATTCCTTGTAAACCAGTCCTAAATGAGACTATGGTCCATTCACCTTTAATTTTTTTGGTAGAGGGTCTTTGTGCCACTAAAATGATTTGGACCACCCTGGGAACAGTATTCTTAGTCCATGGCTATCAATGGACTCAGGGAAACCAAGTGGTTAATGTGGGGGACAGGATATCTGGGCGAGGCTTGCTAGACATATGCTACAGAAGGCCTGGGTGAGTCTCATATGAGGCCAAAGATGAGGAAACCATACCTGTTAAGGCCAAAAGGGCTATATGCGAAATACACTGACTCTGCACATCTTTGTTTTTTGTAGAAATCTCATTATCATGCGGAAGGTTGGAAAGGTGTATAGTAGAACCATCAACTACTCATGGACTGGAGTGTCCCAGGGAACTCTGCCACTGTAGAGGGATAAGGGAGAAAAAATTCTTGCATTTGATGTTGGTCAGGAAAGCAAATATTCACAGGCCTGTCTCCAGTGGTGGAAAATCATTTATTAAGAATTTGTTTACCAGGAATGTCTGGCTGGAATGACAAAGCATATTCCTTTTCAACAGAGACCTGGGGAGACAAGCCCCAAATGACAATATATCAATTACAAAGTCTGAAATGCAAGTTAATATGCAAGGTACAAAACTACAAAACAAGTTACAACATGCCAAAATACAAAACTACATATGTAATAATTCTGCACAATGAACTACATTTTGAGCATCTGATGTAAACATTTCATAAAGTGATAGTTTAAGGCAATGTTAAAAACTTGCATACATAAGTTAGGATAACATAGGCTAGTTATTCAGAGAAAAATGGAGTTTGATGCGGAATGATCAAAGCAGTAAAGATGGACAGTTATGTCGGATGAGATGGTGTAAAATGAATTAGGAAGGACAAAACTGTTGGGGCTGTTAAGAAGAGCCACAGAAACAGAGCCATGAGATATTTAACTGATTCTGAAGTTGACTTTTAAAGCAGGTTGGGTTGTCTAACATTTTGATTTGCAGAGGAACAGGGTTACATAATTTTGTGACATAGTTGAAATAGAGGGAGTTGCAAGCTGAGTTTGAGGATTTTGTGATACAAATGAGAACTTTTTGGTTTGTATTTTTGTAGGAAGGGGTGGAGGGTTGGGAAGCTGTCTGGCTTGTATATTAAAGTATGGCGATGGACAGGTGAGAGAAGTGAAGGTGATGAGAGAGCTACAGCCATTTTAGCTGTTTGAGTACTATGCATATGTGAGAATAAGAGAGAAGGTTAACTGAAAATGTGACTGTTTTACTATTGCAAACCAAGTTTTTTTTTTTTTGAGTTGCATTAAGGTTAGTGAGTATTGGGAGGCATACAGGAGCTTTCAGAGGAGTTATGCAGTTACTATGAATTTCTTGGCCTTGTTAATGAAATATGGTGCTGATCTATATAGGAATCCAAGCTTCTGATATTTTTTAATGTTTTGGGTAATATGTTGGCCATATTTAAGGCTGTCATCTACATATTACTCTCAGTAACTTGGTGTGAGACACTAATGCAAACACGATTATTGTTTGAGGTAGAGCAGTGAGACTATTTGGGGTAAATAACATTAACTGAGTTCTGTTTGGGTTTATGAGAAGGTTGTAGTTTTGTAACCACCTTTGTATGGATGAAATGATTTTTGTGATTGCTTGTGTAAGGAATCAGACCCAGGACTGCAGGAAGAGACAGTAGTAGCTTCCAGTCTTAACCCTCTGTGATAAACTAGTACTGTTTGTGTGATTACATTGAAAAAAAACACTGTATCCACAGTTATAATGGTTTGCATTTCACCTCTGCTAAAGGAAAAAGAAAATCTTAAAAAAACATATTGAACTGAAAAAAATCAAACATCAGACAACTCCTGTCTTGATTTTCTAGTCTTAGAAACAATCAACATCCTGATTTTGCTTTTTTGAAAGTAATTTGTGTATTTGTAACATTGGACTCTTTATTTCATTTTACTGCCCACTGGAGTTATTCACATTTCTGTCAGGGCTGTTCTATATTAACACCATTATATTAAAGATAAATACAATTCTTGTTTAAATGTGATATAAAACTATTTGGTGCACAGGATGAAACATTTTGCAGTAGAAGTTTTGCTAATAAAACAATGAATACAATCAGACAAGACAAAGACTTTTATTTCACATATGAATGAAGTTAATGACACTGTAACAGAACTGTTCAAAATCACCACTACATATTTTTATACAACTTCAATGTTTGTAGTTTCCTTACATTCTTAACAGAATGAAATGGACACTTGAATATGAATCCACAAGTTTCACACAGTGCCTATACATTTATAAAGGAAATATGATTGTATTTGATTGTGTATAAATCATTATGATTCAGCAAATGACACATTCTTGTATTTCTGGAGTGTACAAGAGAACAGCTCTTGCATGGAATAAACTCAGAAATATTAACTGTCTCCTTCAAAAATAAAAAATAAAATAAAAAAATAAAAAAATAAGCTTGATTAGGAATTTCACATTTTATTACATTTCACAGTTCTTTATACTGAAACTGATCCTCTTTAGGAAATGAAAGGACCAGTCAAATAGTTTTGTTACCATGTGTTGATGATGGATAAACAGCCTACCAATGTTACTCTGTACAATGGAGGGGTTTACAACTTTTATTTATGCGTGGATTAGTCACATTATATTTCAAGTTTTAGACGTTACATATGAAATGGAGTGGGTTCTGATCTGAACAGCTCATGCAGTACAGTGAAATAGAAAGTATTGCTCAGACTATGCATTTTCAACTAAACTGGTTTTAGCTCACTGAAGAAATGTTTGCATAGTGAAAAGCTGTTTCTCTAAGTTAGGTCATCACAAAAATATAACAGCAATCTCAGCCATCATGGAACCACAATTACTGGAAAAACACCTTATTCTGAGTACAAACCTGTCTTATTTTGCAAGGGACAAATGGTTAAAAAAACTTTCACGCATTAAAATTAGAGGGAACTTTGGCAAAATGAACTTGAAAGAAGAAAATGCTATGCATAATCATATTACTTCTAAATGTTCTCCAACACAGTTACACTTTATGCAGTCAGAAAAGAAGTGATACTTTTTTTATACTACAGACCATTGTAAAATTTAGAATGTGTTCAAACTACAGCCATGCTTTTAGTCTGCCATAAAGAGGCTGAATTTCAAATCACTGAAGAGAGCTAGGAAATCTGTAAGGCAGCATTTTTTGCAGAACTAAAGAATATACGGAAACTAAAATAAATATTAAAATCAGCCTAAAATTGCATGTACTCAACATAGCAGCAAAACAAATGTTATGTACTTACCATAACAATAGATGTGTAGGACCAGGTCCATCTTCTCTACATACAGGATTTAAACCTGTCACTCTCAGTCAGCTTGGCATCTAAAACTTTTCCCAGTCTACCAAACAACTCCCCCTTTACTCACCATCTTGTGCACAACAATCACTCTCCATTTCTCCGTACACCTGTACTAAGGCCAGCAGGCAAGAATAAAGCCCATTAAAGAATTAGAAATATGATTCTCTGAAAAAGAAAACTTGACTGCATGACAGTACTAAGGCATACCATATCTTTATCTCTGAAAAAAACTTCCTAACCAAACAGAAGGGGCCAAGAGAGGGACAGTGACCATAAAGTTAGAAGAACCTGGTCCTACACATCTACCATTATGGTAAGAACATAACTTCGCATAGGACAAAGCCCCAAGAATAACATGATGGGCGGCTCCTAACAAAAAATACGTCTGAAGGCAATATCTCCAAGGACAAGTAATAGTGGAAACTACTACACATTGTGTGTTACAAAAGTATTAAGGAGCATGTCCTGCCCCTTAAAATGATTAACTGTTACTATTATGGCTATGACAGAAGACTTTTTTCTATGGATAATGGCCTTAACTACTGTAGTTCAGAAAGATAATTTCAGTGAGACATGATATTCATACTAGATGAGTGTAGGGCACTGCCTAAATAACGCCATAAAATAGTATTCTATAAGACAGTGTCGGGAACCAGGCTGAGGTTAAGGGAGTGAATAGCTGACTAAATATGCTGGGGTCTATATTAAAATAGCAAAACCTCACTTGCGCGAATACCTAAATGCCGACACATAAATAGCGAACCTCGAAAACACCGAACGTCCTGAAGCGCGAAATTCAAAATATCGAATTGTCATTAGATGGCCCTTATCTGGTATAGCTCCCTAACATAAATGTGCAATAGATACGGACCTTAGGGTTAGGGTGCAGGTTAAGGTAAGTGCATACATAGTAATACATGCAACCTTTACTTTAGGGTTAGAAGTAGGGTTATGTTAAGTGTATGTATAGTAATACAGTTGTGTAGCTGAATGTATATGTAAATTACACTTTTCCCATAGTTGGGTGTTGTTTGTTTACAGTTAGATACATTTGTGTGTAGTGAATGTTTGATTAGGATATGGGATATATGGATGAAGTGTAGATACAGGGAAGTGTGGATTATTTATTTTGTTTGGATAGGTAGTACGCAGCGGGCGGTGGGGTTGGCCAACTATGGCAATTCGATATTTCAATTTTTCGTGCTTTAGGACATTCAGTGTTTTCGCTGTTCGCTATTTATGTGTCAGTGTTTAGGTATTCGCATAAGTGAGGCTTCGGTATTTTAATATAGACCCAATATGCTTTACTGCTAAGCTCAAAAAATGAGGCATGGGGTAGCACATGGGGTGAAGTATGGCCAAGATAGCTGTACCTCAACAACAAAAGGTATAATTATGGAAATGACAGCAAACTCTCCACCAAGCTGAAAGAGATTGAGTCAGTCTGGAGACTAAGGCCACAATTTAGAAGCAGACAGTCACAACCATGGAAGTAAGCACAACATAATTTATATTACAACACCCAGCCTTCTAGTGTGAACATAGCCAAACAAAGTGGTGTTCAACAGTCAAATTCTTATGAGGAGAAAAAGGTGAAAGACTGGAAAACTCCTCAGTTGAAGAGAACATCATTATATAGTTATAACTACTACCGTGTAATTATGTAGTTTACCTGTAATGTGCTTTTAATCCATAATTTGGAGCTGAATGGTAAAAACGATTATAAGATACAGGACATAAAGACTTTGTAGTCTATTCTTATAAATGGGGCAATGAATGTACATCACAATCTGAACATGTTCTATTAATATTCTTTCTAATGTGCAGGTGCCTAGTAATACAGGCCACACCGTTTTGCAGCTACCATATTAGTAAACTAGAGGTGCACACATTTTTAACACACACGGGTTATAGAGATCTATTTAATATACATATACATAGACTACACTGGCCACAGTCTTCAGGTGGTTTTCCTAGATATCTCATTTATCCTGACTAGAGTCCCCATCCATTTATCTCTGTGTATTCGACTTGAAACATTAAGGGTAGACTTGTAGTCCATGCAGGTACCTGCTTTCTTCTATCATCCCCCTCCTTTCCATTATTTCAACTCCCTTACAAGAAAATTGGCTGTGATTCTCTTATGACTTACTGTATCAGACCTGACTCTTACTCTACTACATTACCACTTAGATAAAAATATGCTGCCTTACATTTCCAGACAACCTTGTAATGTAAACTATTTACAGGCTCCAAGGCTCAGCCCCTTTGAGTACATCACTTCAACCCTCAAGGTGAGGTCATGGGGCTAATGATTTTTCCTACATGCTAATGCTCAGAATGACATTAAGAGGTTTTTATGTGGATCTTTGTATGAAGTGTAATTAAGAGGTGTTTTCAGAACATGTTATGCTACAGTTGCATTTAGACACACCCTGTTCCTTCTGCCTCTCTAGTGCCCGTATGCATCCATACTGTCTGGTGGGCCAATCTGTACCTGGAACACCAGCTGAATATGAATTCTGTCTTAGGCAGAACACTTCAGCTCTTTCATGATAGATTTTCTTTTGCTAATTTCTGTCCAGTAGTCAGCAAGGTACCTATGGAGTAAATGGACAAAACAATCACCTCATGTTTTATTTCTCTGGTATTAAGGTGTTACAAGCCTCAACCTAAGGACAGCTGTTTAGCTCTACCATAGACCTCCTTTTAGATTACCTTATACTTGTTCCTACTGTCCTTTTTCTCTTATTCTTGTGGGCAGGTCGGTCCATGGACAAATTCTTGCTTGCACAACACTGTTTCCACAGCCAAAAAGGGAAACCACTAAAGCCGAAATAAAATGATACAGGCAAGAACTGATAATGGCATACCCTTATTTTTGATATGAGAGAGAATTTCTAGGTGATAAGCAGAATGGGATATGAAAGCAAATGTAATTTAGATCCAGGAATGCTGGCCAGTAAATGGCTTAGGATTACTACACTTAAACATCCTACATTACACTTGTTATTAGTATTTGTACTGTGACCATGAAAGTTGGAAAAGATTTGAAAAGGCTTTCACTCTACTTTCACAGACACACACAAATACCAGTTTCAAATCATTATTTTCTTTCTGCCAGAGTGAGAAGGAACCAAATCTGTGCATCTCTTCACCTTTCTACCTTTTAATGTATTAGTGTTTTGTTTTTCTTGAATTTGTATAGTACAACAGCATTTCTCTGGAGCTCAATATCTTGGCGAGTTCATGAAAAAATGCAAAGAAAGTTTATTTTGGGGGGGCAGGGGTAGTTGATACTGAAACTGCAGATATACCCCAGACACTCCTCCATCCACTTTGTTTTTCTGCTTACAAAAGCTAAAAGAGGTAGGTACACAGTTTGGGGTAATACAAAGGGCAGCAATACAAATTAGTGCAGACCACTTGGAAGAAAAGAAGTATCTGATAAAAAGTTGTGAAACTTTAACAGCATTCAGACACTCTGGAACATCAAATCCCTTTCTTAAGATATGTTTATTCTTACTTTCTGTTTTTTGTACAGTTGTTACATAAATGAGAATGCAAGATGCATACAGTCACTGCCATGCCCTTAATCTTAATCTTTAGCCAGTTTCTCCATATGTTGCTTCTACTGCATTTAAAATGTACTTCAGATGCTGTTACTCTTTAACTAAACCACTGAACTAATAAGCCAGGAAACTGTGCCGCAAACCCTTGTGAAACTGTGCTACCCATACAGATGGACAATACAGTTACGACTACTGAATCCTACACAATTGCACTTTATAAGCACTTACATGAGTGCAAGGATCGTGCTATCCCAAACAGAACCAAGACGCTATCCTCCAAAAAAAGGAAGCCAATCTGGTGGTCCCCTGCCATAAACAAACTGTACAACAGAAGGAAGAAACTGTTGCAAAAGAGAGTAAAACCCCATGAGTGGAGGAGTTCCCTGGTCAGCCTCAGTAAGAAGCTGCGATCCTTGATAAAATCCTCCAAAGCTAGTTATGAAAACAAAATTGCCACTGATTCTAAAGGCAACCACAAAGGATTCTATAGCTCAATGGCAATATTCAGATCTGCTCTGCGTTACAGCACAATGGCACTAAATATACAGACCCAACTGATATTGCCAACATCCTGGCAGATAGGTTCAGTGCTAACTTTACCCCCCCCCCCTCACCCCCTAAACATCCCATCTCTATACAGGAAGAATGCAAAGTTCCTGTAATCACGGCTGCACAGGTAAAAACCACACTCTCCAAAGTCAAGAACACAGCATCCATGGGACCAGACAACATCCCAGGCTGCATTCTACATGAACTATAGAACGAACTGGCACCCCACCTAAGTACCATGTTCAATCATAGCCTCACCTCAGGCTTTGTGCCTGCTGAATGGAGCACAGTGATGGTTATCCCACTCCACAAGGGGGGAGCCACCACAGACCCCGGGAACTACCGCCCCATTAGCCTGACAAGCCTGGTCTGCAAGGCCATGGAACGTATCATCATGGAACTTATAAACAAAGACATTGGTAATTTCCAAACTCTGGACCCCACCCAGTTTGGGTTTGTAAAAGGCAGATCATGTCTCCTAAACCTGATAGACTTCTGTGAAGCAGTCACCAAAGCCGTAGACAAGGGTAAGGTAGTTCACACAGCCTATCTAGATCTTGCCAAGGCTTTCAACACCATCCCCCACTCTGGAATTATAGATAAACTCACTAAACTAGGTATAAATCCCTATGTCACAAGATGGGTTGCCAACTGGCTCACTGACAGAATCCACACTGTGAAAGTAGCAGACTCCAAATCCGACTTCAGACCAGTGACAAGTGGAGTACCACAGGCTTCAGTCCTGGGTCCTCTCCTGTTTGGTATCTACTTCTCTGAAATACAGGCTAACACAGAAGGTCTTTGGCTAACGAAATTCGCAGATGACTGCAAACTAGGAGCCACAATTGAAACTCCTAACGATGTGGATATCCTACAAAAGGGCCTTACTGAGACAGATGCCTGGTGTCACAGCCATGGCCTCAAGCGCAATGCCAAAAAGTGCATTGTCATCCCCTTTGGTAAAAACTCTGTACCCATGAACTACAACATAGGCGGTAGTATACTTAACACCGAAAGTGTGATGAGACCTTGGGACACAGGTGGACAGTAATCTCTCCTTTGATAATCACATCGCCACAGTACTCAAGAAATCCTTCTACGTGGCACACCTCATCACAAAAGGTTTCTCATCCAGAAAAAAAGAGGATATTTGTTCCCCTCTACTCATCACTCATTAGACCCATTATAGAGTACAACGCCCCTTTGGGTATGTACCTCACAAAACATCTACAACAACTGGAAAGGCCGCAGAAATACCTCACAAAGAGGATTACCGGCTTCAAACAGATGCCCTACGCAGACCATCTCAAAAAAACTCCAGCTTTACTCCGTTGCATATCGCCTACTCAGAGGTGATCTCTGCCTAACATACAAAGCTATGTCAAACCCAGAGCTGTTGGACATGCTCCACTTAAAGAAATCCCAATCCCTCTGAGCTACAAGCTCTGGGGACCTAAACCTAGTCACCACAATAAACAGAACATGCTGGAGGGATAGATTCCTGTCCCAGAGACTTCCCATACTCTGGAATAAACTACATATCTATATCAAACAAAGCTCCTCATTAGCACTCTTCAAGAAAAATCTTGATGATTGGATGGAAAATAGGAAATTCACCCCGGGATCACCTCTGTGGCTCTGCTCGAAAGTGGCACAGGAAAATAATTTTCTTGGGTGGCAAAAGCCAGGGTACCTTTTTGGCTGGGCTTGTATAGGCCCCAGGGCCAATAGCCTAGTACCTACCTATGAACAAACCTGTCTAGCTTAGTGAAGTCTTCTTCCTTTTTTTATAATCCTGTCTGGGGACAAGATAAACAATCTTAAATGTTTTACAAAAACAGCCAAAACTGTAAAGGTACACACTTTGTCCATGTGGGTTTTCACTTGGTGTTGCAGTTTTTTTCCCCCACAGCCCAATGACGTGTGTGTGTACTTGAACTGGCTATCCTCTCAATGCCTGTAGGTGTGTTGGTGTGTGTGTGTGTGTGTGTGTGTGTGTGTGTGTGTGTGTGTGTGACGTGTCAAGTGGTTAGCAGGCATGAGCATCATGCGATGGATAGGAGTCCTACCCATGGTAAGTTTTGCACCTTACACCTATGAGTTGCCAAGACAAGAGCCAACTGCATTACAAACTTAAAAGGATAAAGCAGTTATCAGAAAATGAATTAGTGTCATAGTTAAAAAAATCTTATTCAACAGCTGATCTGAGGAAGTGGTAGGATAGTCCAAGCAAAATTAAGCAACAAGATGATAACAGCTAACAGACTGCCTATTTCAGCTGCACATTTTGCTGTTGGATAACTGTATGTTCATAGGCAGGTAACCCCAGGTGCAACTTGGCTCTTATGTATACCAGGCACCTACATAAAGACAACAATAAGTAAGAAATTTCACAAGTCCCATATCAAAGGAAATTCTGCAAGAAGAATCTAATATGGGGAAGAATGGAAGCCAAGCAATGCTTGCCAAAAGACCATCTCTACCTTTCAGAAATACTACTATACGTTCTTAACAAAGTTACCATTATGACTGATAATAGCCCTTGCAGTAGATGACACACTAGAAGAACTGAGCTTCAAGTTGCAATGAGAAGTGTGAATGTTTCTTTCAGGTAAAAGTTCACCAAAGATACAACATTTTGTGTCCTCTTCTAAGACAAAATGGTCTGTATGACACTAACCAGGTAATACAAAGTGATACCAGCTTAGTTTGACAAAAAAATTAGACTGCAAAAAAGTCAGTAGTTAGACCCTATCTGACTGAAAACACAATATGCAGAGAAACATGACTTTTTGTATGTTTCACTGTATGGAGTGAATGGGTCATGTAAATTTTAGGTGACAAACCTAGTATATACACTTTGTTGAAGTTTTTGTAATTCTAAAAATATGTTCTAGAGTGACTGCACAAGTACTGGCTGAGCTAGGAGACTTTTTTTAAACCCCAGTGCCCAAGTCCATCACTGAGTCTACCAACCTTAACCAACAATCCTGCATCTATTCTGTATGGGCTGTGTCTGGTGCAGAGCTGCAGAGCCTAAGGGTTTCTGGGGGGGGGGGGGGGGGTGCTGGCCATCTCACAATGTGCCAGGAGGATTTTTCAGATTTGCCCTCCCTTGATTCCATCTGCCTTGCAGAGGATGGATACTTTGGGGATTTGCTGATATCTTGCTCCATATCCACAGCTGCTCAAAGACCCCACCCAAATCCTTCTACTGGACTACACATTCCTTCTTCACATGATCTCTTGCTCCACCAGAGATCATGTGGCGAAACACCCTTGATATCACTCTTCCTAGGAAGGTAATGTCCATGCTTCTCCTGCCACTCCATCAGTCACTGAGACACAATTCAAACCTGGGTTGTAGTCAGGGCTATATCCCTCTATGCTACCAGAGTGGCTGAGATAACAGATCGGAGGGGGTAGGTGGCAAACCTAGTATATATACTTTGTTAAAGTCTGTGTAGTTCTTATAATGTGTTTCTGAGCGACTGTACAAGCATGGGATAAGAGATTAGAAGCAAGTGTGTTTGTGACAGCTATTGACTTCAAAGGATAAAAAGAAAACCAGTGAGATAAAGTGAGTTATAAAAGCTAGCAAAATACCTGAAATAAAAAAATAAAAGTTTATATATATTACAAGTAAAGCTGTTGAATAATAATTAGTAAATTAGTAATAGAGTTACTACTCCTTCAATCAAAAAGCAGACATAAACAAATGCTAGAATGGCACAAAGTTATATAGTCTGAACACAATTTTTCAAATCTCATAACCTACAAAAGATGTAACCAAACTTTTGTATATCAGCCTTCATGACTGCGTAAAGTGCAAACATTTAAGTGCAGGATTTTTAATGCTAGAAAGCCACTGATGAACATTTGAATAAATGTTTCAAATAAAGAGTTAACTCTCCAGTAAACACTTGCAAAAATATGTTTCTTACTGATGAAGGCTCAACAGGTTTTGCACTACGGTAGGTTAATACTGTCATTCAACTGTGGAAACAGAAGGCCAAATTATTGCTCTTTCTGATTATAAAATATCAGTCATACCATAAAATATACTGCTTTGCTGCTATTGGTTAAAGATAGTTGCAGCAAATACATTGATACATGATCTTAATCACTGTTTTCCTTTACATTGTTTTATCTGTAAGACTACATCTGAAACAACAGTAATAAAATAATTACAATAAAATTAATTGTATGCAATTATATTTTCAGCTGCCTAACTATCCAACAATTTCTGAACACAATGAACTCATTTTTACTTACACTTGGTTTGTACTTTTGGTGGCTATCTGAAATATAAAATGACAGCTAACTGAAAGCAGAAGTCATGTAGAACAGAAGACATGTATATGTACCTATGTATAAGGCCAATCATAAAATTAAAATCTGCAACAAGATAAAGTCCACTGGAAGAAAGACCTTGCATTACATCCAGCCATTAAGGTTTAAGGGACAAAGCACTGAGGAAAGAAATGAAATGTTTTTTTTGTGGTTACTGTTTTGAGAGTTTTGTGAGTTTACTTGGATATGATCCCATGCTGCACCAGGACTCTGAAATTAAGGTATCAGATGACCACTCTGGAAAACAGTATTTTCCTTGACTTACTACAACAACATTTAAATGCAAATCTGACAAATACTTCTTGAAAACAAAATCATGACATTAATATTAACACCACTAGTGACTTCTACACAAATTATATTAATCTTCACATTATTAGATTATGAAGATTCCTTCTGTTCCTGAGGAACAAGGCACACAAATATGTTAGTTACATCACAGAGTATACAAAGGATAAAAACTATGAAAGAAAAAAAAATTGTAATGAAATTTTTAAACTGTAACATGTCCAGCAGTAATACAAAAAGCTTTCTCTTCTGAACCAAATATTGTTCAGTTCAACCTTGTTTTAAAGTCATGAGATAAACCAGAGATGATGATAACATTGTGGCAAAATGCAGTCTTTCAAAGGCTTAACAAAGCACTTTGTGTTTTTTTTTCTGAACAATTCAAGTAAGACCAAAATGTGTAATTTCTTCAGTGTCTCTGATGACTTCAGGTGCTGGAAGTCCAAACGTGCATCTGTTTGGCAATCTGATGAACATAGCTGATGTCCGGCCTCTGGTCAGGCTCAGGATTTATACACATGCTGACTAGTTCTCTCAACTTTTAAAATAAAAAAAAAGTTTACTATTAACAGTGGACTGTTTCAGAAGCAAATGTACAAAATATAGCATATTAAAAGTGGGACATTACACTGAAAAGGGGACATGTATACAAATGTACAAAGAAACACATGCATTCACACACTCACAAAGATATGCAGCATCCAAAATATAAAAACTGATGTTGACAATACAAAGCTAGAAAACCAGTTCTATAATATTTCAATACCTATTCAACATCTCTATGAAGTAAGCTCAACCTTATTTTCTACATATTACTATAACACATAAGCAACTCCCATTTTACTAAATGAAGATGTCTTAAGTACTGGCATAAAGTAGACTGGGATAAAAAATGGCATCTCACAGGAGTGACAGTACGAAGCAGAACCCTATGGTATTCCACAGAGATGTGACAATGGTAAGTATGCCACAACATTCATCATTTCATAAGGTAATACAAAAGTGAGGCAGTCTGAAGGAATGGGTATGCTGCAAGCTTCACATAAGAACACCAAAAACCTCCAAAGTTATGAAATAGTGCTTGCTACATTAGACACATATTCAAAGCTTCTACTGTGTTCAGTTCTGCAGTGCATTCTGAAGGTTTACTCTTGAAACCTTAAAATTGTATATGTTGACTGGTCACATGGTAGACCCGAAATCCTGAATTCCAGAACGGCAAAAATGCACCAGGTCAAAACTGAATACATCGACACCCATAGTTTGATGTATTCGACATAGCAGGAGGTGACGTCAATCACCAATGCTGTGCAGCTTACCGTACCGTGACATTTCCTAGTCAATGGTATGTGTATTTTACTATTTTTGCAGGGGGCAATCCCCCATGCATCCCACACCCCTTGCAAATTATATATACCAACTCTGAGATTGCACTACAGTGACGAAATGGGTTAATTCCCTGTTCCTCACTGAACCGCGATCTCCATGCGCAATGCAGAACTCAGAAAATCGAACTACACTACCCATTCATTGTAGCGTAGTCAATGTATTTTGAGTTGGCATTCTGCCCATATGAAAACTGCCTTTCGACCACATGTTGCTCGACAGCAGTCACTTCGAATATTCAATAGTAAACCATTCTGAACATATTCTCTTACAAATCAGGAACAAGATCAAAACTAATAAATGTGTATGACCTGATTTATTCATGAAACAATTTCAGGCCTTAAAAATATCATGCAGCACAAGAATCTCCATGATTATGCTCCATAACTGGGAAAAAGGTAAATCAGTAAAGCTCTACTGTAGGGTGAGACCTGATGGTAACACCGCTTGTAGAGGTGTGTAACAACTGTTCCATACCCTCAAGTGCTGTTATGGTTGGGTCTCATTCAAGGGACATTCCTTCGCTCTCAAATGTCTCTAAATATCTTGCCTCATATTTTTGTTCTATCTGTGGAACATTACTGCAAGTCTGTCACTAACATATTTAAGTAAATTAGAACATTTAAAAACTGTCCGTGACTTTCCTCTCCCACGGAATTCTTAAACAAATAAAATATGTACATGCTGTCAGTTTGACAGCACTTGCTAACTGTTTCACTGGCTTTCAGAGTCAGTAAAATACTTTGTGCTTTTTTTTAACTGGTAAAATATAGAGTAGATAAAATTCCATGCACTACATAGTATTACAATTAGGTCTCACCGATCCTAGCCATTTACTATATGTTCTCGACATAGATGCCAAGATAGGTCTATCAAGCTTCGTTCTCAAGGTGACTCTCCTGGCATCGATGTCTCAAACGTATAACAAGATGGTTATGATTAAAGACCTAATCACCATCCTCCATATTATCTCAGATCTGGAAATGACACCTGTAGCACTGATGATGCTTGAAGCAGTGGTGACTGATGACTTCAAATCAAAGGGGGGCTGTGGAGACAGCTGAATGGGTGTGGTCAATGGGAAGGGGTGCAGCCAACTAGAAAGGGGAGGAGCTATGCTCAAAACCACAAAAACTGTAACTTTAATTAAATACGCTGCCCTGGGTGCCAAAACGTCATTATGAGAGTCTAATCAAGACAAAATGAAGTGTAGGAGAAAAAAATATTTTAATGCATTGGCTGCATGACAGCTTACTTGATATCTAGATGGAAACAAAAAGGTTGTGAGGCATGAAAAAATAAATTACTTTTTAAATATATTACTGGAATGCCAGTCAAAATCAAGTATACGAAAAACAAGCAGCACTCAACTCAAACCACTTCTCCTTGCACTGCAGTTCTAACTATAATTTATTGTCAACTTTATTAAGGTACCAAGTAACATGCTAAGAGTAGCAATCTCTGTGATACCCCCACTTGTAAAAATGTTTATTATCCAGAAAAGACCTGGTGCCTGACAACAACTATCTACTTGTTTCATGGGGAAAACATGATCAAAATAAAAAATGAAAAGCAAACAAGAAACAAGCTCAAGATACATTGCTTAAAAGATTACTGCACAGGTTATGGACTACACATGATAGATTGGCATTATGTTTAGTTTACAGGTAAAGCCTGCAAAGATGAATGCAAGTCTCCAACAAATGTAATAAGCTTCTTAAAATAATGTAATCCTGTCCTTTATTACAAATACTGTCATATGCATTTCAATACTCAAGGCTTATACGTTATCTAATTATGTAAGTATTCTCTGCATGGCAACAACAGAAAGGCTTTCAATGTTGACAATTCTTTAACAGTATGCTTATTAAAGCTTACTTGCATCTTACAATCTCAGACAAGCTTACCTAATGGTCATTAAAGCACTGCTACTTAAACACAGAGCAACAGGCAATTTCTGAATAATAATAAGCATAAATCAACAGTATAAAAATATGACAGAAACCAGAACATTCTGCAACATCAAGGACAGATGAAAAGCCACTATAGTACTTGTGTCTACCTTGGATGGGGGGGATACTTTGCACATTTACACTGCATTAACTGTTCCTTGCCTTGCTTGGACACATCCAAAGTTACTACATGGGGTGCAACAAGTATGTCATAATATGAAATGTCTCTGGCTGACTGTGATGGCCCAAACACATTTGTCATACCTCTCAACTTTAGAGCAAGAAATCCGGACAAAGCCATACATAGAAGTGGGACAAAGGCCCAAAAATAAGGATAATTTTTAAATATTGCTCTTACAAACTTAGAAAGATAATAGAATAGTAGGTTTTGCATTAGTATGAATTTTCTGAAGGGTATAAAATCTGAAACTCAAATGTCTGTCATTATTTTCTAACTTCAGTCTTTAATGATTTGCCACTAATTTGCCAAAAAACACAATTTTATGAAAAATGGACCAAAAATGTGATGCAAAAATATTAAAATAGCCACATAATACAGCTGGGAACCTGTCAAAGAAGGAACATTTTTTAATATTAGTACTGCTAACTTGAGCAGCTGACAAAATAAAAGAATCTACTTGCATTTCTGAAATAAAAGTAATCTATAATTATTACAGTTATTTATTAATTGTAAACACTCCACGTTTTCTTCCAAAATTGCCATTTTGTGGAGGTATTATTGGGGGAAGAGCAACATTTTGCGCCAAAATTGGGGACAGTTGAGAGGATTGGATATGCCTAATTCTATAAAGCAATTTATTTGCATGTACCTCTCAAGCTGTTAAGGCAGGAAATCTGGACTGGGAGAACATAAAAAAAGTACTAAAAATTGTTCTTGTATAAACTGAGACAGTTGATAGAACAACAGGTCTTGCTTTAGCATGCATTTTTCTGAAGGTTATGAAGTTTGAAACTCAGTGTCTGTCATTATTTAGTGACTTAATTCCTAAATGGTTTGCCAGAAAAACACAAATTTTATGAGGAACAAACCAAAAATAAGAAGCAAAAACCTATTCATTCTGTGAAAATCTGAACAGTTGAGAGGTATAGTTCAGCCGGGGCTGTCTTTGAGTTTGCCACCCTTCCCCCTCACAAAATCATGGTCGAATGGACCCTCCCCCCTGCAGCCATTCCAATGAACCATTACTTGGATATTTCACCCCATTTACCATAAACACTAATGTGCATACTGCTTTACTTCTATGATGATTTGGACTTCATTTGAAAGTTTTATTTTGCATTTTACAGCACAAACACCAAGACATCTGCTAAACAAAGCAATGCAGTCTCACAATGAAAACAGACTTAGCATTAAAACGTCTCTGCTCTTGAAACTCACATTCATTGAAACAGCATTGAAACCCACATCCAAAGAAAATACATTTGGCTAGTGGCAGATAAAGATTAACTTTGGGCTATTTTCAAATGATAGGCCCCTTGCACACAAAACATACATGTGTTCTGTGATGCACCTTCCTGATTGCATTAAACTATATTCCTTGTACAATACAGTACAGTTGTTAGAGGGTGTTTTAAATTTGTTTTGAACATTTTTCCAGTAAACAATGAAACAAAATGCATGCATCAATAATGACAAAACTGCCCAATTGAGAACATTTCCATCATAAATGTCTATTCCAAACTTCTACAATCCACCAGTATCAGTAAATATGCACAATCTCTACAGAAGTAAAAGTCATCTAAATAATTTCACATTAAAAAGATCTGTAACTAATGAAGAGGTTGCTGCTAGCAAACAACTTTATATTTCAATGTTTCATGTACAAATAAAGTGCCTGTTGCCCTTGAGGAATAAATTGCCAATATTACATTAAAAAAATGATAAGCTAGTAATATTGCAATAGGGAATGGATGGCAAATAATGGACGGGTTCAAAGTTACTAGGTATCTTTGCCAAAGAGGACATTCTCAAGACGGTAGCATCCACCCCATTTACAACACAGTACAATATCAGCAATGGCTCTACATACTGTGGGAGTAGAACCCACAGCCTTCTGCATCAAAAGTAAGTACACTACCTGTTGTGCTATTAACAATGCAAGCAGTTTCAGCATAAGCAGTATTAAACTTCTCTTCCCCTGCAGCTCTCAGCTCCTTGTAAAATCTACTTGACACTCAGCTGTATCTCTCAACTTTGCAGCACAAGAAATCTGGAAAATGCCAAAATGTATTGGGAAGGGACAAAAGCCCAAAAACCAGGGACGCATTTTAAACATTGCTTGTATAATCTTAGAAAGTTGCTAGAATAAAATGCTGTGTTACCAAGATGCATTTCACTGTCAAGTCTTGAACCCAGGACCCTGTGCAAAACAGTCAGAGCTACATACCACTATGCCAAATCAGCTGTTTTGTGAAAGAGAGGAAGACTGAAACTTAAATGGCTACCATTTAGTGAATTCAGTTCTCACCATAGCTGTCAACCTCTTAGCACAAAACACCTGGATAAATCCAGTAATGGGGGAATACAGCCCTCAAACATATTCAGTGAATTCAGTTCTCACCATAGCTCTCAATCTTAGTACAAAAAACCTGGACGAAGCCAATAATGCGGGAATACAATCCCAAAAACAGGGACAAATTTCAAATATTCAGCTTATGAACTTAGAAAATTGCTAGAATAAAAGGTTTTGTGTTACTATGTACTTTCTGAAGAATATGAAGTCTGAAATTCAAATGCCTGTCAATTTTATTTATTTAACACCTGTAAACCAGAAAAGACTGACTTGGAAAAAAAGCCAATTTTCAACAGAGGCCTAAGGAGAAATACTGCAGACACATGTCTTTGTAAGATGGGAGGACACCAAAGCAAACCCACACAAACACAGGTAGGACTTGCAGACTCCACAAAGAAGGCACCCCAGCCAAGAATCAAACCAGAGAACCTCTAGCTGTTTGGCAACAATGCTACCACTGCACCATCATCTATTTAAGGAATTAAGCACTCAGAAACCACAGATTTTACAAAGAACGGAACAGAACAAAATATGAGGCAAAAATCTCCAAAGTTTCACAAATGGTGGTGGGTAGGGAATTCAGGCTCTTGTTACCTATAGCCAAGGCACAGGGTTTAAGCACCAGCAGCAGGTATCCTGCGTTCTCTCTAGCCACCAGTACTCACTGAGTGGGGCATTTCACACACACACAAACACACACACACACACACACACACACACACACACACACACTTGTACCTGCCAAATGCACAGCGAACCTGCAACAAGATTGTTCCAATGATACAATCCACAGTTCTTTCTGGTACCTGCAAAATAATCCACAGCAAGACTCAATATCTTTCTAAGCTTGCATTTGCGCCAGAATGCAAACTTCTGGTTTTGCGTCTCTTTCCTGGAACAGTCCAAGACTGCTGACTCTGCAGTCCGATCCCTTTCCAGTCTATGCAGTTAGCACAGCATAGACTTCTGGGGAATCAGCAGTCTGCTTCCTGAATCCGGACTGGTAAGGCAGCAGTCCAGCTTCACTTTGTATGGAGGATTTGGAGGACTGTACCATTGTGGTTCACAGCTGGGGGGGGGGGCTGCAGTCCGATATCACGAGCTGCCACTGGCTTGAAGTAATGTATTTCTTTTAAGTTATAGGTTCATAGGTAGTTACTAGACATACTGTCCAAGAGACCACTCAGGAGCATAACCCAGTTTCCTAATATCTCCAGAGCTCCATTTGGTTAAGTGACTTGCACAGAGTCATACAGCTGGCAAATGGAATGAAACCATGAGCAACAGGAAAGAGCTTGTTAATAGCTCACAGCCTTAATCCTCTTTGCTAACTGCCATCGGTGAAAATGCTGATAGTTTTAAGATACTATGCTAAACTTGATATATTAAAGGGAGACTTGCAACTGTTAGTTTTCAATAGTTTTGCTGTTAAATTTGAAATGTATACTTTTTGACTCCTCCTTATGTACATAGCTTGAAAATACTTTACAACTTGTTCTGAAAGTGGCTACCATGAGTGAAAGATCAATTCAAAAGTGGCTATGGCCAAAAATTTGAGGAATGACCCCCATCACAGGCATCATGTGGCCAGAGAAATGTAAGGGTTATAAACTTTAAATCAAATGTTAAAAAGAAAATATTTATTACGTTGCTTTGTTGCCAAATGAACTTAGGGTTATAACTATGATGATTTTTTAGATTTACCCTTGCTTTTTAGCACAGTCATTTAAGGACCCTACTTTTGAACAAAAACAGCAAAAATTCTCCAGACTGTGTATTCTAGCTAATATCATTTGCTAAATGAATGCAGTACTTGAGCTGTCTGGACTTCCTAGAAAAAATTTCAGGGTCTTTTTACATATATTCTAGTGGAGGAAGTTAACTGCTGTCTGGATGAGCACTACACTACAGATACTGGCTAAGGCTCTTGCCGCCCCTATAGTGCCTTTTTTAGGCAAGGTTCAAATGACAAATTCACCACCGTAATAGGAAGAGGCAAGAAAACTGAGGGTAATGCTACTCAATGCTAGAAGTCTAAATCCAAAAATGCACTCACTCGAGGCACTCCTTAAAATGGAGAACACTGATATCTGTGCAGTGACTGAGACCTGGTTCAAGGCTCCAGAGAGCACCTCTGCACTATCAGGCTATAATTCATATCACACTTTTCAGCCATGTAACCTGGACCGGAACACCAAAGGTGGAGGTGTGTCCATATTCATTAAGGATATCCACACCTCCAGGCTAGTTGCTCAGCATAATGCATCCGAGGTTATCCAAGTGCAACTAACTCTGGGCAAAACTGCAATCCAAACTGTAGCTTGCTACAGATCCCCCACCATGCCCCAGGATTCCCACTCCTCTTTTCTTGATGTACTGGAAAATATTAGGGTTCAACTAAACACCCTAATAATGGGCGATCTCAACTACCCCACCATTAACTGGGAAAACTACTCTTGTACCAACTCCTTCACACAACACTTTCTGGAATTCATAAACTCCAATGCCCTGGATCAACTTATCCACACTCCCACTACGGGCAACAATATCCTAGACCTAGTCATTACCAACATGAGTGACCGGTGTTAAACACCTGAAGTCAACTCCTCGTTGGTCCGATCTGACCATAAGCCAATCACCCTTGACATCCACATCCCGCCCCCACCTCCCATTAAGGAAACCGCAGTAAAATATTTCTCCAAAGCCGACTTCATGCTTCTTAAGACAGAAGTGGTGAACTTCATGACAACCATTCAGATGGACAATACAGTTACAACTGCTTAATCCTACACAAATGCACTCTATAAGCACTTACACGAGTGCATGGATCGTGCTATCCCAAACAGAACCAAGACGTTATCCTCCAAAAAAAGGAAGCCAATCTGGTGGTCCCCTGCCATAAACAAACTGTACAACAGAAGGAAGAAATTGTTGCAAGAGAGAGTAAAATCCCATGAGTGGAGGAGCTCCCTGGTCAGCTTCAGTAAGAAGCTGAGATCCCTTATAAGATCCTCCAAAGCTAGCTACGAAAACAAAATCGCCACTGATTCTAAGGACAACCACAAAGCATTCTATAGCTATGTCAAGAATCTCAATGGCAACACCCAGACCTGCACTGAGTTATAGCACAACGGCACGAAAACTACAGAACTAACTAATATTGCCAACATCCTGGCAGATAGGTTCAGTGCTAACTTTACCCCCCCACCCCCTAAAGAGCCCATATCTATACAAGAAGAATGCAGAGTCCCTGTAATCACAACTACGCAGGTAAAAGCTGCACTCTCTAAAGCCAAAAACACAGCATCCATGGGACCGGACAATATCCCAGGCTGCTTTTTACATGAACCTCAGAACGAACTGCCTCCCCACCTAAGCACCATGTTCAATCATAGCCTCACATCAGGCTTTGTGCCCACTGAATGGCATACAGCAACAGTTATCCCACTCCACAAAAGGGGAGCCACCACTGATCCCGGGAACTATCGCCCTATTAGCCTGACGAGTCTGGTCTGCAAGGCCATGGAACGTATCATCATAGAATTCAAAAACAAAGACATTGGTAACCTCCAAACTCTGGATCCCACCCAGTTCAGGTTTGTGAAAGGCAGATCATGCCTCCTGAACCTGATCGACTTCTTTGAGGCAGTCACCAAAGCCGTAGATGAGGGTAAGGTGGTTCACACAGCCTATCTTGACCTCGCCAAGGCTTTCGACACCATCCCCCATTCTGGAATTATAGCTAAACTCACTAAACTAGGTATAAATCCCTGCGTCACAAGATGGGTTGCCAACTGGCTCACTGACAGAACCCACACTGTAAAAGTTGCACACTCCAAATATGACCTCAAACCAGTGACAAGTGGAGTACCACAGGGTTCAGTCCTGGGACCTCTCTTGTTTGGTATCTACTTCTCTGAAGTACAGGCTAACACAGAAGGCCTCTGGCTAATGAAGTCTGCAGATGACTGCAAACTAGGAACTATAGTAGAGTCCCCAAATGATGTGGAAATCCTACAGAAGCCTCGCTGAGACAGATGCCTGGTGTCAGAGCCATGGCCTCAAGCTCAATGCCAAAACGTGCATTGTCATCCCCTTTAGTAAAAACTCTGTACCCATGAACTACTACATAGACAGCAGACTACTTAACACTGATTGTGTGATAAGAGACCTTGGGACCCAGGTGGACAGTTGTCTGTCCTTTGACATTCACATCGCCACAGTAGTCAGGAATTCCTTCTACGTGGCACACCTCATCATAAAAGGGTTCTCATCCAGGAAAAAAGAGGTCATTGTTCTCCTCTACTCGACACTCATTAGACCCATTATAGAGTACAACGCCCCTTTTGGAATGCACCTCACAAGACATCTGCAGCAGCTGGAAAGGCCACAGAAGTACCTCACAAAGAGGATTACTGGCCTCAAACAGATGCCCTACACTGACCGTCTCAAAAAACTCCAGCTTTACTCAGTAGCATATCGCCTACTCTGTGGTGATCCCTGCCTAACATATAAAGCTATGTCAAACCCAGAGCTGTTGGACATGCTACACCTAAAGAAATCCCAATCCCTCCGAGCTACACGCTCTAGGGTCCTAAATCTTGTCACCACAATAAAAATATAAAAAAGTAGGCTTGCACTTGAAACACAGGTAGTAGTAGTAGTAGTAGTAGTAGTAGCACATTTTACCACTTGTCTCTGTCAACAGTTGATAAAAATATAAAACTCTAGTTAGTTGGTGGGGGTCCCTAGTGAGTTCTTAGTCCTCAGACCGAGGCCAACAGTCAGCCTTCTGCTGTGTTCATAGGTAGGTACTAGGTTACATGCTGGAGGGATAGATTCCTGTCCCAGAGACTTCCCATACTCTGGAACAGGCTACCCATCTATGTCAAGCAAAGTTCTTCGTTAGCACTTTTCAAGAAAAATCTTGATGAGTGGATGGGAAATAGGAAATACACCCCGGGATCACTTCTGTGTCTCTGCTCAACAATGGCACAGGAAAATAACTTTCTTGGGTGGCGTAAACCAGGGAACATTGTTGGCTAGGCTTACGCAGGCCATCGGGACGATAGCCTAGTACCTACCTATGAACACAGCAGAAGGCTGACTGTTGGCCTCGGTCTGAGGACTAAGAACTCACTAGGGACCCCCACCAACTAACTAGAGTTTTATATTTTTATCAACTGTTGACAGAGACAAGTGGTAAAATGCGCTACTACTACTACTACTACTACTACTACTACCTGTGTTTCAAGTGCAAGCCTACTGTTAGTATATTTCTGGTCTGCATCTGCTAACCTTGTTTAAATCAAAGAAGTCAAAAACATTTCCAGGATTTTGGAAGAAAATATTGATTTATTTATATTACATGTTCTGAGATTAATTCTTGGTATTATAGTCCTTGACTGTGTGTGGGTAATGCATGATTCATCCATGGCTGGTGTGGTTTGATCACGATGGAGAAGATTTACTGGACATTAGGGGAGCTTAGTATCTTTCTGCCATACCAAGTGCAATAAAGGCAAGAAAAGGAAGAAATGTCTTGAATTTAAAGAGTGGCTCAGGGAATTGGTTCAGTCAATAAAAACAGGTGTCAGTAAGTGGTTAGGCTTGTACTTGTAAGAGGATTGTTAGTACACAAAGTGTTAGGGCTTTGTGATCGGCCATCCAAGACAGATACTGATCTCTCTTTACTACACACCGGCTTTTAAAACCTGGTATTGCAATTTATGGTCAAACCTGAGCACTGTAGCACTCCATGTGTGGTCCAAAGTGTTGCACCTGTTTGTTACAATTTAAACGAAAAAAAATTTTTTTGTTAACAAAACCTGAGCAGCACTGTAACACTATGTGTGTAATATCAACTGCAGCAAACAGTTGGCTTCAATTTAAAAGAAAAAAAAATAGTTTCTTTTTCCTCAACTAATATCTGAAGGAGGTGGGTTTGGGGTAGAGTGTAAAAATGGGACTTGATTGGCTCCTGCATTTCAGGAGTGCAGGAACCTGTTATTGGACCTTTTTTTTCTCTACAAATGAAGAGATGGAGAGGCAGGGCACCACTATGGGGATTAGGCTCCACGTGCCACAAAAGCCAACTACGTCTCTGACTGGAGGGATAGCTTGGGAGTGCATGCCCAAACATTAAGCTCAAGGAAATTTCTGGTGATATCATGTAGGGAAAACAGTATTTTACTAAGGTTTTCATTTCATGACACTAGAGGTACCACTTGCAGTGGTGCATAAGTTATGTACAAAAGTAGGGCAGAACACTAAGTTTAATCTGTCTGGAACATTACTGCCAACACAAGAAAGCAAAGTAGAATGGAGATATCAGAAAACATTTAAGTCTCTTGCCTACTGGTACTGGTACTCTAAGCAGTGAACCACAAAAAGAACAGTCATATTCAGAATAACCACAGACTAGACTCCAATTCACCTTTTTGCCATCTTTCTGGGAAGGCACATATAGTATTTACAGAACACTATTTCAACATCTCATCTCTATGAACTAAGCTCAAAGTTCAGTGATAATCTGTAACTGACATGTGCAAGTCGGCAGCTTCACTTTACACAGAAAAGCCTGCCTGCTGGATACAGCATCAAATGTGACATGGAGAACTGACAAACATGAAAAAAGTGCCAATGTGGCTTGCCAGACCTAAATAATAACACACGGTGTACATGCAGACCAACTTTCACAGTGAGAAATGGGGATGTGATGAATAAGGCACAATAGCAGTCATATCAAAAAGCCAGATGTTGCTGTGTAGCATAACAGCAGAATGTGCGGAATACGTGATCTGATGCTGAGAAACTAAGAGGGCATCTGAAAGAAGAACATGTAAAAAAGAGAATCTTTTCCATCTGCTGTATACAGCTGTATTCAACTCAATTCATATTAGAAAGACGGCACATACAGCCTTTACCAACACACAGTAAAGACACTTAAATATATAGAAGAAAACCACCTCTGTAAACAAAGATGTCACATGTCCACTGCACACACTGAACTTAGTTTCTCAGAAAATCTCCCACTAACATGCAAGACAGAGAACAGAACAAAATACATCAGTTTTGCATTGTCATGTCCTCATTTTTGCCAGCTAGCAGAGCGTCAAGAAGGAAGAGGGGATCATGAGATGACAGATCTGAAACTTGGTATTCCTGCCCAGACTGCAAACTAACCCTCAGTGCTGAGGTATGCCTTTCAGCATATGACTCCATAAAACAGTGACAAACCAGAGATGCCAATGTCTTCAACTTTGACAGAAATAATAAACATTTGTTCTGGATTTTTCCTGCCTTTTTTAAAAAAGGTAACCGGTTCTAAATGTGGAACACATTTATTTTGTCCCCTTGGGAAAAAATATATTCTTACATAGCACTTTATAACAGAAGTGGTGCATCAGCTTCTTAAGGGAGGCTCAGTCTCATATTATTTACTTGGCTATTTCTGTCCCAGGGCATCTCAGTGCATCTTTATTCCCATTCTAGGATGACAGTCTGCAGAGCTCTATAATATCTGGACAGATATTCTACTGCCTGAGGATACGACTGGCCAAATGACCATGGTGCAAGTATCCAGTGTGGGCACACTTTTAAAACAAACATCGAAGGTCCTGTCAGCATATTAATTAATGGATAATTACTCTTCTGGTGAGAGAAGAAAATCGAGCTGTCATTCCTTTTGGAGGTCTGCAATACAACTGACATATCCTTTTTCCATCCAAAGAGCAACACAATGAACAACTATCCCATTCTCTCTACACTTGTGGACCCTTCAGTAGTAAAACCATAATTGACAGTGCATACATGGGTATGGATATTCCTACAACCCTATTTTTAGCAACCAGACAAAAAAAAAATCCTGAGAGGTCAAGAGACTGTTAAAGCAACAGAACACATTTAGAGATGAATCAAAGACTTGTCTTAAAAGACAATTGATACTAATGGAAATTCATTTAGGTCTTCTACACTTAAAGGCCTGAAATGCAATAATCTGACAACCAGATGCAACGCCCACTATTAAACATCTTCCATAATACAGACTTCAGGTCTAAAAAAACAGCCTGTAGAATGGATGGAAAAAAGACGTTATGTACTCACCATAACGTTCCATGTGAGTTGTTCATCTCGCCTTCATTCTTACTGATACTCAGCTCTGACTCAGCCAACTGCAAAAGCTCAAGGTCTTCAACCAGCTCGAGGCCAACTCCCTATCCCATGATGCACCCTGATCTTCCTTCAGATCTTGTTTGCTGCCTGACTACCTAGTAGTATCAATATGCCACTCAGAGAGCTAGATAAGAGACAACACATCATATAAGAAAGGTGACGGACATCAAGTAGACTGGATGGGGGTTGGAGGGTGGGATGTAAGAATGAAGGTGGGATGAACAACTCACGTGGAACGTTATGGTGAGTGCATAACTTCTTTATGTGAAGTTGTTCTATCTCGCCGTTCATTCTTACTGATGGGTAGCGTCCCAAGCACCATCTTTCTTGGGTGGCTCACAGAAGAATATTCCTCAGAACTGTAGAACCAAAGGAAGTCCCGTCCCTGGAGGCCTTGTCTACTTTGTAATGAGTGATAAAGGTATGAGGTCTTGACCAGGTAGCTGCTGCACAAACAGAATCTAATGGTAACCTTGCAGAAAAGGCTAATGAGGTTGAAACAGCTCTAGTAGAGTGGGCCTTTACTTTTTGTTGCAAGGGAGCATTCTCTGAACTATAAACGAAGGAAATGCAATCAGACAGCCATCTTGACAATGTCACTTTTGTCACTGGGGCAGGGCACCCTTTTTTGACTGAAAAGGAAACAAAGAGCTGATCCATTGATCTTAATTGTTTCGTTCTATCTACATAAAATCGGAGTTGTACATGAACATCAAGTTTGTGCAGCATGTGTTCCATCCTATTTGTGGATTGAGGAAAGAAAATGAGCAACTCAATGGATTGGTTAAGACTTGTCTCTGAACAAACTTTTGGTAAAAAGGATGGATTAGTTCTGAGCAAAACTCTGTCATTATTGAAAATTAGATAAGGAGGTTTAATGGTCAAGGCCTGCAACTCAGAAATCCTCCGAGCAGAAGTAATGGCTATCAGAAAAATAGTCTTCCATGAAAGGAATTTCAAAGGACAGGATGAGGCTGGTTTGAAAGGGGGTAATATAATTCTGGAGAGAACAAAATTTAGATTCCATGGCATGACTGGAGCTCTGATTGGTGGCCTCAAATACATAGTACCTTTAAGAAAGGCTTTAGCAAGTTGATGTAACATGACATTGGAGCCTTGGAAGCCAAGATGAAAGTTCGAGATTGCTGCTAACAGAACTCTGATGGTAGCTGCAGCGCGTCTATATCACGTTATCGAAATCTTACTACATCGACTCACTAAAGGTCGACCTCTAGTGATCAATGTAGTAAAACATTGAATAATGTTTAAATAAATAAATAAATAAATAAAAACTAACTAGCATAGGCAGGGGGGAAAGCCCACCTGCACCCCACACCCCCTACTTAAATATTCCAACTCCGAGACCGCACTACATTGAAGTAAACAGAAATCTCCCCCTACAGAGATTTCCGTTTACCTGCATGATGTTCTGCGCTTTCGATGTCGTGGTGCAGACAATATCAGCTTTGATATTGTCGGCTTTCGACATCATGAAGTAGACCCGCTACAGCAGCTCCTTTATTGAAAAGTTTAGTTAGAAATTCCAATACAGAAGGGATCGGAGCTAGATAAGGATCAACATCATTCTGAGATGCCCATAAAGAAAATCCCTTCCATTTGCTAAGATATAACTTTCTGGTGGATAATTTATGAGAGGATGTCATAATATGTTGGGCCTCAGCTGAGAGGTTGTAAATCCTGGCTATTGTGGGAATTGGAGCAGCCAAGCTGTCAGTTTGAGGGAATGAAGAGAAGGATGAAGAGCTCCCCAATGAATAGGTCAACAGATCTGGAACTGGGTCCAGGATCCAGGGTTCTTCCAAGAGATGAGGCTGGAGGAAGGGGAACCAAATTTGCCAAGGCCAGTAAGGGACTATTAAGATCATGGGCCTCCCCAGAATTTTTGCTTTCTGTAATACTTTGAGAATCAGAGAGAAGGGAGGAAATGCATAAAGGAAACCCAGGGGCCAATTGTGCACCAGCGCATCCCTTGGGGCATCCCCAGCGGGGGAATCAGGGCAAAGTAGCTGCTGCATTTCATGTTTGTTGGGGTTGCAAAGAGATCGCAGCAAGGCTGGCCCCACCTGCAGAATATCCTTTCTGCTACTTGTTTCTTTAGGGACCACTCGTGAGGCAGTAGAATTGCCCTGCTTCGCTTGTCCGCTATCACACTGGATTTCCCCAGGATGTGCATTGCTATCAGAAAGCACTGGGTGGAGATTACCCACTGCCATACTCTCATGGCCTCTCGACACAGAGGGTAAGATTTGGTTTCTCATTGTTTGTTGATGTACCAAACCACTGACATGTTGCCTGTCTGAATTGCAATTGTTCCCAGAAGTAGAGAGTCTTGAAAGGACTGCAATGCTAGAAGTACCGCTCTCATCTCCAGAACATTTATATGCAGATGAGCCTCGTGTTTCTTCCACATGCCTTGGGCTGTTCTTCCGTGATAATTCCCCCCACCCACCCAATCAAGGAAGCATCCATGGTCACTGTGGCTATGGGATTGAGTAGAACGAATGGATGTCCCCGAGATGCATGTTGAGACGTCAGTCACCATTGAAAGTCCTTCTTGCACGTATTCGTTATGATAATTTGGTGTGATATTGGAAGTTCCTGAAAGGACCATTGAGAGAATAGGAGCCATTGTAGAACTCGCATGTGCATTTGAGCGAGGGAAATGGGAATGATTGCTGCCACCATCGATCCTAGCAATTTGAGTACCATTGAGACTGGGGCTTTTTTCCTTGGAAGCAGGTCTAATATTTATTTTCATAAGAGACAAACTCTTTCTGTAGGCAGACTTAATGTCATTGAAACTGTGTTTAGTTCTGTTCCTATAAAGGCGGTCTGTTGCGATGGCGATAAGGCAGATTTTTCTGAGTTGAAGGTAATCCATAACTGATTGCAGAGATTTAAGGTTGTATCCCTCGCATGAATACGTTGATGCTTGGTGGTAGCAGTGAGGAGCCAGTCGTCTAGATATGGAAACACCTGGAATCCCAACAGTTTGGTGAACACTCTGGGGGCTGTAGTGAGACCAAAGGGCAAAGCACGAAACTGATAATGGCTGGCTCCCAGCCGGAAGCGTAGATGATCCCTAGATGGTCTGTCCATCTTTATGTGGTAGTACGCATCCTGAAGATCTATAGACCATATCCAACTGTCTTTCCCCAGAAAGGGGAGTACTGACTGAAGCATGACCATCCGGAACTTCGTCCTTTTTACTGACTTATTTAGTTTGCTTAGGTCCAAAATAGATCTTCAGTCCCCTGTTTTCTTTGGAACTAAAAAGAACCTTGAGTAATTGGAACTAAAAAGAACCTTGAGTAAGTTCTGGATCCTCTCTTGTCTGCTGGGACTGGCTGGATGACTCTTTTGTCCAGAAACCTTTGGACCTCTAAGGTTGCTTGGTCCCTGTGACTGGGTGGAACATCTGGGATTTTCTTTACTAGAGGGGGTGAAGTAGCAAAGGGAACTGAGTATCCCCTAGATATCACGCTTTGTACCCAGTTGTCTTTTGTTATTTTTAGCCAGGCGTTTAGGTACAAAGATAAGCATCCCCCGACTGCCTCCAGAGATGAACAGTCGGGCCTCCTCTCGGGAGCGCTGATAGGGCTTGCCAAAGAACAGATCTCTGTTGCCCTGGTTCTGTGGACCCCCTCTGCCACGTGGACATTTCCATTATTACCCCCTCCTCTGCCTCTAGTGGGGTTTCACCATGAGTGTTCTGGAAAGATTCTTGAGATTTATGGAACCATATCTTTCCACCTCCCCTCCCTTTGGGGTAAGGTCTATTCAGGGTAGAAAAACATACTCTGATGGCAGACAAGGTCTTTCTGTCTTTTTCACTCCTGGTAAGTGTTTCCTTTACCTTAGGTCCGAAAAGGGATGATCTGTCAAAGGGGATGTTAATGAAGGAAGACTTAAAGGGTTCAGCAAAGGAACATAAGCGCATCCAGGAATGTCTCCTGAGAGCGATTCCTGTACTCGCTGCTCTGCTCATACAATCAGCTGCATATGACAACAGACGCATGGAAGAGTCCACTATCGGATTAAGAGTGGAGAGCTGGGAATTCACCTTGTCCGAAACTCCTGTAGCTACTGAACCCTGCAGGGTGTCTCCTAGCTCCTTCAGGAGATCCCTTTGTAACCTAGTAAAATGTGTAAGGTAGTTCAGCAATCGAAGGATGAAGGCCACTGAACTAAACATACACTTCCTGTATCTGTCGATAATCCTGGATTCTCTATTAGAAGGATGAACAGATGAAGAGGTCTCCAATAATTCCTTCTTGGTGGCTGTTGCCACCACCATAGCATCAACAGGTACTCCTTTAGTAAGGTAAAGTCTGTCTTGAGGGCTAGTTATAAATTTGTTAGGCCTCCTGGGGACAGGCTCCATGGTGTCTTGGGACTCCCATGCCCTTCGAGTGAGTAATTTAAGCAACTCATCGAAGGATGGAGACACCCAAGAGGTGGAGGTTGAGATCTAAAAGCCTTCAGGAGGACTGACTCATCATCCGAAGGGTTAAGGGATTTCCAGCCACCCCTTTGTTTAAGAATCTCTAAGATATCTGCAAAGGAGATATCTTCTGAGGGGGACCGTGGGGACCCTTCTGACTCATCCAAGTTAATATCCAAAGTGACTGACTCCTGTGGGGAGTCCAGATGCTTCCTCTTGCAGATTCTCTTCCTAGGCACGTCTTCAGTGGGAGCTTCTGGAGAGGTCTTGGAAGAACATGGCTCACCAATAGAGCTTCCTGAAGCTCAGGATCTCTACGCCTCAACGGAGCGTGTGTTGAAGAGGCAGACACCGGTGCTTTCAGGGAGGGAGCTGCTCGAACTGATGGAGTGGTTGTCGGAGTGGACAAAGCCCTCCTCATAGCCTTGAAGGCTCCTTGGTCCCGACCAGAGGAATCCCTTGGATTCAAAGATGCCTGATGTCAGAGCCATGGCCTCAAGCTCAATGCCAAAAAGTGCAGTGTCACCCCCTTTGGTAAAAACTCTGTATCCATGAATTACCACATAGGCAGCAATCTACTTAACACCGAATGCGTGATAAGAGACCTTGGGACCCAGGTGGACAGTAGTCTCTCCTTTGATAGTCACATCGCCACAGTAGTCAGGAAGTCCTTCTACGTGGCACACCTCATCATAAAAGGGTTCTCATCCAGGAAAAAAAGAGGTCATTGTTCCCCTCTACTCGTCACTCATTAGACCCATTATAGAGTACAATGCCCCTTTTGGAGTGTACCTCACAAGACATCTGCAGCAGCTGGAAAGGCCAAAGAAGTACCTCACAAAGAGGATTACTGGCCTCAAACAGATGCCCTACACTGACCATCTCAAAAAACTCCAGCTTTACTCTGTAGCATATAGCCTACTCCGAGGTGATCACTGCCTGACATATAAAGCTATGTCAAACCCAGAGCTGTTGGACATGCTACACCTAAAGAAATCCCAATCCCTCCAAGCTACATGCTCTAGGGACCTAAAACTTGTCACCACAATGAACAGGACACGCTGGATGGATAGATTCCTGTCTCGGAGACTTCCTATACTCTGGAACAGGCTACCCATCTATGTCAAGCAGACTTCTTCATTAGCACTCTTCAAGAAAAATCTTGGTGAATGGATGGGAAACAGGAAATACACCCTGGGGATCACTTCTGTGTCTCTGCTGGACAGTGGCACAGGAAAATAACTTTCTTGGGTGGCGTAAGCTATGGTACATTGCTGGCTAGGCTTACATAGGCCCTTGGGCCGATAGCCTAGTACCTACCTATGAACCTATGAAACCGTCTGCACCGGTATGGAGGACTCCGAGCCAGAGGTCGGGGCCGAACTCACTCGTGCCGAAGCCCTGAGAGTTAAAGTCGGCTCCAACAAGTCAGTCCTACTATCCTCCCCAGACCTGACTGGTGAGTGTCAGCCCCGAGATCCTTCGGTCGGCACCAAAGACATCCGGGAGTCGAGCCTGAAAAAACCTAGAGTAGGTGTTGGACCTGAGGGTTCCACAATCATCAGTTCCACGCCCTCCGGCTCCAAAGCTTCCATGCAGATCGGAGGAGGAACACAAGATATTGGAGGAACTAAGGTTGGCTCCGAAGTCCCCGGGGTTGGTGCTGCTAAAATTTTTGCCAGCGCCGGTATCTGTAGAAGCTTCTTCACCACACAGTCCACATCCGAATCAGACAGTCTACTTGATGCCCGTGAAGAATGTGACGAAGCCACCGATTGCAATATGGGAGACTTTAAAGTAGAAGTCACCGGCTCCAAGGTCGGGGACCGGCTCCTAACCATAACGACAGTTGGTTCTGAAGGCTGTGGAACCGATGTCGAAGCTTTACTGGAAGCTGATTTTGAAGTAGATGGGCTTTTTATTGGTTCTGATGCCTTTTTGGCGTGCTTGCCTGACTTATCCAGCGACTCTTGAAAAGAGGATTTCAGCAGACCCTTATCCATAAGCTTTCTTTTTCTCTCATGTAGCAGTTTGGAGCTAAAGCAGTGGCATATAGCACAGCTTTCCTGTAGGTGTACCTCACCCAAACAATAGACACATTCAGTATGTCCATGAGTTATAGACATCTTTTGCCCACATCTTGGGCATTTTCTGACGCCAGACTTGGCTTTTTCCTTCTCTTGCTGGGACATATTTCCAAAGACAAATACAAAATATAGTCAAGAGGACTCTAACAATAATAAGAACACACAAGGAACTAGTAAAGCCTTAAGAAAAGAAGGCTCTAATAAATTTAGCTAATAATGAAAATATTTATCTGCCCTATATAAAAAGAAGGGCTGTAAATTACCAACTAACACACACTACACACAAGTAATACTATAGAAAAGACTTAAAGGCCTTAAAACACAGCCATTAACATTTAATTATATTAGAAAAAAAACAACTAGGTGCCCTAAGAAAAAAAAAGGGCTATAATCTAATATAAACACACTCTGTATGAAATATTCGAGATAAAGAGAAAAAAATGGGTCTAAAAACACAGCCACTAATTAGAAAGACCACTAAATGCCCTGTAAAAAAGTAGGGCTATACTGTAGATAAACACACTCTCGATATGATATGAAAAATAAGAGAAAAAAAGGGCCTAAAAACATGGCCACTAATTTCTCAGTAATTAAGCTAACTGAGATAGGGAGAAAAGAAGGCATGAAAAAAAACGGCCCTAATAACTAACTATATTATCCAAGTAATATCAGAAAAGACTAAACACTCTAATTATTTAAATGACTAAATAAGCTACTAAGCTACTTTATTTTTCTCAGATTTATAGCTGTTATATTTGTTCACTGGCCAGTGCTAGTGAACGTCCGATCAAGTTGCAGCGGCAAATGAGATCTGGGGGAAGATCAGGGTGCATCATGGGATAGGGATTTGGCCTCGAACTGGTTGAAGACCTTGAGCTTTTGCAGTTGGCCCGAACCCATCAGTAAGAATGAACGGCGAGATAGAACAATTTCACATCACTACTTTCTTAGGCATATGGAGGTTAAAATTACCTATTTATTTTTCAAAACAGTAAAAGAACTAGCACATCGGCTTATGCCTTTTTGGTTCAGAAAACATTTAAAATAATCACCCTCTCTCTCTCTCTCTCTATATATATATATATAGCTTAGTTAAACATTCAAATATTAATCTTATGCACACTTAGCTAAAACAGAAAAAGATACAACAAGCCAAAGAGAATATATTACTATTCACATTAAAATATATTAACAAAGTCTGAAGTTTAAATCACATTTAAACCATCCACTACATACAAACTAAATCAAACCAAATACAGTCAAATAAAATATTTCATAAGAGGAGCTCATTATTAAGCCCCTTTGGCTGTAAAGTATAAATAAAAATAAACCATGCTTAGTTTTGTAATAATATTTCAAAAGCATTTAAATAAAGGCCCAAACACATGGAAACATACATAATAAAAAAATTCAGTTGATCAGGGTTACTATTATGTTTTTCCAAGAAGTGTGATGCAACAGGACGAGAATTATTTGTAATATCTCTAATTTCTTCCTGTACCCGTGGTGGTGCTGCGGTAGCGTTGTCGCCTCACAGTAAGATGTTGTCCTGTTCGATTCTCAGCTAGAGCGTCTTCTGTGTGGAGACATGCGTGAATGGACCTTCATTGAAGGTTGTGCGTCAGAGCTGGCAACTCGGCACGTAAAAATCTACTGCCAATCATTAGTGGACCAGAGTTCCGCTGTGGCAACCCCTAACCGGGAAAAGCCGAAAGACACAACAACCCTCTTTCTAACTTGCTGCACTGTTTGTCCTACATAAACTTTTTTTACACGGACAAGTAAGTCCATATACTACCATTCAATGGTTATCAGTTATGGATCCCTGGAACCTTAAATAACTTATCATTTATTATATCTCTCTCATCTTTTCCCATATAAGTACAAACTGTCCATTCTTTACACTCCTTTGTTAAAAACTCATAGTTCATCCCTGTATGAACTACATGACTACCAATACTAGGTTAGTTCCTATAGGAGACATTAAGCTTTACATTTTTTTAAATTTCATCAGATGTTACTATATAACAATGCAATTTAAGAATGCAAGCAACCCCTTTAATAAAGGGGGGCATAGGGGGTTACAAAATATACATCTTTCCTATTACTCCCAACTTTACTAGTTCTTCTTTTTCTGTACACATTCTTATTAAGTCCTTCAACTTTATTTATGCCGTATTAAAACCAAAAGTTCATGCTTATAACTCCCGACATAGTTTAAGTTAAAATGCAGCATGAATGGAGCAACGTGTCAGTCATGCAGTTTAGGTGCCAATACAGAAGCAGCTTTTTCACCTACATATCTAGATGGAGGACCTCTTTTCAAAACCATTTAATCAGGCCGAGTTGCTCCAGAAGCTTGTACTTCATCAAATCATACTGTGCAGAGAATGTACACCACCATTTTGGCTTATAACTGAAATCTGCATCACTTTGACACCTGACAGAAAGCAGACAAGGCTGAAGATCCACAGCCTGAAGAAGAGGGAGATAGTCACTAAAGTCAACTTTATTGTCTTTCAGAAATCACATGAATGCAAAAACTGAATGAAATTCTGTGTCTCTGGACTCAATGTGCAGACAACATACAGGCTATTTTCATAAACATTCACAAATACTTACATACATATTCACACCTAGCTTTTACATCACAGACATGCAGGTAGACAGACTAATACTGCTCTTAATTAGAAACACATTTTAACACTTTTCACAGTGAACACTTACTTGCATGAGACTTTAGTATTGCACACGTACTTAGTTAAGACATTGCACTGATCCTTGGACAGAAAGAGACATTTGAGTATTGCACTGTGAACATTATAGAGTATTGCATTATGGACTTTAGAGTATTGCACTATGGTTAATTTACAAATTCGCAACATGTATTGCCCTGAAAAAAAAAGAGATATTTTTACTGCATTGTTACTGCCCTAGACGGCCTATAAGTTACAGTCATGGTGAATATTGCACTAAGTATTATATAAGACAGGTAACCAGGTTAATGCACAATTTGAGGCAAGCTAATGCACAATTTGAGACAAGCTTCTACAGTTTCTACTGACCAAGATGGCCATCATGGAGTGTAGTTGTTACTAGAGTTCAGCAGCGCAATGACATTAGGTAAGAAGCTGTTTCTGAATCTCGTAGTTCTGCAACATATGCTTTGGAAGCACTTTCCGGATGATAGATGCAGGAACAGTCTATAAGCAGGGTAAGTGCAGTCTTTAATTATTCCTCTAGTCATGATATGATATGATATGATTAGATACAATATATATATATATATATATATATATATATATATATATATATATATATATATACATACACACATACACACATACACACCACACACACACACACACACACACACACACACATATATATATATATATATATACATACATACACACACACACACACTATGACAGTATGATTAGATTATAAGAAAATAAGGAAAATCTTTCCACTTAAGTTTATAGGTGTGCCAATCTTCTTAACAACATCCAGGACCTATGATGGTCCCTTGTGAGATATGACAGCTGTAAAAAGACAACTGCAGTATCTATGCATTGAAATGAAGATGGTCCACCTCTCATAGGGCTGCAGTATTCAACATTTACGTGACTAGCTACAGGGGCATATAAGGATACAGCCCTGCCTATGAACCAGGTAACCCAGGATCAATTAGTGACTTAGGTGTCTGACAAAGTTGGTAAGGGGGATAGCAGTGCCTAGTTAGAGGAGCTCGGTGAGAGCGTGCTAAAGTGGAAGACCGCTCACTTAACTCTGAAAGCACAGTGAGATAGTTACACTGGGTGTGCAAGCAGGGCTTAGGAGGCAAGGCTGCTCTATTGGCCCCGGGTGGTGGTGAAGGTGGGAAGCATGTCTACAAGCCAAACCTCATTGCCTACCCAAACTAATTTACATCATCATCACATCGGGGGTACATCTTGGGGGAAATAAGCTCTGGTGCACTGGTCAGCATATGTGATGCTGCTAGCTCTGGCTCCATTTTGTACCTCCTTTTGGACTGCCAAGTATGATTCTGAGCTGGGGTGCAGGGGAGCCCTCCCCATTCCACAGACATCTGTGGGATACTAAGTATAAACACGGAGGTGCCTGTGTACAATCTTTATTCCTTTTCTGTTTTTTAACAGTACAACTATGAAGATCTCCACAAAGTCTTATACATAACAGAGTGGGCTGAAAATAACGGTCTTGCCCCCAGGACAATGCTGAAATACAGATGAGAGGGCATATCCCTTACAAAATATGACAAAAACTGGAATTCTCCTCCTAAAACAATAAGCAAACAGAAGCAGGGAGGCAGCCCAAACTGCAGCAGTGATTTTATTCCAGCATCTATGGTTATGAAAGAAGTGCTATTTCTTTGTTTCATTTGGTTTGCTTTACGCTCAGAAGTTTTGGGCCCCAAACCGTTTGGTTATTTACTTCTGTGATGATACATTTCTGAAAAAAAGCTGCAGTAGCACACACTGGTTTTGGAGTACACTCTAATCTGGCTTTGTAGTTTTTTATGATATTCACAACAAAAGTGAGTGCAACCTGCCGATATCTGGATAGGCTTTCATTAGAAACAAGTTTTCCTGCTTTACATAGCAATACAGATATAAAGAGTTGGTCACTCTATCTAAAATCATTTGTTCTGTCTGGATAAAATCTCATTTTCTATGAACAAACAACAGGTGAAAGATTTTCTCCCATTTCTTATGTTAGCTTAAATAAAAAAAATAAACAAACAATTGAAAGTGAATTGAGTTACCGCCCGCCACTTCTGAGACTACTTTTGAAATAAATGAATGATTGATGAGAACCTTCTAGCCGAGGTAATGTCTACCAGGAACAATATTTTCTAGTAAAGAAACATAAATGGGGATGAACATGAGCATTCAAAGTCAGCTAGGGTCACTTTTTCAACACCAGATTCAGGTCTCAATATACAGCAATAACTATTTGTTGTCTCAAATGTAAATCACCTTTTAAAATTGCTCTACCAATGAGACAGCTGCTAATGGCATCTTTAATGTTAATCAGATTAACATAGCTTGACTGCCAACAGATGCACAAGGAAGGTCTTCTTCAAATAAGGTAGAAAGACAGAGTAAGGCTTGCTGGACCATATCCGCCCTGAGGTGAATACCACTCTATCTACAGCAAATGGAAAATATGGGCAATTTTGCCATATTAAAATGTGCTAATGGTAGGCTTCCCGGCTACTTTCATAATCCTTAAGACATCTGAAGAAAAATATTTTCAATGTGAAATCAAAGTTATACCTTCCAGGTTGCTAGTTAAATGTGTTTTAAATCAGATTGGTTGAGCAGGAGTCTACAGAGGCATCTAAGAGGTCATTTCAAGGGCAAGGATAGACAGGAAGTTGAATGTTAAATTACTTAAAATGGAACAGTAGATAGGCTTATTGTCCACTCTTGCCATCAGGCAACTGCTGTGTAATTTACACTACAGTCCCTTACTACTGTTAGCAGAAACCCATAATGTATGGGAAAAACTTCTGGTCTTTTTCCTTTGGGTCTTGACAAAACAGAGCCAGTGTGTCTTGGATACAGGGCAGCAACAAGGATCGAGCTGGCTCTGTCCTGCATAGCCCTCTGCAGCCTCTTAGAAATGAATGGAAGAGAAGGAAAGGCTTACAGGGGACCCTTGCTCCAAGGGATCGAAAATGCATCCACTGCTAAGGATGTAAAGGTATCAGGAGCAAAATTTTGGAGTATGGTAGTTCTGAACATTGGCTACTAGATCCACCTCTCGTGTGCCTTAAGTCAGAATGAGTTTGTAGGAGGTCTTCAGGGTCAGTTTCCATTGGTGGTACAGAGCACAGATCTACTGAGGTATCCTGCTATGGTACACTATAAGCGCTGACTTGCAGGAAGTCCTAGGTGGGCTGTTATGATTTGTAGTCACATCCCATTCCAACATGACTACTTTGCACCATAAGTAACAAGTGCCCTCTTGTTAGTTGATATACTATATCACTATGACATTCTGTACAACCTGTTGAGAGTCTGACTGGTCTGAAGATAATGACTAGCATCAATTTGAAGATGAAGTGTTTGGCTTTCTCCCTGATGGTCCAATTGCCTTACTCCTCAGGCTATCTGTGTGCTCTCCAAAGCCATATCAATGGCATCTGGAGTTAAAGTCTGGTTCCTTTTGGGTTTGGCAAAGCATCCCTGGATAAGCCTTTACTTATGTCATCCATCAATGGACTTCAGTATGGATGGAATGATTACTGTTTAGAGCAAAAAGCTCAGATACTGGCTCACCCTGAGAATCAGAAAGGACATGTAACTTAGGGCCTTCAGGATGATCCTTGTAGTTATGGATGGAAGTGTAACAGCACACACAATGAAAACTACTGGGAAAATAAACTAGAAATACTATGTTCCTGTCAGAAAATGGAATAGTCTTCAGTGCTGTTTGACTATGTCTATATATTGACATACATTTTTCATGTCTACTGTGACCATTAATGCCCCCAGAAGCAAACGAGTAAGAAAAGACTGCAAGATGAGCATGCTGAATTTCTTTACTTTCAAAAGTTTATTCTAGATTGACAGGTTCAGTATAGGCCACCGGAGCCTTTCTTTTCTAAAGACTAAGAACAGTTGAGATTTGAACCCTTGGTCTTGTTCTGAGAGAGGATCTCTCTTCATATCTGCTGAGATAGCATGTATTTTAGAATGAGTTCTGCCATAAAAATCTAGCCTGCTGAGATAGAAGATTATTCTTTGAAGAGTGAAATGACCCTGAATTCAGTTTTGTATCCCCAGAGTATGAGCTCCCTCAAACAAGTCTATGTTCAGTTTGAATCAATGGGAGCAGAAAAAAAAGTCTACCTTGTAACTCCTAAGGGGGGGGGGGGGGTGTGCAATAAAAACTCAGAGAGGTGCAATCTCAGCTGAGAGGATGACTGTTGCTCTTGCTCCTTGCTGGCCACTCAACTCAGACACTGCTACCTCTCCACTGGCCCTTCCTGAATGCTTTTGTTTAAAGTATTCATCAGGGCACTGGGCATGGTAACATGGCCATTACTTAATGAATTCCTGTTGTATTTAGGTACTAGAAAACAAAAGAGTTGTTTTATTCTTTGGAGTCATGCTTCTAGTTACACAGCATGTCTTTCTGCAAGTTACTGATCCTCAAAACTAACCAGTTTGATAAAGCCCTCAAATGGATGTTGGCAAACCTACACATAGGAAACCATACTAAAATTAAAAATTGCTTCAATTTATATTCCCCTGCCTTCTTCAATTGCCACTATTCAAGACACAATTTTGTGACTGTTCCCATATGGTCCTAACATGAATGCAATTATTCTAGGGGACTTTAACTTGGATGCTAAAGGCCACAAAGCCAAAAAGCTTAAAAACATGTTGCAACACCTTACCCTAGAACAACATATAAAGCAAATGCATTAACACTAACATTCTACCAGACCTCCTAAGTGAACACTCTCCAGTGCGGTCCTTTTTTTTCTTCAAAGCTATAAAACCTGTTCCCCAAATACTGACTGGTTAACACCCCCCTCCCCAATAAATTTGCTACACTTGACTCTCATCTGAATTCTATCAGTTGGTTCCTCTATACCAAAGTGATTACAGAACTCACCACTGTCAAAACCTTAAACCTCTAGGATGGCTAGAATTGACTAGCTCACTTCAGTACAATCAATTTGTAGTAGCCCATAAATTTCTCAACCAACCAGATAATACCCCTGCACTTAAAAAACATTATTTACCACCACAGGAACACGAGGCCACTGCGATCTTCTAACAAACTACTAATTCAAACACTCAAAACTAACAATTCAGCTGGTGACTCCTTGTTTTCTAACTCTATTGGCAAAATTTGGAATTCACTTCCAGCTGATCTAACACCAGAACCACCATTAAACCAATTCAAGAAAAATCTCAAACAGTATTTCATGACACACTGGCTATGCCCTTGCTAGAATCCAGACTAACTCCTTCCATACTACAGTATACGAAACAGTATTGTAAAGAATACCTAGCTGCTTCTATATGAATGTCTGTAACCATATAAGATTCAGCTACGTCTGACAAAAATAGTTTTTAGTGTTCATGCTTAATTTCAATGTAATGTTTTTAATGTTGGAGCTTTTCTCCCTGGGCCTCTGCTGAAAATGGACATGTAACCAGTCGGACTATCCCGGTCAACAAATGTAAAATAATAAATAAAGTGATGACCCTGAAAGTGCCTTGTTATATTTCATTGATACCTTCTCTACTATCCAGAACTCTATCTTCCCTCGTGTACAAACAGATCAAAACTCTCATGAGACAAGGACAAAGCTTAGTCTACCTAGAGAGATTTTTTTTTTTTCAAGGAAATTAAATTTTGAACCTTTAACAAGCAATTTCATGTAGCCAAATTGTACTGCAATCCATATAAAGAGATAAAATCTAATGTAAACCTGCTTTTCATTAGAATATATAACTGCGTAACATTCTACTTTATATAAACTATATAATAACTGTATTTTGAAACTACGTAAACCTAAAAGTCTATTATATCTGAAGTGTATAACTAAAGTTTATTTGTACTGCTTCTGGCCTCTGAGCCCAGGTCACGGCTAAAAAATGGTCTTTGGACCAGTCCACCTACCTGTTTACCAATTAGTAAATACAATAAATTAATACAATAAAATTGGACAATTTTAATCTTTTTCTACAGTTTATAAAATACTTCTTATGATGGAGAGTCAAAAAACAATTTCTTGTTAAATCCTTGGGCAGGGATGCCCTGTAATGACTGAGCCTTAGGCAGCAACTCCAGTCGTGTCACAACGATATTCCTTCAAGTCCCTACTGACTCTGAGAACTGTCTGTAAAAGTCTGGAAACTTTCTATTTAACAGCTGCATCAAGGACCTCTCCATGTATGTCTTCGGTCTACTTCATAAAACTTCCTTGATACTGAAGCACGCAAAATTTGGCAAATAGCAGTTCTTATGCATAGAGTGGTTGATGTACAGACCGTATCAAAACATTCATCCAAGACAGCACTTGTTTTGATCATCATGCTGTAACCAACGAAATGACAACAACACTGGCCATTGGATTTTTGTATAAATATTAAAGTTTCATTTCCACCTGGTGAAAGTGGTTCTTTCCTGGAGGACAGGAGCTGTGCATCAAGTTTTACAGAGGCACTTTTGAAGGTGTCCTCCAGCATCAGTACAACTGCAGGAAAAGCAGCTGGTTCATAGGTTCACAGGTTCATAAGATGGTACTAGGCTATCGGCCCTAGGGCCTATAAAAGCCTAGCCATAACAATTCCCTGGCTATTTCTTCCCACAGTATTTACTTCCCTGGACCCCTGTCTAGCAGGGCAACTGACGTGATCCCTGGGGTGAATTTCCTATCTCTCATCCAATCATCAAGGTTCCTTTTGAAAAGGGCCAAAGAGGCGCTCTGCTTGACATGTATGGGCAGTCTATTCCAGAGTCTGGGGAGTCTCTGGGTCAGGAACCTATCCCTCCAGCATGTATTGTTTATTGTGATGACAAGGTTTAGATCCCTGGAGCGTGCGGCTCTGAGGGATTGGGATTTCTTTAAGTGTAGCATTTCCAACAGCTCTGGGTTTGACATGGCCTTGTATGTTAAGCAGAGATCGCCTCTGAGTAGACGGGTTCCTATTAGAAGACTGAAGACGCATTTTGAATGCATCTCGGTCGAACTTAAAAGACTGAAATGGCAAAATATCAAAGCGGATTTTAATTCTTTATTCTTCATTACTTTGCCATTTTCGGCACTGTAGTGCGGTCTTGGAGTTGGTATATTTAAGTAGGGGTGTGGGTGGGGGGCGAAGCCCCCCACTTAATGTACCGTTTAAAGTGTTTTGTTTTTTATTTTTATTTTTTGTTGGAACAGCGATTTTTTTTCCCTTGGAAAAAAAAAATCGCTGTTCTGACAGTTCAACATTGTAATTTTTCGGTACATAGGGTCAAATAATCACCGTTTGCTTTTTTAAGCATTCAGTGATCTAATATAGACCCGAGTACACGATATGCGACAGAGTATAGCTGGAGTTTTTTTAGACGGTCAGCATAGGGCATCTGCTTTAGGCCTGTGATTCTTTTAGTGAGGTATTTCTGCGGCCTTTCCAAGTTGTTGCAGATGTCTTGAGAGGTACATACCAAACGGGGTGTTGTATTCTATACTGGGTCTAATGAGGGATGAGTACAGTGGGACAATGACCTCCTTCTTTCTGGATGAAAAGCCCTTAATGATGAGGTGTGCCACATAGAAGGATTTCCTGACTGTTGTGGCAATGTAGTTATCGAAGGTGAGACCACTGTCCACCTGTGTCCCTAAGTCTCTTGTCACACTTTCGGTGTTTAGTGTACTGCCACCTACGTGGTAATTCATGGGTACATGTTTTTTCCCAAAGGGGATAACTATACATTTCTTGGCACTGAGCTTGAGCCCATGGCTCTGGCACCAAGCATCTGCTTCTTTAAGGCCCTTTTATAGAGTATCCACATCTTTTTGGGATTCAATAATGGCTCCCAGTTTGCAGTCTTCTGCGAACTTTGTTAACCAGAGTCCCTTAGTGTTGGCCTGTACTTCAAAGAAGTAGATGCCAAACAAGGGTGGTCACAGGACTGAACCCTGAGGTACTCCACTTGTCTGAAGCTGGATTTGGAGTCGGCTACTTTTACAGTGTGGGTTCTGTCAGTAAGCCAGTTGGCAATCCATCGAGTGACATAGGGATTAATGCCCAGCTTAGTAAGTTTATCTATGACTCCAGAGTGGGCGATGGTGTCGAAGGCTTTGGTGAGGTCCAGATAAGCTGTGTGGACCACCTTACCCTTGTCCACGGCTCTGGAGACTGATTCAAAGAAGTCAATCACATTCAAGAGACAAGATCGGCCCTTCACAAACCCAAACTGCATGGGGTCCAGTATTTGAAGGTTGCCAATGTCTTTGTTTATAAGTTCCATGATAATACGTTCCATGGACTTGCAGATCAGGCTTATCAGACTGATGGGGCAGTAGTTCCTGGGATCCAAGGTGGATCCCCCCTTGTGGAGTGGGATAACTGTAGCTGTGCACCACTCAATGGGCATGAAGCCTGAGGTGAGGCTATGATTAAACATGACACTTTGGTGAGGTGCCAGTTCATTTTGTAGTTCATGTAGTACACAGCCTGAGATGTCATCTGGTCCCATGGATGCTGTATTCTTAGCTTTGCAGAGTGCATTTTTTATCTGTGTGGCTATTATTACCAGAATTTGACAATCTTTCAGCCCTTTAGGTGATGAGAGGGGGGCAAAGTTTGCACTGAATCGATATGCCAGGATATTGGCAATATCCCTGGGATCAGTATATTTAATGCCATTCTGTTGTAGCTCAGAGCAGATCTGAGCATTGCCATTTAGTTTTAGATTCTTGGCATAGCTATAGAATGCCTTGTGGTTGTTTTTGGAATCTTTGGCAATTTTGTTTTCGTAACTGGCTTTGAAGGATTTTAAGAGGGATCTCAGCTTCTTACTGAGGCTGGTAAGGGAGTTTTTTGCATCCTGGGATTTTCCTCTTTTCTGCAACAGTTTCTTCCTTTTCTTGTAAAGTTTGTTTATGGCAAGGGACCAACAGATTGGCTTCCTTTTTTTGGAGGACAGCGTCTTGGTTCTATTGGGGATGGCACGATTCATGCACGAGTGGATGTGCTCGTACAGTGCCTTAGTGTAGAATTCAGCAGTCGAACTTTCAGTTCTTGTCTGCATGGGTGTCATGAAGTTTCTCACTTCTGACTTGAGGAGCATGAACTTGGCTTTGGAGAAGTTTTTTACGGAGGTTTCCTTACTGGGGGGTGGAGGTGGGATGTGGATGTCAAGGATGATTAGCTTCATTGTCTTGGGCAACTAGCCTGGTGTTGTGAATATCCTTGGTGAATATGGACACTCCTCCACCTGTAGTGTTTTGGTCCTGGTTTGGTGGCTGAAAAGTGTGGTAAGAGTTGTAGCGTGGTATTGCAGGGGTGCTCTCTGGGGCCTTGAACCAAGTCTCAGTTACTGTACAGATATTGATGTTCTCCATTTTTAGGAGTGCATTTTGAGGTTTAGACTTCTAGCATTGAGTAGCATTACCTTCAGATTTTGCATGCTTGTACCTGTTATGGTGGTGGTTTTGTCCTTTGAACTTTGCCTAAAAAAGGCACTACAGGGGTGGCAAGAGCCTTAGCCAGTAACCTGAATCCCAGGGGCGAAAGGTGCAGACCATCTCTGGCAAAGCATCGTGGTCTGTCGATCATGTCATCCCAGGCAGACAGATACTGGCTCCCCTTTGAATGACACCAGAAGCTTAGCCAATGGTTGAAGTCAATCATTTTGTCCTCATACTGTGGTATCATTCTGGGCGAAGGCAGGATGCTACTCAGGGCTAGGGTCATACCTGCCTGGGCCACATGATCAGAGAGCTCTTCCATGTAGTCCAGGGAGGTACATCTCAAGTCATTCACTCCAACATGGACAATGATAGAGTCATATTTATACTTGTTGTGGAGTGACTTGAGTGCATGCGTTATGTGGAGGATCCTGGTACCCGACAGGCAGCTGACTGTAATTTTCTCCTTGTTCAGCCTGGTGAGTGGGACATCAGTGTGCCTGACTATAGAGTCACCTATGACTAAAGTGTTGGGTACATTGTCTTGCCTTAGGGGCTGTTGTTGGGTGGCACACTGGTGTTGTGAGCTATGTGACACTTTGGTTGTGATTGGTGTTTGTCTGCGTTTCAGCTTCGGAGGTCCTTTTTGCTTGGGCAGGTTACTGTTAAGGGCCTCCAAATATGTGGGTTTAGTGTTGCTATCTGTGGGTGCTGGTGGTGTGGGTTTAGAAGGTTATGTGTTGCTTGAGGTGTAGTGCGGGTGTTAAAATTCTCCTCTTGACTGCCTAGCACAATCTTGAGTGGAGAGAGCTTTGCTTCCAGTCCGGCTATGTAAGTGCATCTCTCGCAGGGTGTAGTGTTGAGTGGTAGGAGGAGAGGGTTGTCTATGTACATGTAGCAATTGCTGCATTGCCCCAGTATGCCCAGATTCACCAGGTGGACAGGAGAAATCACCGGAAGCTGACCCTTGGACATACCTGGTTTGGTGCTTTTTTTTTTTTTTTTTGTACAATGCAAGAGCTGTTTTCCCTTTGCAATTATAGGCTGTTTAGTGCCTATGATTAATTTCTCCTTATTAACAATGAGAGTTGAGTGCTTGTATCAGTTTAAGACTTCCTAGTGCTTTCCAGCAGGTTTTAAAGCAAGTGCTAGTCACAGGGATGCTTAAAGGTAAGATGAAACAAAAAATGGTTTATCCTAAACACTGCATTGTGCACTACAGAAGATAGATATGAATGTAGGTAACTTAAGTTTTACCTGTCTAAAAAGTTAAGTTTAGTGGAGAGTCACTATTTTTAAAACAGAAAGATAGATTGAAATGGGGTGGTCACATTTGTATTCTGGTACTATGGAATACAGTAGGATGGCCAATAAATTTAAATAGTTGAAGGGGAGTGATTCCACAAAATGATAATTTTGTGCTTACTCACACAAGCCAGTAAAAACAGAGAGGAAATGAGATATAGGGTCAAATTAACATAAGGGGAAGGCAACTAGAAAGACAGTGGTGTTTAAGAACACTACAGTAATCGGGTGGGAAGGTGGGGAAAAAATTTCTGCCTGACTCACAAGAGACAGAGCTGTGGTCTCTTTTCAAGTTTTAATATGAAGTTAAAACTAGAATACAAGTAAAACTCAAGGTAAATAAAACAAATCACAGTATTCAAAATAATAAAAAGGCAATAAAGTAATACAACAAATAAAAAGCAAACTAACCTTTCCCTCACAGCAAAGTGTAGCAGAGTCTGAGTGAGCCTTACTAGTAAGACTCTGAAATATTTTATTTTACCCCTTGAATAGAAAGTTTAGTTCCTAGCTCCACCCCCTTAGTTTACAGATGATTAACCTTAACTGACCTGTACTAATTTCTTCCTGACACACAAGAGACAGAGCTGTGGTCTCTTTTCAAGTTTTAATATGCAGTTAAAAGCAGAATACAAGTAAAACACAAGGTAAATAAAACAAATCTCTTCAAAATCCTTCAACTCAGAACATGTCTAGGTAACCTGTATAAGAGTCAGACAGTTCTTTGCCCCACACCCCCCATTACATTCAAATTGTATTTAGGAAGACATCACTTTAATGTTTCCTCTAAGGAGATATCCTCTGAAGGAGAGGAGGAGGCAGCCTGAGGACTCACTGTCATTGGTATCACAACTAAGATGTGAGTGGATCTGGAAAAGGTGCTGTTCTTTGCCCGTATCTGGCTCAGACAAGAGCTTGGAAAGATGTCCCTCCTATTTCCTTTAAGTGGGAACCTTTTTGGCAAACAGTGATGGGTAATGAGGATCATGTGGCATGCATGGTGCATGATATTCTTTCAAGCAAATGCTTGTCATCAGACACAGCAGTTGTCATGGAATGACAGCAATAGGTCATAGGCCTACCAGATACAGCTTAAAAAGCTTGCCCTTCTTAGTTTTCCTCTGCAAAAAGGAAAGTTAGTTTCTTCCCCAGGACATGTTGGCTCCCAAACGAAAACAGTTGGTTTATCAGTCATAGGTGACTGGTTCCTCAAAACTGGAAAATAGCAAACCACAGGAAAAAAAAAACAGAAGAATGTGAGCAATCCAAAGGACACCACAGTTTATTTCCAAAATAGTTAAGCACTTTCCTCTCCACTACAGAGACTTCCTCAGAACAAAACATTAACCTCACCCAACCAAGTTAAGTACCCCTATCAATTATTCAATTTGAACAATTAAAATTTAAAAGCAGTATCACAACATTGAACATAGTATTAAAAATTACAAAAACACATTTAAAAAGTCCTAAAAACATTGAACACATAATATTGCACTCAGCTCTATCATTAAATAACCATTAAATAAATACAAAACTCAAAATAGTTTTTAACTTTAACCTTCTAAGGGTTAACCTGAAATTTGATCAAGTTTTAAAACACTGGCAATACTAATGGTCTCATTCATGCCTGGGTATTGGGAGGCATTCATAAATAATTGCCATCTTAATTCCATAACATCTACGTGTATGTCCAAAATACCCCCTTTCTCATCTTCCTTTAATTGCTGTAAAACCAGGAATTTGAAATAATGTGTAGAATTTTCACTTGTGTCTAAATAATGCACTTGTCAACCTAGCATGTCTGATGTCCCCTAGATGTTCCCCCATTCTGGTCTTTAATTTCCTACCAGTTTTACCAATATAGAAACTGGGACATTCCTGACATTTAGCCATGTATATCACTCTTTTACTGTTACAATTGTAGTGGCCCCTAATATACATTTGTCCATTTACCTTGACATAGTCGTCAGTTTCCAATAAATGTTGACAAAAAGAACAAGCATTGCATTTGAAATTCCCCACTTTTCTACTTGTCTTGTGGGTAGGTCTTATCCCTTCTATAATATTCTTAATACATTTGTCTCTCCTAAACACATACCTGGGGTTTTTACCTACTTTGGAACCTATACTAGCATCAAATTGCAAAATTTCCTAATGGTCATTTAACACCTCTATAATGGATTACTCACATTCTTCTGTTTTTTTTTTGACTGGTTCCTCAAAGCAAGTTGAAAATGCTAGCAATCTGAACATTTCTAGGTTCTGCTGTCTGGCTGTGGTGCAGCACTAATGCCTAAACAGGTCTAGAGATTCTAATTAGCATGTGTATCACTGCCAGTCTCAAAAAGGGCACTGTCAGATAGGATGATCACAAAGGGAGATACTGATGTCAATGACTAATAAATATACACCTATGCAAAGCAAACACTCCAAGCACCTAACAGGACTGACGGAACTGCACAGACCTCAAGCAATCTTCCTGTGGGAAGCTTTCACACCTAATTTTAGCCCACTTTAAAAGACACCTTTTCTGAAGATCCAAGACAAAAATAAACTGAAGGTCAAAAATCCTTTGTTTGAATGTCTGCAATGACCAGACCTGTTGGTGATATCTCCCACATGTAATATCATCCTTGAAAAGATATTCGTGACACAGAACTAATGGGCAGATCAACAATTCAATTACTCTACAGAAGTAGAAAAAAATTCTGCATACGGATAAAGGTAACCTGGAGTGTACCAATGGGTAGACTTCTGGACACTATGTGGTAAAAAAGAACTGAAGATGGCAGTTTGACATAGTAAGTGTTGTTAAACTGCAGTAAAGCAACATGCATGCCAGATCCTGTACCTTTGCAATATTAAGAAATTATGCTTCTCTTCTGAATGAAAACCTTCTATAGTTTGTAGATTAACTGGATGTTGCAGGGAGTATTTCTAATAAAATAACCAATTACTAAAATGCAGATTATTGATTAGGGTCTGTATCATATATCTGAAATTCCAAAATATCGAACACCATAAGTTCGAACTTGGAATTTCGAATATTGATAACATCGAACGCTCAGAATAGCGAATTTTTTCCCCAGGAAAAAAAATTTGCAGTTCCGAGAAACATACACACAACACAAGCACACCAAAATAAATAAACCACACACATATAGTTAACAAAACCCAACCCTACACTAAACCATACATACATTACTAACTATCCACTTACCTTAACCTGCACCCTAACCCTAAGGTCCGTAACTCTCGCACCACATTGGAGGAAATAGCGAAGCCACGGAACGGCCCACCGAAATCTTGCCCTAGGTAAGATTTTCATGTTCCGGGGCTTCGCTATTTTCATCCCACGATGTTGTGGGTTCGATATTATAACTTTCGAAGTTTTACATCTTCGAAGTTATAATATAGACCCTATTGATTATTGTGAGTGAAGTTTGTAGTTTATTCTATAATGCAGGGGATGGAGCGATCCTTACAAATAAAATACTTGGTAAGATGAACCTTATTGATTATTGTGGGTGAGCGGTGATTTGTTTCTATAAAGGAAATGATATGGAGGTGTGAAAGGGGGTAGTGTAAGACAACAATTACAGCCAGCTGAGCAAAGTTATACACAGAAGTGTTTTCACAACCAACAATACTGTCAGAAACAATACAGATACAATACAAATTTCAAAGGGGGCAACCACATACCACACTAGTAAGTTATGTTTAAAATTCACATTTTAAGGGAACTAGAAAGGAAGCATTTAGGTCTCCTTAAAAAAAAAAAAAAACCACTTTGTACAGCAAAGCTAAAATATTCACTACCATACACGAACAGTCATGTAGGACTTTTGTCAGTGACAGACATTTAAAGATCACAAGAAAAGGTGCTTTAGTTACCATTTCTTTTTGCAGTAATGTTGTTCTCGCAATGTAAAGTGGGGTTTCTGATCATAAAATATATAGTTTTTTACATTATATATAGTTTTTTACATTCGTTTATTCACTGGTATTTATTTATTAAGTTTAACAAACCCTCATTTCATATCTCTCAACCTAATACAATAAGGGGACAATGGCCCATAAATAGGGACAGATTTTAAATATTGCTCTATAAACTTAGAAGGTTGTCGGAATGACATGATTTCTGTTAGCATGCATTTTCTGAAGAATATGAAGAAAGAAATACAAAATGTATATTATTATTTAGTGAATTAAATCCTCAGTGACTGGCCAGAAAACCACAAATTTTATGAGTAACAAGATAAAAATATGAGGCAAAATTCTGATCATTCTGCAAAAAATCTGGATAGTTGAGAGGTATGCTGCATTTGTATTTCCTGCATGCTAAGCAGCTGTCCAGGTACTACTATACTATTTACAGACTTACAGTCTTGTTAGTTGAAAGAAAAATACTTTAAGTACATGGTCATTTTTAAACTGCAAATGTGTTTTGAGGAAAAATTAAATACTTTGTGCTTTGGAGAAAACCACAAATAAAGTCAGCCATTCTTATACATCAACATTCTAGTGCTGAAATTACAGATAATTTACTTAAACACACAGAAAATGAGCATCTTCTAATCATTCTGCCCATGGCCAGCCTTAGGCATAGGCAAACTAGGCGATTGCCTTGGGCCCAGTACAGGCTGGCTTCGTAAAGGGCGGAATATTTATTTTAATTAACAAAGTTTGCGCTGTTCTCTGTACCCTGTTCAAGTGCAACTGGAAGCTAGAACCATAAGGGGAGGGAGGGTAAAGCACCCTTCCACTTACAGCTGCAGGTTGGCCATGAGGTTTTAAAAAAAATGTGTTACTTCGCGGTAACAGAGTCTTCTATTTTAAGGCGGAACATGAACATGTGCACGTCACGATGCCAACGTGGATTGGATCTAAATACAGTCTTCATTCCCACGCATAATTTAAACCAGCAGTTCGTTAAAGAAATGAGTTAAGTCCATGTGTCCCGCGTGTGGCTGTTTGATTTAGAAAGAAGGTGTGTGTGTGTGTGTAACATACCTATCAAGTGTCCAGACTTAGCATTATAGTTTTTGTCTTTTTCCCATAAAATTTGTGTTTTTTTCTGTCAAATCAGGGAGGACTGAAGCCACTAAATTATAACATGTATGAGTTTCAAACTTCACATCCTTCACAAAATACATGCTAATACAAATCTTTTTATTCTAGCAATTTTCTAAGTTAAAAAGAGCACTACCTAAAACTGTCCCTACTTTCCAGCCATTGCATCCACATTATTTTAGGCTTTATCCAGATTTTCTGCACTAAGAGGTTGAGAGGTAAGCATACCTTTCAACTGTCCAGATTTTTCAAGAATGTCCAGATGTTTGCCTCATACCGTTGGCCTATTCCTCATAAAATTTGTGGTTTTCTGGTAAATCACTGAGGATTGAAGTAACTAAATGTCACAGATTTGAGTTTCAGACTTCATTGCCTTCAGAAAATGCCCTCTAAGACAAATGCTGTTATTCTAGCAACTTTCTAAGTCTATAAAAGCAAAATTTATAATCTGTCCCTCTTTGGGGCCCCCCCCCAACTATTTTAGGCTTTGTCCAGTTTTCTTGTGCTAAGAGGTTGAAAGGTATGGAGGCATGGCATATAATACCCTAGTTGCCGATTATTCGTTGCATTTTAAGGGAGGAGAGTGGTTCTATATTCCTGAGTGTCTCTTCCTTTGTATAAGATGGCTAGTAACTATGAACTTGTCGGTTTCTCAGTCATTTCCTATTGCAGTATTACCAGCTTACCAGTTTTTTTTTTTTTTATGTAACATATGCAATTAATTCTAAAAGGGCAGCAGGCAATGAATTTGTCAATGAAACAATGAAATGTAAAGTTGTTTGCCAGTAACAGCCTCTTCACTATTTACAAATCTCTTTAATGTAGAAATATGCGGATGAATTTTACTTATGTAGAGATTGTGTTTATTGAATGATACTGGTGGATTATAATGACAGAAGCCTGAGTGGCCTTATATGGTTCAAAATGTTCTGAAATGGGCAGTTTTGCCATTACTGGGTCATGCATTTTGTTTCATTGCTTACTGGAAAAATATTCAAAACTACAAATTTAAAACACACTCTTACAAGTGGTGCCTTATAAGGAATATAATTTAATACAATGAGGAAGTTGAATCAAAGAACACATACATGTATGCATGCCCATAAAAATATGTTCAAGGAGCCTATATTTTTAAAATTAGCCAAGGTAAACCTAATTCTGCACTGGCCAGATGCATTTTATTTGAATGTGAGTTTTAATGCTGTTTCACCAAGTGTGAATTTCAATGGCACAGAAGTTTACTGCTCATGCTAAGTTTGTTTTCATTGTGAGACTGTACTGTTTAGCAAATAGCTAATGGTGTTTCTGCATTTTATTTCAGTATCTCATTGGTGTAAAAGTAAATAAGTAACAGTATACACACTGATAGGTATGAACAGTGTTCATAGTAACTGGGGAGAAATAGCCAAGTAACAGAACACTAGTATGGCTGGGGAGGAGGCTGCTGCAACAGGGGCTGCTCAGGGGCTCCAATCTATTACACTGCCTAGGGTCCTATTTGACCATGATCTGGTTCTGCTAATAATTGAAGTATGAGAATAGTTTACATGGCCCCTTTAAATCTCGAAAAAACACTCCGTGGTGGCGGCATCTTCTCCTTTAAGGAAGACCATGACTGCGTCACATACACACATGCTGACGGAAGTAGTGAGTCATGAAAAATTACCATTTTCAAAACTGGGTCTCGGTCCATAAAGGTTTGGGAACCACTGCTCTACACCAACTACAAGACTGCTGACAGAAATGAGTTTGAGTTTCAGTACATTTTCAGGGAATTGAGAGTTGTAGTACATTTTTAAGGGATTATGAGTTTCAGTTCATTTTTATGGAATTGTGAGCTTTACAGGAAGAAAGTTTATTGCTGCTCATGCTAAGTCTGTTTTCTATGTGCAACTAACTGTTTTGTTTATCAATGGCACACTGTGTTGTAGAATTTGAAATCAGTGTTAGTAGCATAATTGCCTTTGGTGCAGAAGGCTGTGGATTCTACTCCCACACCATGTAGATGATGTGCTGACATTGCAGCACCCATACGATTGCTGATTATTTGGTGCATTATAAGGGGGATAGGGGTTCTACACTCCTGAGTGTGTCCTCCTTTGTATAACATGTCTACTAACAATGAACTTGTTGTCAGTTTTTGTCATTTCCTGTAGCGGTATTACTAGTTTACCAGTTTTTTTAAATGTAATACCGGCAATTAATTCTTCAAGGGCAACAGGCACTGAATTTGTAGATGAAACACGGAGGTGTAAGTTGTTTGCCAGTAGCAACCTCTTCATTAGTTACAGATTTCTTTAATTTAGAATTATTCAGATGATTTTACTTCTGCAGAGATTGTGTATTGAGTGATACTGGTGGATTGTAATGACAGAAGTCTGAATGGCCTTTTATGGTAGAAATTTTCTGAAATGAGTTGTGTTGTCATTATTGGTTTATACATTTTATTTCATTGCTTTATTAAAAGAATGTTTAAAACTACAAACTTAAAACACATTCTAAAAGGTGGTGAAGTACTGTACAAGGACTATAATTTAATACAATCAGGAAGGTGAATCAAAGAACAAATACATGTATGCATGGTCCTAAAAATGTGTGCAAGGAGTCTGTTCTGAAAACAGCCCAAAGGTAAACTTAATCCTCCACTGGTCAGATGCATTTTCTATGAATGTGAGTTTTCATGTTGTTTCAATGACGGAGAAGTTTACTGGTCATGCTAAGTCTATTTTCATTGCGAAACTGTATTGTTTAGTAAATGGCTGTCTGTGTTTGTGCTATTCTAGTTTAATCTAATATACCCAGGGAGAAGAGAGGTTGCTATTCTACTTTCACTGAGCTCTAAGGCTCACTTACCTATCCCAAAGTAAATTAAGCTGTTTAGAGTAACTTTAGCAACCCTTTGAAACAAAGCACATGAGCTTCTATTTTCTGAGGACATGACTTTTATAGTAAAATATGTGTGGAGCAGCAAATAAAGTAGGTTTATTAAAGGAAAATTCCGCCGTCCTTCACTTGCAGTTTAACTACATTACAAGGTATCTTTTCTCCCTTCTTCTTCTTTCGGCTTTTCCCGGTTAGGGGTCGCCACAGTGGATCACCTGTCCGCTCATGATTGGCAGTAGAGTTTTTACAGTGTTGAGTTGCCAGCCCGGCACCTAACCTTCTACGGAAGGCACACACACGCACGCCCTCACGCCTAAGGCCAATTTAGAGTGTCCAATCTACCTACAGCATGTCTTTGGGATGTGGGAGGAAACCAGAGCACCCGGAGGAAACCCATGCAACCACAGGGAGGACATGCAGACTCTGCACAAAAGGCACCCCAGCTGAAGATCGAACCAGCGAACCTCTTGCTGTGAGGCAACAATGCTAACCGCTGCACCACCATGGCCGCCCTGCTGTAGTAATCACTACTGGTGCAAAAAGAACTTTTGGTGGGGTTGCTGCCTTTCACCTGACTGCACATGATATTCACATTCACAACAGCAACATGGAATTCTCACTCTTTTCTCCCTATGTATTTAAATAACTGAAGGAAATGACTGGAGTGGCTTTCTTGGGAGTGACCTACCTATGGGTGTAGCTTACAGGGGTGTTTCATGAGTATGGTATGGGTGGGGCTTAAGGGGTGCCGGCGTACTCCTTCGACTAGGGCGCCATTTCAGCTAAGGCCGGCCCTGACTCTGCCTTTCTTAACAGCTCTGCAGCTGCCTCTTACATAATGTCATATTGTATCTGCCAGACATCATAGCTCACTGTGAGGCAGCCCTGAGAGCACTGCAGCCTAATTTTATCTACTATGCATGGGCTCATTAAGCTGCATTCATGTGCTCAGAAATATTACATTAAGTTTCAGATTATCATAACCATAAATCTCAATGTCCTAAATTTACAACATGACATCAGTCTTGCTACATTTCTCTCTGTATTACTATGCTGAAACACTGACTACGGTAGCTGATGGCTAAAGAATGCATATGATCTAATGTCCATTTAGAATAACCTTATGACCCTGCATTACTTTTTCCAGAAGAAGAAGAAGAATGCAAATGCCATGTGTAGGTTCTCATCTGCTCCCACGAGGTTGACTGCCCCTTTGTTATAAACAGGCATAGTAAATATGACTTGCAACTGCTTTTCAGATGTGCAGCTGTTTTCAGGTGTCTCTAATTTACCTTCTGCTTCTTTTAAGTGCATCTGTTGGTTTATTCAAAGTAACTTTGGGGACAGAAAATTAAACAAGAAAGAATGATTCTGACATTGAGATAAAAAATTATTTTGACTTAATTACAAAAATATTAATACAAAAGTTCTTAACTGCATTGTACTGTTCTTTACACAAATGGAATTACAATGCAAGCGACGACCACATGATTATAGGGAAAGTTGGAGAATGCTGAGGTAATATACAAGCCAGCTTTTAAACAGCAAAACTGTAAGGATGATTTTAATAATTAACATTTTTGTTACTACAGACATGATTATTTCTAAGTTAGTTTAATTTGAAGTGAAGAGGAAGAAAAGAAGCAAACAAAATTCCTGTGTCTTGATGTCAGTACAGCATTTTAGATGAGAACACATTCAGATTAGTCAGTCAGGCATCCAGATGAACTCTTGTAGTCATTTCATTGCACAGTGGAAGACCATTAATACTCACTATCAGCAGGAACAGCAGTTTCTGACAGAAGACAAGTGAGAGCCAGAGGCCTGGCCCTTTTTCAAGTGCTGTCACCCTTCCTGTTGGAGGCTAATACCATCTGGAGCTCAGTTTTCCAGGACATGGTGCTTTGGAGCTTCATATCCTACTTTCACACCCTGAGCTGTATCAATGTACACTACACAGGCTCTTTAGCACTGCCAGAGGGAGACAAACAGACAGCAGAATTGCTAAGACAGGGAGCACATCTGTCAAGATTACACTAATTCCTGTTACTTACCAGCAGACACATCGGTTCACACAGCACTGCATTCTGCAACGCCTTGACAGTAATGATCTTGCACTTTTACTCTGATGACAGTTATTCTAACTTTTGCAGATTTCATATGTATAATGTAAGGGTTTTTTTCTATTTACCATATCTAGAAATCTGAAAGTAAGTGCCAGGAGCTGGAGTACAGAACTAGCAACCTTATTACCACTTACAGGGATGCAACGTGTGTCTGAACAGCTTTATTCTCTGTGGTAAATCTGTGCTCTTTCCAAACAGATATTTCAATATGCACAATTAAGGCCTATACTTGAGAAGAAATTATGCAGTCATGTGCACATTCCAGCTTGCCCTGAAGTGTCACAGGAATTAAATTTCACTTCTGTAGTTGCAAATGACTGGCTAAAAATGTAAAACCTAAACTTAAAGGGTTAATAACGCAGCAAATTAATTAGCATCTGCTGCTGTTTCCAAAACAACAGTTAAGAGAAGTTATTTTAGAAAACAGTCATTGCTGCCTCTGAATGGACACCGTGGAAACCCTTTTTCATTCTAATTAACTCGTTTACATGACACTGTCTACAATGCAATTAGATAACATCAGCCCTGCCTGCAGCAACCCACCTTTGTCTCACTGGCCCCATACATGGAATACTCCAGGAACTGCCAGACTTTGGCAACCCAGAATTTCCCAACAGCTACGATTAGGTATCTGGTAGAAGCAAGAAAGCAGTGTTCTAGTCTGAAATGCAGTACCACTGCAGAGCTCTATGGGACAATTGGAACTGACAGGTAAGGAAGAAAAACTGAGTTTATGTCTAAATTTTCTACAATTAACAGGAAGCAAAATATGCAATGACATTCAGCATGTGTTCTTTTCTCTCCTCCAGTTATCACTGCCATTGTTCCTTAACTTCAATCAGAACTCATTAATGTGTTAGACACAGAACCTATTTTTGCCCAGAAGTACAAAAATTAACCAGTGGACAATCAGGCCACCTCAGTATAACTCTCTCTGTCTGAATCTAGGTCATCAACACCAACACATAGGTCCTTTGCCTCTGCACTGTTAGTGAAGCTTGCTGGAACAATCCTGTTTAAAGCCTATGAGATCTCAAGAAATGACTAATGAACCAAAGACTCTGCTGTGCATTTGCATGTAATACAAACACATAGTAAGCGAAATAACTTTTGTTACCAAAAAAAAAAAAAAAAACAATGAAAATATAATTCTACAATGGAAAATCAGATAAATGCCTTTTGTAATTTTGAACATACAAAATACAACTAAAAACAGAGTGTGAGCTCATACAAGCACATGTACATGTCACGGGAGAAGGGTTCTGGTCTATTCAGTCTAACTAGCTAGCTTTATACAACTAACTCGTTTTCTACTTATCCAGTTTTATTCCAACTACCCCAGGTACTTTTAACTATACATTTGCAATTCATCCTCTTTTCCATCAAGGGATTGCACAGCTGTATCACCCTCTCTATTTGATAATATTTACTGATGTCGAACTTAAAACTTCTTCAGTTGCTACTAGTGTTTCTGCTTTCCCTCCATACTATTGCCACAGTTCAAATGTTATGCCACTGACCTACTGCATTATGAAGTGGAAAACCCACTGCGTATCTCTGCTCGTCTCTATCTCTTCCAATGTGTTTATTGCCAGTACTATAACCAGCTTCTTTTATTTCCTGTTCTGTGTTTCCCCACATCACAATGGCAATCATTCACTGTGCACTCTCAATCAATTTTATGTTCTTCTCCCATCAAGGCCTTCAGAACTGAAAAATCTAAAGGCACTCCTCAACACATTTGTTTGTCACTCCCTGATTCTGTCAGTAATGTGTCTAACCCTGTTTCTTTTCATTAACACCAACTTACGTAGAGGCATGATGCCAAAGATCTTTATTGAAGCTTAGTGACCATACACTTGCCCAGTTACCCTTATATACACCAATGCAAATATTTCAAACATTGGCATTAATGCCCTTCTAGCCTGCCAATATACCAAAACAGTTGTTCCCATAATATGTGTCCAGGCTGTTCTTAAAAATATTTAAACTACTGCTTGCCGTAATGTAATTTGGTAGTCTGTTCCATGCATCAGTTGCTCTCTCAGAGAACCAATTAGTAAATTTTTCATTCCTAGAGAATCTTCCACTAAGGGTGTCTGATGATTTTCTACTAATTTTTGATAACCCCAAACATTTCCAGATGTAGTTATTTATTTACTTATTTGGATTTGTTTACCGGGAAGGTCCACTGTGACAAAAAGTACCCATTTTCAGTGGAGGCCAGGGGAAAAAAAGTTCCACAGTGATTTATACAAAACATACATGTGAATAACAACTCAACTGGCTAAGACAACAAGTTTCACAATATACAAAGTTTTAAACTGCATTAAAAGTTTTTTTTCACAGTAAGAAGGGAATGCAACTGTACATAAATCTGTTTGTTGACAGTACATGTAAACATAGACTATCATCTAGGGATAAAGTGGAGTTTTTGAAGGTAGTAAAGGGTGGAGATAGGAAAGGTTGGAGCAGTAGTAGGAGAGAGATAAAGTCAGGTTATAGGTTGTGAGGAACTAGTACACTAGTTGTCTCTAAATGCCCTATATACCTGAGTAAGATCTCCTCTGAAATATCTATACGAGACACTGTACTAGTTCAGATATTTTAGTCTTTCATAATAAATTAAATTTTCACATCCACGGATGCCCTTCGTTTATTTCCACTGTGCTCCTTCCAGTTTACTCATGCTTGTTTTCTTATAAGATTTCCACATTGTTATTCCATACTCAAGTTTGGGTCTAATGTAATTAACAAATAATGACTTCATCATTTCTGATTCCTCTTGATATTCATGACAACAACCCAAACATGTGACACAATCAGATCAAACTGAAATTACTTCTGCTGTATGACGTCACACTGCTGGTCACTTGGTCCATAATTTGTCTTCAGGATAACTATTAGCCTAACCTGTAGGATTCTTTTTATAATATTTTTCTGAGATAAAGATAAATCTGACAGATTTACAATTACCTTCCTCATCCTTTCTATGAGCAAGGGGACCGCTGCTTACCACTTTATTCATCTCACATCAGTGCTCCACAGAACAACAAAACAGTTTGCCAGTGGTTCACCCAACACATCTGCCAAGTTGTATTTGACCTTGGGAGAGAAGGGCATTAAATTCTGGTGCTCTATTAATCTAACATATCCTAGGTGATATGTTTTTAATTTCTGGAGATTTCATTATTTTTATTTTTTAAATTTGTGTCCATTTTTGTTTGAAATGGTTTGCAGCACATAAAGTGCCTCAATAGCTAACACTGCTCAAGCTAGAATAAGCAGTTTGGATACACTTTACTTAAATCATGATTCCATAAATTTACTAGTCAGCTATCCCAGTTCCTCAGTCAAAACACAGATCTGTGTGGCATTTCCTTTCTGATACGAGTCTGTGTTAACTCACTAATTTCCTCACAGACTTTTATGTATTCCAGAATAATTTTCCTCAGTAGTGGTTCCATGACTTTCATTGAGATCAAGTACAAAGCTTGATAGATTCAAGCCTCTATTTTACTCCTAGACCTGCAAGGGTAATCAAATCTGTCCCCTTCCAATCACTGTCCCTCTGTCACAGTGCATTAACAGGCTTAATTATTGGTATAACTTTCTAATAACATTTGATCATCATATCTTAATACACTGTCAACCTTTACTATTTTAGACTTCTTTCAGGGCCCTTTTTTCTCTCTGACAGGATATTCTACAAGAATCTACTGGGTGTATCTCACTTTAATTCTTTTGTGTAAACTGAACAAAATTGTTAATTTATCATTTGCTCCTTTTCACTAACCTTTTTTGCCAGTCATAGATATATGATTTGTTACTTACTTTTAGTATTCTCCTGTCCTTTCTTTACTCCGTTACCCATCTAAAAAATAAATTACTTCCCACATGGTTTCCTCTATATATACCTTTTTTCTTAATAAACCTTTTTGTTTCCAATGTGAAAGGTTTGCCTTTTTTTATTTTCTAAATTGTGTTTGTATATCTTTAAATCTGAAGCTACCGTCTTTGAAAACCCTTGTATTTGTCTTTTATATTTGCATATCTGCTTCACATAAAAGCTTATATAGTGACACTGTCAAAATATTCATATTGCCCTTCCACGCTGCTTTCGTCATTTTGAACCACACCATTTGATGACAACTCCCAAATGGCTGCTGACTTCCAGCTCTGAAATCCTCTGTCCCACCTCATTCTAGAACACAAGGCCCTCTAGACTGCCTTTTCTTGAATAGGTTCAAGTGTTAGACGCACTGTTCTGTCCTTTGCACAGTACATTAGATGATCCTGAGCACAGATGTAACCATAGCCATGTGCTTCAGTTACAATCTGGCACATTAAAGACTAACACTAACAATTTATTTCCTTTCTGCACTATCTTAAATTATCTTGTATCATTTTCTTCCTCCAAGCAAGGAGAGGCACATATTATCATGTTAACTGTGGTGTCATCTCTAGGCTTCACTGTGGTCTAGAGTATTTTTTTGTCTCCTCCTTATTTTTATTTGTCTGTTTTGTGGCTTTGATCCTTCCCCCTTCCTCATTCATCTCTATTGTTCATCCTGTCTCTCTTTAAACTAGAACATAGATAAACATCCACATCAGGTGTAACTTTTTTCTGCTACTGCAAAAATTAAGAGAACGGTCTTCAATTAAAGCTTGTTGTTTAGGCAGTTTTCTCCCAGTTACGGTCACTGACACTCATTACTTCTTTTTTTTTGGCTTTCCCTTGTCACCTCATCTATAAACATATTATTTTTGCCTTTTTCTTTCTCACTGAGCATTTATGTTCTCCTAATTTCTTTAATATACTGCTATGCCATCAACTGCTCTGATAGCATGAAAGGAAAAGCCAAGATACCAATTACATTTTTACTCTGCCTCCCTCATGGCTACTTTAAATGCTTGCAAGTGAAATAAATAAACTACTTAGAAATATCATCTTAGACACTGTGGGAATATGGCATCCAAGTGTTCCACCAGTGACCTGAGCTTGATTAGGTGCCAAAAGGGTCCCTGGGGGAGTTAGAGATTGAACTATGGCTTGTTTTTTTTTTAAGAATATGGAAGGAAAGAGATACATAACTGTGACAAATCTACTATGATGCTCAGATCCCTGCAAGCAAGACTCACACTTGGAGAAGTAGCATTATCTTTGTACAGTTAAGGTGCACAGAAGTGTATCTCTCTTTCTGGGAATCAGAAACATTGTGTAAAGATATCTAAGGAACAGAGGTCAGGAAAGACACTGTCATGGTAATGTGGGAAAAGTGTATTTTTGTCACCAATGCAAAACTATACCTAAAGAGATGGGGTACAGTGGCGGGAAATCATAAAAAAATAACAACAATAATAAACACAAAACAATAAATAAATTAGAAGTTATGTACTTACCATAACTTGGCATCTGTCTTGTCCATTTTTCATTCTTCCTCACAAAGGGGATCAGATCCGACTTGGCCCCATACACAAGGCTTCAGATCTAACTCTTGAGATCCTCTCTCTACCCATAATGCTCTATTCTATCCCCAACACCTCAGATCGAGTTTGCTGCCTGATCTCCCATGTTATAATACAGACAGATATAAACATAGGAAAAGGCTATGGCTCAAACCTGGAATTGAAAAGTTCTAATACAGTCTAACAGATACTTCTAGGAGTGACAAGGCTGGGGTATGGTTGGGAGGGAAGATGAGGAAGAATGAAAATGAACAACACAGATGCCAAGTTACTTCTTCACAAATGGGACAGAAACCCCAGCTACGTAGCCCTTGGGAGGCCCTCACAGGACATGCGGGAGCACTGTCGAACCAAAAGAAGCTCTGCTTCTGCAGATGATGTCTAATTTGTAATGCATTAACAAAATTATGAGTCTTTGACCAAGTGGCTGCAACACAAATATCATCAATGGAAATCCTAGATGAAAAGGTAGATGAAGTAGCCAGAGACTGAGTGAAGTGAGCTCTAAGGGGTCATGGCAAATCTAACACTTTCTGAGAATAAACCAGTGAAATGCAATCAGTAATCCATTTGGCTAGTGCAAATTTAGATACTGCCTGACCCAAGTTTTTGGGGCAAAGGATACAAACAGCTGATCAGACTTCCTGAACTGTTTTGTCCTGTGATGATAAAAGTGCACATGTATCAAGGAGATGAAGAGATGAAGCATGTTTTTTTGGAAAGATGACTGGTTAATATCTGAGTTGTTTGGCTGGCTACAATCAACTGTATTAGAAGCTGAAGTTAAGTACAAACTTGCAATTTTAAAGATAGTACTGTATTTTATTTTTCTATTTATTAAATTGTTTCACTTCATTGTGGTGCCTCTGCTGTCTTTGCAGTTGTGGTCAGAGGGGGTTATTGCTGTTCTCTTGTTTTTGTTGTTCAATGTTTAATCTTTAGCCTTTTCTCTTCAGTGCTGCTTTAAATATTTAGTGCTTTTTGTATTTTTTTATTTTCGTCAAATATCTGAGTGGTTTGGCTGGCTACTGGCAACTGTCAACTGTATTAGAAGTTAAAGTTAAGTACAAGTACAAACTTGTTTTTTATTTTCTGTTTTTTTGTTTTCAATGAATATTGAAGTCTGTCTCTCTGGTTAGAGGGAAGGTCTTATTGCTCAGTTCACTGTTTTGTTATTTTTTACTCTTTTGTTGTTCAACGTAGGGGGGTGAATTTGCCTCCTCCTGCTTTTTTTTTTTTTTGCTTGCTTTTTGTTTTGGTTTTGCAGTTGCACCTTTGCCTGGTTTGCTGTGTTGTTTGGCAACTGTATTAGAAGCTGAAGTTAAGTACAAACTTTCAGTTAGAACATTTGAGAGGGGCAACCACTTACGTCTTTAACCTTGAATTATCTTCTGTTTCTGGTTACTGGCCCAGAAAGTGAAGTTTATTGGCTGTTTGGGCAGTTTTTTTTCCATCTCTTTCAACGTCTGGTTTAAAAGCCCACATTTGTGCTTGTTTCCCACCTTTCCTGTAACTAGTCTAGTCCAGATACAGATTTGCTGTATCCAGGACTGTATGTAAGCTTCTGAGCCCCCCAAGCCTGTCTGTGTTGGAAGGAAGCCTTCTAGCTTATCAGTTTCAGTGGTAAGCACTAGGTAGCTTATATACCATAAGAGGAGTGGTTACTGGCCCAGAAAGTGAAGTTTATTGGCCGTTTGGGCTGTTTTTCCATTTCTTTCAACTTCTGGTTTAAAAGCCCGCATGTGCGCTTTTTTCCCACCTTTCCTGTAACTAGTCTAGTCCAGATACAGATTTGCTGTATCCAGGATTGTTTGTAAGCTTCTGAGATCCCCAAGCCTTTCTATGTCAGAGGGTAGTCTAATAGCTTGCCAGTGGGAGTGGTAAGCTCTAGGTAGCCTATCTACCACAAGAGTAGTGGTTTCTGGCCCAAAAATTGTAGTTTATTGTCCATTTGGGCAGTTTTTCCATCTCTTTCAACTTTTAGCCTGTGTTTGGGCTTGTTTCCCACCTTTTCTGTAACTAGTCTAGTCCAGATACAGATTTGCTGTATCCAGGACTGTTTGTAGTTTCTGAGTGGTGCCAAAGTCTGCTCTTCAATTTTTCCCTTAGACCTGCTAGTTCTCTACTCTCCTGCACTTTTACTAGCTTACCAGTCTAGCACTTTACCAGACTTCTTGTAGCAATTATTGTAGCACACAAAAGTGCTACAAGCACTAAACATTCTTCAAGGAAACAGCTCCAGCACTTATTATTAATATCCACCCATCCAGGCATGTCTAAAGGTCAGTTCCCTGTGCTTTCTCTTATTAACCGGGTGAACTTGGGCATCCTGAGGGAATGTAGCAACTGCCTCATGTACACCAACAACCCTCTCCTCTTACCTCCCAACACTCAGACTTGTGAGAGATGCACTATATCCAAATTGGAAGCCACGCACTCTCCAGCCAAGGCAGGAAAAGCTGGTCAAGAAGAGAAGGTCAGCACTTGCACCACACCACATGGAACACATAGCCAGAATACACACCAGCACTGCCTTCACATAAAAACACAAACCACACACCCACCTTTGTGGAGGCTCTCAATAAAAATCTACCCAAACAGCACAGACCTCCAAGGCAGAAACACACTTGCCCACCACAACACAAGACTAATCATGAGCCACATAACTCTCCTAAACAGTGTGCCACTCAACCAAAGCCCCTAAGGCAGAACGGCATGTCCAACACGCTAGTCATAGGTGACTCGATAGTGAGACACACTGATATCCCACTCACTAGGCTGAATAAGGAGAAAGTAACAGTCAGCTGCCCGTCAGGTGCCAGGATCTGCCAGATAACACATGCACTCAGGTCCCTCAACAACTGGTAGAAATATGACTCTGTCACTGTACATGTGGGTGGGAATGACCTGAGACATACCTCCCTGGACTACATGAAAACAGACATGGAGGAGCTCCCGGATTATGTAGCCCAGGCGGGTATGACCTTAGCCCTGAGCAGCATCCTACCCAGAATGATGCCACAGTACAAGCAGAAAATGATCGATTTCAACAACTGGCTAAGGTTTCTGGTGTCATTCTAAGGGGATCCAGTATCTGTCTGCCTGGGATGACATGATTAACAGACCTCGATGCTTTGCCAGAGACTGGCCTGCATCTGTTACCCCTGGGCTTCCGGATACTGGCCAAGGCTCTTGCCACCCCTATAGTGCCTTTTTAGGCGGTGTTCCAAAGACCAAATTACCACCGTAACAGCTACAAACAAATGCAATCTGAGGGTCATGCTGCTCAACGCTAGAAGTCTAAATCTGAAAATGCACTCGCTCGAAGCACTCCTTAAAATGGAGAACATCGACATTTGTGCTGTAACGGAGACCTGGCTCAAGGCAGCAGAAAGCCCTCCTGCACTACCAGGCTATAACTCATTCCAAACCTTTCGGCCCCAGAACTTGGACCAAAGCTCCAAAGGCTGTGGTGTTTCCATATTCATAAAGGATGCGCACACCTCCAGACTGGTAGCCCAGCATAACGCATCAGAGACACTTCAGGTGCAGCTAACATTGGGTAAGACAGTGATTCAGGTCTCAGCCTGCTATAGGTCCCCAACAATGTCCCAAGACTCACACTCCATGTTCCTAAGCACATTGGAGAATATTAGGGTCCATCCTAACAAGCTCATACCGTTGCGGGGGGGTCACAGAAGTACTTTTTGTTGAGGGGTGAGGCAAATAGGTTGCAGCAAGGCTGGCCCCAACGACTGAAGATCACATTCGGTACTGACTGATTGACAGACCGCTTGTGAGGCATCAGAATGGATCTGCTGAGCCTGTCTGCTAGTGCACTGGTTTTCTCTGGGATATGAATTGCAATGAGAAAGCAGTCTGAAGTGATCTCCCATTCCCAAACCCTCATGGCCTCTCTGCACAGTGGATAAGATAGGGTTCCCCCTTGCCTGTTGATGTACCAGACTACTGACATGTTGTCAGTTTGAGCTGCAACAGTCCCTAGAGGGAGAACATCTTGAAATGTCTGCAATGTTAGAAGGACTGCTCTCAACGCTAGGACACTGATATGTAACTTGGTCTCTAGAGGGGACCACGTGCCTTGGACCATCTTTCCCAAGAAATGCCCACCCACCCCAGTTGGGAAGCTTCTGTGGTCACTGTGGCAATTGCAGGCAGAAGGGTAAATGATGTGCCCAGAAACAGGTTGTCTGACTGAATCTGCCAATGAACATGACAACTGCACATTGGGGTGAGTCTTATAGGAAACGAAATGGACTAATAAAGCAAGGACCACTGTACCTTCAAGGTCCACTGAAGATTCACATAAAGAATCGTGCTAGAGGGACTAGAAGTATGGCAGCTGACATCGATCCTACAGCTTGTAGTACTAATCTTGCTGGAGGAGATGGCTAAGACAGTATAGACCGAACCTCGTGTCTCAAGCTACTGATGTGTTTAGTGCACTTCCTTCTAGTCTCAGAGTTATGTGCAACAGGCAAACAACACAGAAAGGATGAGGGGTAGACGATGAGGTATGGAGTCTTGGAACAGACAATATTCTACTGTTCAGTCTAAGGAAAGGATCTTCAGAACCATTCTGTTGCTGAAGACTGATGAAAGTACATTGCTACTTTTAGAGCTTGTTGGTAATTGAGAAAAAATTGAATACTGAGGGGTAAGGAAATGAAACATTAATATCACTGATGACAGTCTTCTTTTCTTCTGTTTCAGAAAGTACTGTTCCAGTAGAATCACAAAACATAGCCTTGGTTTTAACGAAGAACTTATAATTCTAGCTCTGGCATCATGTGCAAGTGGCTAGTAACATGCACTCCTAGTGTAGACAGTCAAATTGTTTCAGTTACAACTGAACATACAATTCTGAAAATCGAATTCACCTGATAACATAGCAAGTTAAAAGTATTTTTTGCAGAAAAGGAACCTTTCAGGACAGTAGTGCACTCACGCCCTCCCTTATTACATATTCCGATTCTTAAGCTATGTTACCTCACTGAAAAGGAATATCCCACTAACAAGTTCACAGGTACTTACTAAGCTATTGATCTATGAGTATCTTAAAAGGTTTAGCCTTACATTCTCATGGTAGTTTTTAGTCCTTATATTTTGCATAGGAATTACCCACAGATGGACCAAATAAGGATATGTTGGGACATTTTCATTAAGTAAATTCAATTTTCAGAATTTGCAGCGGTGCAGCAGTTAACGTTGTCACCTCACAGCAAGAGGTTCTCTGGTTCGATTTTCAGCTGGGGTGTCTTCTGTGTGGAGTCTGCATGTCCTCCCTGCGTTTTCATGGGTTTTCTCCGGGTACTCCGGTTTCTTCCCACATTCCAAAGACATGGATCTGGAGCATTTCTCCCCGAGCCTCTGCTGAAAATAGGCCCTGTCCTAGTCGGACTTTCCCAGTCAACAAATGTTAAATAAATAAATAAATTTAAGAATATAAACATGTTCTCCTCTTTGACCAATTCAGACAGAATTCCAAGCATATCTTCTTACAATAACAGCCACAGCAGCAGATCTTAATGAGCCAGCCTCTAAACTACAGACAGACTCTGTAAAATGAAGAGTCAATCTGTCATTCAGTACCTGCTGGCTACATGAGCTTATAACTGGTGCATGAATCAAGTAATGACTGCAAAGTATCCTCTGTATGTTAAATAGCACTCGGATACTGAAACAAGTAACTTAGGCAGATGAAAGCCCTAAAAAAGCTATCTACTCGCCATAAAGTTCCATCTGTGTTGTCATTCTTCCTCAACAAATGGGTTTGAATCCTATCTTTGGATCTGACTCGGCCATTTTTTGCAGCTCATGGAACACTGAAACTCTCAAGCTCCTCCCTTATCCATAATGCACTAGTCCCCTACCATACCTCAGATCTTGTTTGCAGACCTTTTAGCCAATATAGTAGTTAACAAGTTACAAGGACTTGAGATAACAATATCTGGAGATCAAATAAAAGAACATTGGTTCCTTTAGCATCTTCTAATCCTTCCAGAAGTCAAATTGGTAGGGGGTTGGAGGGAGGAGAGTTGAGGAAGAATGAAAATGGACAACACATTTGGAACATTATGGTGAGTCCATAACTTTTTTATCTGATGTTATCATTTTTATTCATTCCTCAACTAATGGGACAGAGTCCCCAGCTACCTAAATCTCAGGAAGACTCTAAGGAAAGATATTCCTCAGCATTGCTGAGATGAAAGCCACTCTTCTCCTAGAGACCAGATTAAATATGTAATGATCAATAAAGGTATGAGGATTAGCCCAAGTTGCAGCTGCACAAATATCATCCAAGGAAGATCTAGATAAAAACACACATGAAGTTGCCATAGGCCTGGTGGAATGAGCCTTTAAAGGTTTTGGCAAAGACAAACCAATTGTTTGTAAACAAAGGAAATACAATCAGTTAACCATTAAGCTAAAGTTACTTTAGTAACTGGCTTGCCCAATTTTGAATCTGAAAAGGAAACAAATAATTGTTTTGACTTCCTGAAAATTTTTGTCGTATGTATATGAAGACATAACTGTCTGTGAACATCCAACAGGTGCAACATATACGCTCCTTTGTTTGTGAAATTTGTAAAGAAAATTGGAATGCTGATAGTTTGATTGATATTGGATTCTGATACCTCCTTAGAATCGAAGGATGGGTTGGTTTGTAACAATACCCTATCCTTATGAAAAATCAAATAAGGAGGCTTAGAAGATAGGGCCTGAAGTTCTGAGACTCTTCTAACAGAGGTAATGACCACTAAAAGGACAGTCTTTCAGGTTAAAAATTTTAATTCACATTTTGCTGACGATCTAAAGGAGGATTGTGGCAAAGAGTGTAAAACTAAATTCAAATCCCATGAAGGAGTAAGAACTTTAAAAGGGGGTCTAAGAAGAAAGGTTCCCCTGATAAAGGCCTTACAAAGTTTGGAAGAAGCTAAAAAGAAATTATTTACTCCAATGTGAAAATTAGAAATGGCAGAAAGTTGCCCTTTAATAGGTGAAGAACTAGCACCTTCATTAAAAACTGTAACTAAAAACTCAAGAACTTTAGGTACTGGCACTGAAAAGGTACTGGCACTGAAAAGGGATTAGTGTCATTTTTCTGCACCCAAACAACAAATCTTTTCCATTTACTTCTGTAAATTTTTCTAGTGGAAGCTTTGTATGAAGATAAAAGAATGTAATAGCTGGGGCAAGACAGCCTGGGTTGTCTAGCTATCAATGGAAATGGAGAAGTCATGCGGTCAGTTATAGGCCCAAAACTTCCAGGGTGTATCATATTTGTAGGGTGGGACAGGAAGTCTGGAACTGGATCCAGAAAACATGGCGGATGAAGCAGATGAGGCTAAAGAAAGAGGAACCAAATCTGGCAAGGCCAATGAGGTTGACTGTACTCTTCAATTGGGATGCTTTCTGAAGGAATTTGGGTATTAGAGATACTGAGGGAAAAGGGTAGAGTAGACCGGAGGGGGGGCAAACTTAGAGAAAAGCATCTCTCTGGGACTCCTCCGGTGGGGGGATCAGGGCAAACAACATGCTGCATTTGTTGTTGAGGAGAGATGTAAAGATATCACAGCAAGGTTGGCCCCATTGATGGAATATCTTTTCTGCCACGTTCATGTTGAATGACCACTCATGAGGTCTTAGAATGGAACTTCTTAACTTGTTTGCTATCACAATGGATTTCCCCAGAATGTGCATTGCTATAAGAAACTGACTGGATGAGATCGCCCACTGCCACACTCTCAATGCTTCTCTACACAGGGAGTAAGATCTGGTTCCTCCTTGTTTGTTGATGTACCAGACCACTGACATTGTCTAAATCTCAATACTCTTGGAAGGGAGAGTGTCTTGGAAGGCCTGCAACACTAGGAGGACAGCTCTCACTTCTAGGACACTGATAAGTATACTGGCCTGTTTTGGGTACCATGTGCCTTGGACTGTCCATCCCAAGGAGTGTCCTCCTACCTGATTTGGGAAGCATCCATGGTAACCATGGCCTTGGGATGAGGAAGAATGAGGGGGCAAGCTTGCATTATCTGACTGGAGTAAATCCACCAGAGGAGGTCATTTTTGCATGGCTGAGTTATTTTGATTTGGGTGGACAAAGGTTGGTGAAGAATAGACCACTGACTTACTACGATCCACTAAAGAATTCTCGTGTGGTATTTTGCTAATGGAAGAAAAACTATTGGAGCAGACACTAACCCCAATACTTGAAGGATAAATTGGGCAGACAGAAAATAATTTTGGATGATCTTTTTGATTTGATATCCTTGGTAAAGGAAAGGAGACTGTCAGGGATACTGTATCAAATAATGCTCCAATGAACTCCCAATATCTGAGTTGGTTCTAGTTGAGATTTCAAAAACAGTGTGAAAAAACTAAAACTAAAAAAAAAAAAAAAAACAAGAAACAGGCAGCCAAAGGAGATGCTGATACACTTCTTAGTGCTTTCATTCACTTTATTTCACTTTGAACTTCTTCAAAAAAACGGTAATAATGTGTATCCCTAAATTTAAAAGATCCGGACAAAGTCACATGATAAAAAACAACAAAAAGAATGTAGTACTACGTTAAAATAATTAAAGAACCATTTAAACTTTTCTAAAATGTAATTAATCAAAAGAGATGAAAACTTAAAAATACATAAAAAATATAATGCCAACTTAATCTGCCATTCGGCCTTACAGCACTCTAATAAAACATTAACATTTCCTTTATTTCATCTAAATCTATTTTGTCTAAAATGAAAAAGTTAAATTTCTTAAAATCAGTGCAGGTTAGTGAACTTAGGGCTACAACATTATTACAGTTTTTTCTGAAGAAGTTCAAAGTAAAATAAAGTGTATGAAAGCACTAAGAAATATGTCAACGTCTCCTTTGGTTATCCATTTCTTATTTTTTAGTTTTAGTTTTTTCATACTGTTTTTGAAGTTTGTTGATTTTAATTAGCGGTATGGCTAATTCAGAGACTCTCCTTTGGTTACTTTTGAAGAAAACCTTGATTTATCCACTCACCTTGTACCTGAAGACTTTATATTGCTTACTTCCACAATATTGGACTTTTGTGGTGCTATGGAGAGATTTCACGGAGGTCCAAAGGTCGTGGACGATACTAAGAGAAAAAAAATATTTTTGCTGATGAAGCAAACCTGCACCCTAATTTTTCGAATGACAAGAATACCACTGAGGGAAGCCGAGTTGGTTTGTTGGCACCATCTTTTGTACCTGGTACTAGTGCTAACATAAAAGACAGTATAACTGATGTTTCCAACCTGTTCACTAATACCATCAACAATTTGTCGTCCAGAGATGGAGATGACAACACCGGTCTACCTACAAATTTTAATTCATGCAGAGCCAACATTTTTGCTTTGGAAAAACAAGTCTGCAAATTAAAATCTTTACAGTATGAGGTACATTATTTATGTGACTGTGTATCAAAGGAGCAGGCACCGTTTGGATTACATATCTTTAAGTTCCCCATTGGTGCTGTTCAAGGTGAGAAACTTTACTACAATTTAGCTCATCTTTTTAAAATAAAATGGCATTGAGATGACTGATGATTAAAATTTTAATTTCTAGCTATTTAGATAGAATCAAGATCCTCGTAGCCAGTATTACACAGTTAAATATAATGGTTATTAATGATGTAGAATTTTCACAGCATACTGGATTTTATTATAGTGTAAGTGCCAAGATCAGTCGACATGCATCAACTATTATCAACAGGAAGCAGAAAAAGTTAATAAGGGATGTGGAAACTTACCAATCTGGCACAGCATATGTTGTACCAAACACCATTAGGAAGCAAATTCTGAACAAAATTGGTCATTTTCCTGTTGCAAATACAATAAATGTCAACACTAACACTGGCAAAGGACAAAATAAGAGGCAAAGGACAAAATAAGAGTGGGAACAACACCAATAATAGAAGTCATCAAACAAATGAGCCAAACAATTTTGGATCACCCCCATTGTTATCCCCTGCCCCTTTTTCCCCAAAACAAGTTACAAACATATGGACATCTCAATGGTCCAAAAAGACTGAAGGCAAACAGTAGGGAAGGGGGAGAGGAAGGGGTAAGAGATTTTATTAAACAAACACAATACCGTAGTCAACCTCAGTACCTTGCCATTAAATGAAGCTCATTTGTCCTTGCTCAACAAAGATCTTAATTTTATTCCAATGCAAACAGCAAACTTAACTAAGGTCATTATATATCTCAAATTGTTTACTCGCAAATTAAATCTCAGATATTTACTTAAAAGAAATTCCCCATTTTAAAGAGAAAGAAAAAAAGATGCTTTACCTGAAGCACTTACAATCCAGTTCTCCATCCAACTTTACAAGCTTTCAGTAACATTTGTAAAAACAAAATAACAGAAAATGTTGGTAGGAAGCCTAAGTATTTTAGCTTGTCATCTTTTGAAAAAAGGGCTTTAAAAGAACTGAGAGAAAACAAGAATATTTGTATCATGAAAGCAGGCGACAGTAACACCCTGGCTGTCACGGACATATCTAATGACTCTTGTTACAAGCTGGCGCACCTTGATACTATCAAAAAACAGTTTGCAAAAATTGATAACACCCTTTCTGACTTGCTTTGCCAGGAACAAATAGATTGTGAAATATACGATTATTTAAAGATGAACCACCCTAGTACAGCTCATTTCTTCAGAAAATCTAAAATTCACAAGAACCTAGAGAACCTACCATTTCTGCCTACTGGGGTGGCCGGTTTCTATAAAACTGAGCCTATTTCAATATATTTAGATCATATGTTGAATCCAAAAATCTCAATTTTACCTTAAATGTTCTTGACACCTCTTAGAACTTTTAAGCCAAATTTCTAATCTCAATCGACAGTGTGTTTTTGTTTCCATTGATGTCATTTCTCTATATACCTGCATTTGCCAACAGACAGGGATTGAACTGGTCACAGAATATTTAAGTAAATACTCCACTTGGGTAATACCGGAACCATTTTTTTGAATTCCAAGGAAAATACTATAGACAGCGAAATGGTGTTGCCATGGCAGCCAGAGCTGCTCCGTTTTTTGCAAATTTAATTATGGCCACTTGGGAACATTCAAACATCATTACTCATGAGTATTATACCAAAATTCTTTTTTACAAATGGTACACAGACAATTTGATATTCATTTGGAATGGCACACCTGATAACTTTCAGATCTTTCTTGAGTATTTGAATTTGAGCACCTCTTTTAAGTTCACTGTTAGCGGCATGGGGAGAACTGTCAATTATTTGGATATTTTTCTTATCTACTGATATAGAGAATGGTGACATTCACAGTAGTATCTATAGAAAAGATACTTTGGTTAGTAATTATTTACATCACTAAGTATGCCCCCTTTCACATGAAGAAAGAGGTTATTAAAGGACAGTTCATTAGGTTAAGCAGGTTAACCAGTATTGATTCTGTTTTCATTACTGAAAATACAAGTTTAGAAAACATGTTTACCGAGCGGGGATATTCAAAGTATTTTTGTAGTCAAGGAGGTAGTTGAGCTTAGAAAGAGCATGGGAAAACTTATTTTGAAAGGCTCTAATAACAATAATTTTACAAACACTACTATCCAAAATGTATCATCTACTCAGACCATAGAAAAACCTTTTATTGGAGTGCTCCCTTTGCTTATTTCTACAGACATGTTTACTATATGAAGCATTATTTCAAACAATTGAAAAGCTAATCAAGGAAACCAAGAAATGGCTCAAATGTTGGGTGACAGACCTTTTTTTTACATATGAAAAGTACCTCAACATGAAAAATATGTTTGACAAGATTGAAAAATCACGGACTGGTAACAGTGAACATGGCTCTTTTAAATGCGTAAAATGTAAACAGTGCAGGTTTATCAACAATAGCTTGAGTATTTTTGTGCATGGTCAAGACAGAATTATTACTGCTAAAGAATAGTTGCGTAAAATCTTAGTATAACCACAGATGTCCTTCTCTTCCATGTTGCAGTATTCCAAACTCTTGTGTTATCCTCTGCTTGCAACCTGAATGTCCAGCCAGTAAACAAAAACTTGTAGTCACTGCTACATACGTGGGATGTCTGACATTGGCCTAGGGAACATGGGTCATAAAAGTGATGTCTGCACGTACCTTTCCTCAGAACTGAGCGCCCCAGTCAGACCCCAGTCCCAGGATAGCTGTATAAAGTCCTGTGCCATCCAAGAAGGAACAGTTTAGATGGAAAGAAGGGGGTAAGGAAGGAAGGCATGAATACTGCAACATAGAAGAGAAGAACATCTATGGTTATGGTAAGATTTTACACAACTATTCTATGTCCTTCTATTCTCATGCTGCAGTATTCCAAACTCTTGGGTGAGTGCCAAAGCTCACAGGGAAGAAGGGGGTGGTGGTATGGAACTGTTCTCTACAAAGCCATGAAGGATTGCCCTTGCAAACCCCACTCTGGATCTGAAGATGTGATCCAACCTGTAGTGTTTGGTGAAGGTATGGGCAGATGTCCATGTAGCTGCCTCCAGAATGGATGCAGTATCCAGTCCTTTGAAGAAGGCCCATGATGAAGCCATGGCTCTAGTGGAGTGGGCCTTAATTTTTGACTCCAGCTGTTTCCCATGGAATGTGCAGCAGAAGGAAATAGCCTTATAATTCCCAGCAGACATGGTCAGTTTTGTCACCGCCTTTCCCACTGCTCTGGGGTGAAAGCAGAAAAATAGTTGTTCTAATGGCCTTAGTCTAGTCAAGGTAAAATCTCAGTTGTCTGTGAACATCAAGGGAATGTAAGACTCTCTCACTATCATTTTGGGGGTAAAGAAAAAAGGTGGGCTGGTGGATACCCTGATTTAAAGAAAGCTCATTGACCACCTTGGGCATAAAGGAGTGGTTGGTCCTCAGGGTCACTCTATCTTTGTGGAAGATGAGGTAGGGAGGAGTTGCCATGAGGCCCTGGAGCTCTGACACTCTTCTGGCTGATGTCAGGGCCACAAGGAGTATAGTTTTCCAGGTACAATGTTTCAGAGATGCCCTAGAAACTAGTCCAAAGGGGGCAACAGTGAGTGTCTATAAATCATAATTCAGATCCCATGGAGGTGGAACCGGCCTCCTGGGGGGACTGAGGTGTAGTACTCCCTTAAGGAATAAGTTTGGAGGGAGATGGGAAGCTAGAGGGGGATCAAGAGGCAGACAAGCTGAAATAGCAGCAAGGTGTGCTTTAACAGAGGAATATGCCAACCCTGATTGCAAGAGTTCACACAGATAGGACAACACTAAGGGGACCTCACTCTGAAATGGGTCTAGCTGTCTTTGTAGACACCACATGGAGAATCTCTTCCATTTAGACAAATAAGATCTCCTAGTGTTAGGTTTTCTGGCTTCCTGCGTGACTGTTAGCACATCCTCAATGTAAAGGTGTGTAGAAGGGATCAAAATTCTATCACCCACAGGGTTAGATTCAGAGATTCCAGATGGGTGTGGATTAGGGATCCCTTGTCCTATGTGAGAAGGTCTACTCTGTGACTTAATTTGTGATGATTGCCCCTGGCTAACTGCAGAAAGAGGGGGAACCAATGCTGTCTTGGCCAAAAGGGAGTCACCAGCAAGATTTTTGGCTTGTCCAGCTGTATCTTCAGCAGGACTTTTTGAAGTAATGGGAAGGGGAGGAATGCGTATAGAAACATCCCCTTACAAGAGCTTGAAAAGGCAGCCCTTGCTAAAGGACTAGAAAGCCTGGTGTAAAAAAGTGGTAGTTGTCTGTTCAGAGGGGAGGCAAACAAATCTATTTGTGCTGTACCCCACCTGTGGACAATGTCCAGAAACACATCCCTGTGAAGCATCCATTTATGGGATTGTGACATGGACCTGCTCAAGGTGTCTGCCTGAATGTTCTGGGCTGAAGAGATGTAAACTGCCTGCAGGGAGACTCCGCGTTAGGCTGCCAGGTCCCTGGCCTGGACAGCAAGTCTGCAAAGCAAATAAGATTTGGTTCCACCCTGTCTGTTCACATACCATAGAAATGTAGTGTTGTCTGTGAACAATTTCATGGGACCTTATTTTAGAGCATGAAGGAAGGTTGTCAGGACAAATAGGATAGCTCTCATTTCCCTGATGTTGATGTGTTCCTGCCTGAAGGTGTGTGAACAGGTACCCTGCACTTTCAGGCTGCCCAAAGTAGCCCCCCAGCCCAGATCTGAGGCATCTGTCTACATTTCCTGAACTGGGGCAAGGGGTTGTAATAGAAGTACTGGGTTGAGTGTGACTTGGTTCAATCATCATAGCATCTCCTTTATTAGGCAAGGAAGGAAAAGGATGGAGGTCCATGTGGACTTCAGGTACCATTGTAATTTTCTCATATGGAGTCTTGCCAGAGGCAGCATGAGTACAGTGGAAGTCCTATGACCCAGTAGTCTGAGATATTGTCTGGCTGTCAAACCAATGGCTTTGAGAATGGAGGGCAGTTATTGTCTCGCGGTTTCCAATTTTTGGGGTGGAAGGAATGTCCTCATAACATCTGTCCTTATCCTGCAGCCTACGAAATCTTGGTCCTGGGAAGGACTCAAGTCGTACTTGGGAAAGTTTATGTTGAATCCCAGTACCTGCAGGACTGAGATGACTTGGTGGAGTTGTGTCTGTAGGGATCTGGGCCATTCTGCCTGAATCAGGAGGTTGTCCAGGTATGGAAAAATTTGAATCCCTTGGATTCTACAATAAACAATGACTGGAACCAGACACTTGGCGAAGACCCTAGGAGCCATAGAAGGTCCAAAGGGAAAGGCCGAGAACTGAAAATGTAAGGAACCAACAGCAAAGTGCAAATATTTCCTATAGCTGGACTTTATAGGGATATGGAGGTAGGGGGTCTATATTATATATTCAAAGTTTCAAAACTTCAAATACCATATGTTCGACAACATATGATCGAAGTTTGAAACTTCGAATATATAATAAAACATAAAAAAAAAAAACTTACCATAATGCTCCGAGCAGGGGGGCAAGCCCACCTGCACCCCCCACACCCCCCTACTTAAATATACCAACTCCGAGATCGCACTTCAGTGCGGAAAGGGGAAATTCTCTCATTCTGCACCGTACGGCGCCATTACATTTAACCTTCAAACTTTTCAAAGTTCGATCACATGGTGTCGACTATATGACATTCGAACTTTGAAAAGTTTGTTCATGTAATAGGAACCCGGAGGTAGGCATCTTTTATGTCCATGTTAGCTACAAATCCCTGAGGTATCACTAAAGGAAAAATGGTCTGAAGGGTAAGCATGTGAAAGGTTGGTACCTGTAAGAAAAGACTGAGGTGAGAGTGATCTAGGCTGTGAAATTTGGGTACAGGAGAGACGAACACGTGTTTCAAAACCTGCAGTTCCTTCCCTTTTTGCTGAAGGGCCTTAAATAGCTCAGCCATTTTAGATCCAAAAAGGGAAGAGTTATCCAGGGGTGCATCCAGTAATTTTGCCCTAATATCATTGGGTAAGGGTTGTAGCCTTAACCATGGGTATCTTCTAAGTACTGAAGCGGAGGCTGCAGACTTGGCAGAAGCTTCTGCAGCATCATAGCTGCATCTAACTGAATGTCTACTAACTTGAAAAGACAGGGAAATTAGACTGGAGATTTCAGCCTTGGAAGATGAGTCAGGAAGGTCAGCTAAAAGCTTGGTGGCCTGGGTCAAAAGAGCCAAGGCATATTTGGACATATGTGTCTGGTAATTTACTGCCCTAAAGGCCAGGGTAGCAGAAGTATATACCTTCTTACCAAGGAGCTCCACAGCCTTCCTGTCCTTGTCTGTGGGAAGGACAGAGGTGGAGGGAAGTAGCTTGGATGGCTTGTTTGCTGAAACTGAAACAGTGGCAGGGTCAGCAACAGTGCATTTTATCCTGTCAGGCCTTCTAGGAGCAGGTGGTTGTGAAGCAGGATTAAGAGAAGCAGCATTAAAAGCATCCAAGAAAGCTGGTAACACTGGAGGATTGGCAGAAGGAGCAGGGCTTTCCATCTGCAGAAGCTCATAATATATTTTGGACCTCTGACATTTCAGAAGAGTCCCACTGAAAATGTTCTCTCATTTTAGAAATTGTCTCCCCAAAGTTGATGTCTTCTCCTGGGGAGTTAGCCTCAACAGATTTGTCCTCTGGAGAAGCATACCCAAGAGGAGATGGGATCTGAGACACACAGGAGAGAGAATCCTCCAAAGACGAGTCTGAAGAGTCCTCGGCTTCAGGTTGGATAATTTCCTCAGCCTGAGGCCTGTGACTGATAGGAGAAGGACCAGCCTGTGGGGAAACAGGCATGGCAAGCCTTAGGGCCATAAAGGCATTAAATAGGCTCTGTGAAAAAGCCTGCCAATCAGGTTGGCTTTCAGCAGAAAGGGAAAGATATTTGTTTTGTGTTTCTTTTTAAGTGAAGGCCTAGAAGGCATAGGCTCTAGAGAAGGCCTAGTCTCAGAGAAAGGCCTACAGTCTGTTTGCTAGGAAGCAGTGGATGCAGTGGAATGGCCTGTTCGGGCAGCCGCAAGAGCCTGAGGTTCCCCCTCATTATCGGCAGGCGACGTCTGCAAGCCGTCCCTGGACGTGCCTTCTGCCCTAGTTTCTGCAGCCTCCCGAGGGGTACCCACTATACTTGTATCAGCAGACTCCAAACGTTCCTCCAGGCGAACACTGGCCACAGGAGGACATCTGGTGGAGGAGGGGCAACATCAAGTTCAGGCCTGGAAACTTTGGCCTTCATTTTAGGTGGTTCTATGGACTGACTGGACGAACCAGCCATCTCTAATGCCAAGGGTTTAAGACGCTGATTCTCTAAGTAAATGTTCAAAATGTTCAGACGACTGCTGAGTGTCTTAGGGACAAAGGCCTGACAGATCGCGCAAGTAGGATGGTCGTGGGTAGGCCCTAGACAGAAAAGGCAGAGTTCATGGGCATCCTTATGGGGGAACTGACGACACCTGCACTTTCCCTTCCTGGATGACATGTAACCTAAACAGACATGCAGTGACAAATAGGAATCAGAAACAGCCCCACCGGGGTACTTATTTTAGAAACTTGAAGATCCAACAGGGAAGACAGCAAAAAGCACTGACATTCCACTGGCGGCAGAGAAGTTCTGAGGAGAGGTATGTGCAGATGGCACTTTTATGACCCATGTATCCTAGGCCAATGTCAGACATCCCAAGCACCTAGCAGTGACTACAAGCTTTTGTACACTGGCCAGACGTTTGGGTAGCAAGCAGAGGATAACCCAAGAGTTTGGAATACTGCAACAAGAGAATAGAAGGACATTCAAAGATATGATTGCAATACATGTGGTGTAGTGTATTTAGCAAGCTGTGAGACCTGCACTAGTTTCTATATTATAAAACTGTAATAAAATTATCTAAACGAATTTATAGCATACTTTGGCTATTCACAAAAAAAAAAAAAAGACACCAATAATGCACTAGTCAAACATTAACTAACCTCATAGCCGGTGTTAGGCACCCGCGAAACCGGTGGCCGCGGGGAGCCCCCGATTACTTACCCGCAAATGCGGGCCCCCATTCAGCATCCGCAGGTTACTCCGATGGTCTGACCGGCGTTACTTTCCTTCGGCTCGGCTCCTCGTGGATGTCTAGCTGCTCTGTCATCACGAAAATTAAAACTGCGTTTCTGTTTTTTTTTTTTTTTTTGATTCGCTGGCAAGCTGCACTCAATCAGGTCCGCTCGCTGAGACAAGGGATCTGATTGGCTGCAGCAGCCTGCGAACTAAGTCCTTGTTTTTTTTTTTTTTTTTAAGTAGGAAGTGATGAAGCAAGGACCTGATTGGTCCTTGCAAATCACTTCCTACACTCCCAGCCTTAAATCGCCCAATGGAGTTTGGGTTTTGCCTCCAGCTCCTAGCCACCGCAATGCCTCCATCACCTGTCCACAGTGACACCGTAGCGTAACTCTGGAGGAGGGAGGTCTCCGCGGATTTCCTCACAACCGGCTATTAGAAGCCATCGTGTACCACTACCAACAGTAGTGCCAGCTTTGCGACGGCAATCCGGCGGAGGCCACTGTCATGCGTGAACAGTGCGATGTGATGTATTGCTCTCCGTGTCAAAAAAGTGTCATCCATCTAGAGGCCCTTTGGCCAAACATCGCCTACTGCCGCCAAGTCAGGCACCGAGCAGCAAACAGTCGGCTGCTCATAAGATTTCCACCTGTGCAGAGCATGAACTGGAGAATTACAGCATGTACTGTGTTGACTGCAAAACGCCTGTGTGTTATCAGTGTCTCCAGGATGGGAAACACAGCAAACATGAAGTGAAAGCCCTGGGTGCAATGTAGAAACAACATAAGGTAATATCAGGGACGTGGGATATGTTATATACATACAGGTTCTTGGAGCAAAATCAGTTGGGTCAGCACTTTGCTCTATAAATATGTTTTGTGCCCTGGTATATTAGATCAGATATATGCATGCTCACTTCCATACATGATTTTGTGACATGACTTCCATGTGTATTTGGTCTGCTGGCTGTGTGCTACTTTTCATGTTTGTCCTAAAGAGAGGCTCCATGGATAAATTTTTTTTTTTTTGGGGGGGGGGGGGTATCTCTGTACCATCATTATCTGTTCTGCTGCTTAACTTAATCATTTCTGAGGTTGCCATTAAACAAACAAAAATATGTGTTTCTGCTCAAAAGCATCAGATGTCTGCCTTTCCTGTTTCTTCATGATGAGAAAATATATATATATATAATTTTCAAAATATAGTATTCAAATATGCCCAATCCAGTCTGAACATTTGCTTGTTGAGTGACTGTAAGCAGGCCACTTACATGTCAGGGCTTCCAGGACAGTCTTGAAAAGAGGCTTGTGTCTAGTGAGTTTCCCTGAACAAACTCATAAACTGACTAACTAGATAAATAAGCAAACATACAATTGGGTTTTAGTAAAAGGCTTAGTGGGTGGGTGGTGGTGAGGAATGCTCATTCTCCAAGAGGACCGCCAAACTCTTTATCTTCTAAGATAAAGATCTGACTGACTGCATAATTTCCTTTACCATGACCATTTCTCTAGAAATCACCAATCCATCATGCTCATGTTACTGTTGTTATAAGGCAATACCTTCTCACTGTGATAGTGAGCTGGTTTAGAGCAGCAGTTTATTTGTGTAAGACAACTTTCATTTATAACTTGTGTATTGAACTCAGAAGAAAGGGCTTAACATACTGATTTTTGTTTATTAGGAATGTATAGTTAACAAATGAAAACTTCTCAGAGTGCTTGCTGTGTGCTACACAGTTAAAAAATAATGCTTAAGATGTACATATTCAAGTTTCCCTAGATACATCTATGAAGTAATATGGAAAGTGTCTAGTAATCTGGGATTAAAATCAAACCCTACACAATAAAGTCTTCATATGGATGGTTGATTCTAACAGGCAAGCACAAGAAACAATAAAATGAATTTGCTAACAAGCATTAACATCAACTGAATTCCTTTAATTGTGCTTTTTTGTCCTGGGATTTCCTTGTTATCAGATAGCTTGTATTGCTCTACCATACACTTCCACCTATACTTAAATTGTGAACAGTACCTTTCGGAACTTACATCCATGTCCATGAAAAGGAGTAATACATGAAATGTCATTAAGGATAAGTGAGGGGTGGTGTTCATAATAGTGACCTTGGTGTCATTATGGTGTATCACAGAAATGCTCCGAGAAAGATGCCATTTGGTCTTTTAGCATTTAGAAATATCATTAGCCTTACTATACATGTTTTTGTTTAATTTTGCTTTTGTTTAATTTTGCATTGCTTGTGTTGTATAAAAGTAAGCAAAAAGTAGGCAGGAGGATTTGTTTCTCAATGTACAATTGTCTCTTATTTTCTCTCTTTTTTTTTTTTTTTTTTTACTATAACATTTATTTAATTGTGAGACCCCCACCCCCACCCATACAGTCAAATTTGAGATGAAAGCAGGTACTATAGGTCTCTCCCCAAATCACTGGAAACATACAGGACAAAAATATAATGATTTTCTCTAATGTTAAGGGACATAGGTTTGATAGTTACCTTACCTATAGATGGATCATTTGTTTTTGGCAAAATAAAAGGCATGAGTATGGGGGGGGGGTGCAATATTATCTAACTTAGAAATGGCATTTTGTTGAAATTGCATTGTTATTTACACCTGTGATGCAGCATGCATTAAGCTTTTCTTTACAGTTCACTTAACCAACTTGTAAGCTGGGTCAGTCCTAAAAATGGTGTATTAAGGACTTTTAATAAAATAATGCTACAATAATGCTGTACATACAGATCAGTGTTAAAATAATGGTAGAATAATGCAGTATGTAAAAATCAGTGTTAATATAATGCTACAGTAATACAGTGCACTGATAGGAGGGATGGGTGATAACCCTCATTGCAGTTCATATGTAAGAGCTTGTAGCTGCAGGTCTGTGTTCTGTAGGTACTACTCCTAAAAGTTTGCAGCACAAACTAAAAGGTTTCTTAGGAGGGGTGGCACTGACAGAATGATACTTATACTGAAAGTGCCAGGGGGCCCCCAACTTGACATTTGCTGGGGGCCCCTGAAATGCTAACACCAGCCCTGCTAACCTGCACTGATTTTTAAAAATTTAACGTTTTCATTGTAGACAAAATAGATTTAGATGGTTTTAAGGAAATATTAATGTTTTATTAGAGTGCTGTAAGGCCAAATGGCAGATTATGTTGGCAGTAGACAAAAAAATGGGACTTACTGATCATATAAACTTAAAATGCTTCTTAATCACACAAAGACTGAACTGAGGCATTCAATTTTAATGTTTTGTATTCTTACATATTTTTAAGATTTTATCTCATGATTAACTACACTTTCAGAAAAGTTCAAATGGATCTTTAAATATTTTAACATAGTTTTACATTCTAAAGGTCTAGTTGAGATTTGTTGTGATTGATAGTAATTCCCAGGTGAGAGCATAACTGGAGTACATATTTCTTGCTTTGATCAGATGATGGCTATTTGGAGGGGTTATAAGACAGTCATCTAAGTAAGGAAACACCCAGAATCCTTGCAGTCTCAAGTGAGCTACCAATACTGTCATGCATTTGTTGAACACCTTGGGTGCTGTGGTGAGACCAAAAGGCAGAACTCTGAATTGGTAGTGACTGACTTCCAGCCGGAAGAGTAGGAATCTTCTGGATCATCTGTTCATTTTTATATTATAGTACGCATCCTGAAGATCTATACAGCACATCCAGTTGTCCTTGTGCAGAAAAGGCAGAATGGACTGAACTGTGACCATCTGGAACTTTGTGTGCTGAACTGACTTTTTCAGAATGCTGAGATCCAAAATTGGTCTCTAGCCCCCTGTTTTCTTTGGCACTAAAAAGTATCTTGAGTAAGTTCCAAACTGTTTCTGATCTGGGGACGTCTTGGATAACTTTTTTTCTAGTAGCTTTTTTATTTGTAGTGCTGCTACTTTCCCCTGACTGGGTGGAACATTGAGAACTTTGTTTACTGTTAAGGAAGGGGTAGAGAAAAGGGTATTATATAACTTTTGTAAATAATCCTCTGCACCCATGAATCTTTTGTAATCTATAGCCATGTTCTCTGGTGTATGGATACAAAACCCCTGACTGCCTCCAGAGGTGGACAATCTGGCCTCCTTTCAGGAGCGCTGGTAGGATCTGTCTGAGATGTTATCTCTAGACCCTTGGTTTTGCAGGCTTCCTCTGCTGCATGGGTGGTGCCTTCCATTAGATATCTCCTTTCTGCCCCTGGGGGAACTATCTCCATGTGGATCATGGAAGGGACCCTGGGACTTTCTGAACCACATTTTTCGACCATCTTGTTGATTCCTAGAAAAGGTTCTTTGAGGGGTCAAAAAACATATGCCCACAGCAGGCAGGGTCTTACCATCCTTCTCACAGCTGGATAGTGTGTCTTTAGCCTTGGGGCCAAGTAAAGAACATCCGTCAAAGTGAGCATTGACAAAGGAAGATATGAAGGGCTCCGTGAAATCACACAGGGGCATCCAGGCATGCCTCCTAATGGAAATGCCTGAACCCGCTGCCCTTGAGGTACCTTCAGCTGCATGTAGAATGAGGCTCATGGACGAATTTGAAATAGACTGTAGGGTAGCCAACTGTGAGGCAATCGAGTTTTCTGCCTCAGAAGTAATAGCCCCAGAGAAGGATTTGATAAGTTCTTTAATTAAATCCCTCTGGACTCTGGTGAAGTGTTCCAAATAATCCACCGACTAAAGTGCAAAAGTCGCTGAAGCATATACATGCTTCCTGAATCTGTCCAGCACCCTAGAGTCCCTGTTAGGGGGATGAACAGAGGAACTTTGTTTTGCATGTTCCTTTTTTGTGGCTGCAGCAATGACCACAGCATCAACTGGTCCTCCTTTGCTCCAAAATTCCCTATACTTGGGTGGTGCCAGGATCTTGTCTGGCCTCTTGGGGATCAGCTCAGTGGAATCAGGTTGCTTCCATGCCCGTTGAGAGATCAAATCAATGAGCTTGTCAGTGGGTGGAGTCGCCCAGGAGGTAGATGGGCAAGCTCCAAAGGCTTACAGGAATAATGATTCCTCTTGGAAAGAGCTGTCTGTAGACCAGCCACCCCTTTGCTTGAGTATCTCTAGTGTGTCTCCAAAGGAGACATCATCAGGTGGTGATCTTGGGGACCTTCCTCCCTCATTGAAATCGTTATCCTTTGTGACAGACTCCTAAGAATAGTTTAAGTGCCTCTTTTTGCACTTTCTCTTCCTAGGGACTTCTTTGTCGGGATGTTCTGGAGAAGTATGGGAAGATATCGATTTATCCTGCAGGGTATCCCGGAGACTTTGGGCTGACTGTCCCCATGCTGCAAAAAGTTGAGGCTCAAGATACAAAGACAACTGGGTCTGAGAAGTAGGAGCCGAGGATGGTGGAAACCTCCTTACTCATGGAGCAGAGAAAACTCTCTCCACTACCTTGAAAGCAGAATGCCTTGGAGGAAGGAGACCGACAGTTCTGAGACATGCTTCCAGACTGTTGGCTCCTTCCAACCTGAAGGCAAACCACTCGAGGCAGAGGCCAGAACCAAGCTGTTCAGTGCCTAAGCTCTGAGGGGTAGAGATGGTTCCAACAACCTCGCAGTTAGGTCCAGTGTAGACTCTATGACTCTGAGAGCCATTCGGCTCTGACATGCTTGAAGCCACTGCACTCAGAGATACTACTGGCGAAGATACAAAGATCTCGAGATTTGATACGGACAGATCTGGGATCCTCAGATCCAACTGCTTGGAAATCAGATCAAAGACGCAGATAAAATAGGTGGGGCAGTAATCACGAAGGTCTTTGGACCTGATGGGGTAGGAGCTGGGAGAACCCTCATTTGAATTTGTGTTGAGAGGAATTTCCTCATCATCCTGTCCACATCTGCTTTGGTGAAACTTCTGGAGGAGCAAAAAGAAGAAGCTACTGATGAAGCTCTGGACTGATGACTCCTTTCCAGAAAAGGAGATGAGAGATGAGAGGATGCCGGATCCAGACTTGGGAGGAGATCGGATCCGAGGTGACTTATCCTTATGCTTCTTCGGATCTGAGGAGGTCAGATCTGAAGTTTCATTACTGTCTTTGGATCCAATGTAGTCAGACAGGGGGATTTTGTCTTTTGATCTGAACACATTGGATCTGAAGGTTTTGAAATTTTTTGAGGCGGTTCCAAACCCAGAGCTGTGGAACTTGTAGGGTCCGAAGAACACTTTTAGCATCTTTCTTGTCATATTTCTTGAGAGTTTGAGCCCCAGATGCTGTATCTGAGGATTCTGAAGGGAGTAATCCTCTTAAATTTAGTTTATTTCTCCAATCTATAAGGGTCCTGGCCTTACAAATATCACAGGGCAGAATCCAAACGAGCCGAGCATAAACAATAAACACACATAGCGTGTGCATCAGATAATGGAATTTTATGGCCACAGGCCACACATTTCTTAAAATTGGAGGATTTTTTTTAGCCACATCTATTCTAACAGAATGAAGAAAAAGGAATTTTTATTTTATTTTACTTTTTTACAGCTAGAGAACGATGAAGGGAAAACATCACAAACAATGGCAATAAAAGAGAATACCTTACAGGTATAAGGGAGAAAAAAGGGGGAGGAGGGAAAATACACACTATGGCATTACAGAAAAACACTGAAAGGTGCAGAAAAAAGTAAGGAAGGATATGTAGAACACTTTACTAAGAAAAAGGTAAAAAGTTAAAGAAAGAAATGTCTACATTTACTCACAAAAAGATACCACTCACTGCTCGAGGGGTAACAGTGATCACTTCCATATGCAAAAGTGACAAACGAGATCTGAGGTATGGTAGGGGACTAGTGCTTTATAGGTAAGGGAGGAGCTCAAGAGTTTCAGTGTTCTACTAGCTGGAAAAAGAAGCCGAATCGGATCTGATTGTCAGATCCAAAACCATTTGTTGAAGAATGAATGAAAATGACATCAGATCCAGCATTTTGAAAGAGGTGTACATCCACTTAACAAGCAAGGCTACCACCCTGAATTCTTCTGCCAGGAGGGAGTCTGGTAATTACTGATTTTTTTAACTAAGGAAAAGAATAGGAAACTAGTAGCTGGAATAACTGTCTTCAATAAGACTTTGTTTATCAGACTGGGCTCTCTATAAAGTATATGCTTTTCTTTTTTTTTCTCTTAAAATTTTTTTATTTTTCAAATAAAGTTGATTAAATTCCATAGTATTTGTATATAACATCTTAAATAACTATGTATACTATTTACATCAGTCTGACACTGTAACAGAGCTCAATATATACAACTACTTTATAGGTATAACAATCCAGTTATCAGAGTGTATCTGTTCAGTTATTGTAAAGTGTCAATCAATGATAAGACTTTTTTCCATGGATTGTTGCTAAATGGCTTAGGATGAATCCTTAATTCTTTTAATTTTAATTTCCAACAATGCTGTGGTCTAAAATAAGCTGTAGAAGTCTTCCAAAGTCAGTATTGTGTTTGTATTCCATCATCTTGTTATACACTTCCTTGAGAATGTCAAGTATTGTCCAAACTAGATACATATTTGACTCATTCAAATGAGGACCTTCGTACACATTTAATAACACTAGAGCTTTAGATAAGTTAAACAATTCATTAAATAAAGCTTGTAAAAAGTTTTTAATACCATTCCAAAATGGCTTAATTTTAATACAGTCGAAAAAATGTGATTCCAATCTGCACTGTGTATTTGGTTCACAACTCCAACATATTCCCTTTGTTCATAGGTTCATAGGTGTCTACTAGGCTAATGACCACAAGGACCTTTTTAAGCCTAGCCATGCAACCCAAATCTCTGACAAGTTCTGATACCTTTGATAAATGTAAGCATGGGCCTGAGAGATTAACCATTTACAGGTTGCCTATGTCCAATAAAGACATAGATGCCAAACCAGGGATGAATTTCAGGTTTTCCATCCAATTGTCCCAAGTTGCACTTGAATTGGGTTAGGGAGGAACTCTGCTTCACATGAATGGGGAGGCTATTCCATAGTCAGAGTAGTCTCTGGGATACATAACTATCTCTCCAGCAGGTCCTATTTATATCATAGGCAATGTTTAAGTCCTTAGAATGGGTGATTCTGGTGCTGTTTGTTTTGCGGATATGCAGGAGGTCCATCAGAGTGGGGTCTGACAATGCCCTGAATGTCAGGCATAAATCTCCCCTCAAAAGCCTTTAGGAGACAGAATACAGAGATAGGGTCTTGAGACAGTTGTCATAGGACATTTTACTTATGCCCTGTACTCTTTTAGCGAGGAACCTCTGTGGACGTTCCAACTGTGGAAGAATTAATTTTAGTAATTCTATCTGGAGTTAAGAATGCTCTGTACAAACATTTCCAATTAAAAACTTTCCAGTGTTGTGTAAAGGATGTATGCTTCATTGATAATAAAATATTTGATTTCATTTCTTTAGTTAGCTGTAATGAGTGTCCTTTTGTTATATAATTCCAATATGAGGATTTGGGTGTTGTTTTATAATTTATCAATATCTTGTAAAATTTCAAAATACTATTTCCCATGTCATAATCATCATATATGATTTCATATAGGTATTTCGTAAGTTTAGGTATTTCTTTAAATGAAGAATTACTAATTATTCTGCATAAACCTTGCGAATACGTCAGAATGCTTTGCATAGTTAGCCAATCTTGTTGTGGAATTTTGTATGCTGTTTCTATTGTTTGCATATCCACAACTTTTAGTTCTTTGACACATTGAAACCAACAAACAAATCCTTTCTGTTCCCAGGAATTAATTATTTCTCTGTATATTTTATGTGGATAGCTCTTTGTAACTATGAATGATGTTAAAAGATCAAACCAGTTTTTTAAATCTATATTTGCATTAATAATTTTCCTAAATGAGTCAATGTAATAATTAATCATACGAGTTTTAGTGGGCTTAGTTATGTTATATTGCATACTAATACATATGTGCCATGGCAAATTGCTTTTATCTGTTGTTTGATTTTTTTTGCAAATCAAATTCATTTATTGATATTACAGTTAGTAATTATTTCCAATTTGCAGAATAATCTGGAATTATCCAATCTGAGATTGTTTTAGATACTGATGCTTTTATATATGTTTTTATTATCAGGAAAGTTTAATCCTCCCCGTTTCCATGGTCTGATATGATGTATTAAAGCTATTCTGTTTCTTTTGGGAAACCAGAAACATTTTATTAGGCATGAGTTTATTTATTTGAGTATATTCCTTTCTGGTAACAGTTGTATTGCCAAAGCTACATATAGAATCTTGGGTAGTAAAACCATTTTTATTAACTGTAGTCTATCTTCAAATATTAATATTATTTTGTTCTACTTTTCTACAGAGATTTTAATTGTATTGAAGATATTATTGCAGTTTTTTAGACTAATTCATTATTATCCTTGCATAACTCAATTTCTAGATATTTTAAGGTAGATTCTTGTTTTCCTATAATGTGAGTCCCCTTCGTCTGCAATTCTTTTTTTTATTTAAAAATAGAAATTTTGATTTTGATTTATTGAAATGGAGTCCTGAAGTCCTGTAAAATGTGTCAATTAAAATATCTAATTCTTCTACTGTCTCTTTTGTATTGGATAATGTTAATAATATGTCATCAGCAAAGACCATTACTTTAGAATTGTATTGTTCATAAACATCTACTCCTTTGATTTTTGTATTGCTACGTATTGAAACTGCCATTATTTCAATAGCCAAGTAAACAGAATCGGTGACATGGGACATCCTTGTTTAGTACCCTTTGTTATATGTATAGATTCAGAGGTGAAAGGACCTAGCGTAAGATACACTAAATTATTTATATGTGTATATATATATATATATATATATATATATATATATATATATATATATATATATATAGGGTCTACTTCATAACACAGCTCATTTGATCGACAACCAGTATTCAAGGCACTTAACAGGGATTTGCCCCCCTCCCCAATGTTGTGCGACCCTGGAGTTAGTATATATAGTTGGGGGGGTGGGGGGCACAGCCCCCCCACATTTGTAGGGTGTGGGGGCGAAGCCTCCCACCTATTTCTGTTTAAAACATGAAAATACAACAAAACTACACATTTTAAAGCCCCCCACACCCCCCTAACTATATATACCAACTCCAGGGTCGCACAACATGGGGTGGGGGGGCAAATCTCAAGTTTTTGCCTTGAATACTGGTTGTCAATCAAATGAGCTGTCGACCAAATGAATGTCAATCAAATGGTCTGTCGATCTTATGAAGTAGACCCATATATATATATATATATATATATATATATATATATATATATATATATATATATTCTTTAGTAGATGAACAAAGGAAGGAGGAAATTCAAATAACACCAGAATTTTGAATAAATAGTCCCATTTTAGGGAATCAAAGGTTTTCTCTATATCTAAGCCAATTATGAGTGTTTTTTTATTTTCTTTATTAATATAATTTATAAGAGAAATTATCCTTTTAATATTGTCATGTGCGTGTCTAAGATATATAAATCCAGTTTGATCATTATTTATTGATTTGGATAGTGGCATTTTCATTCTGTTAGTTAATATTGTCATAAATATCTTATAGCATTAATAATGATACAGGTCTATATGAGGTACAGAGGTTTGGGGATTTGTTTTCCTTTACGATTGGTGTGATTAAGGAATATCAACAAGAGGGTGGTGTTAAAGCTTGTGACTGAATTTCTAATAGAGTTTTATGGAAGAGAGATAGTATCTTTGAAGGAAAAAGTTTATATATTTTCATAATTATGCCATCTACACCTGGAGCTTTATTATTTTTACCCTCTTTTATTGTATCTGTAATTTCTTTATAAGATATGGGTGCTTGCAGATCTATTTTTTTTAGTATCCTGCATCTGCCCTGGCTGCTGTGTGTCCCTGGCCCTGGAGGGTTTATGCCCTCTCTTTCAACCTCCATTCCTGCATAGAGACTTGGGAATCCTTCCTGCCTGCTCAATAAGGACCCCTTACTCTTAGTCTCAACCAGCTCATCTGCAGCCCAAAGAAACCTACTGTCCTATTTTAAATTCCCTGTTACCAAAGGAAATAAGGAACTTTCAACCTCCATTCCTGCATAGAGACTTGGGAATCCTTCCTGCCTGCTCAATAAGGACCCCTTACTCTTAGTCTCAACCAGCTCATCTGCAGCCCAAAGAAACCTACTGTCCTATTTTAAATTCCCTGTTACCACAGGAAATAAGGAAGTACATTTTTACTCTAGAACTACTGTTAAACTGCATTGCTCTCTATAACCTACTGGTGTATGTAATCACGCCACCGAGGCAGGTACCCAGCAGCCATACCCCTCCCTACTCGACAGGTAACTACTCTACTCTCCTTAGGATCTATTACTTGAGCCATCTGTTCTTGCTATCTCTATACCGCAGGGCTTTGCTGTACTATACCTATTGGCCACTAGGTGGCACCCTAATCTCGGCCTGTGTGGTCATCTATTATACCTACTCTCCTGTATTGGATTCCAGACTACCTTTCACTTACCTTGCTGTACTAGACTGCTCCTAATGTTATCCCTCTCTACTTATCTACTGTCCTCCTATTTCCTCTCTACTAGCCCTTAACAATTATACAGCTGAGCTACCATACTCCACTCACCTGGAACTTCCAAGGGCTCTTAAAGAGTCTGCTGCTCACTGATTGGCTCTGGAATTTCTTCCTTTACCTGCTCTAACCCGCTCCGTTCGCCCTGCGGGCTCACTCCGCTCCCCTACCCTACCCCCAATTCCCATCCACCCCCAGTGCTCCACTTATTCTAGCCATAAGTCCCCTCCTCCTGTCTCATCCAATCCACTCACATATCCTCACTATCCCCACCCATCCACCAATACTTTCTCACCCCCTCCCCAAACCTTAAGCATTATATACACTTCTATACACCTCCCTCCTACTCTGTCATACTCCCCTCACATCCAACTACTTCCTCAACACCTAAACCCCAACTATTCATTTATATCTAAACCTCACCGTGCCCTTTCACTCCCTTCTCATCCCTTCCCTCAGCATACTACTTCTAATGCCATTATACCATGCCAACTCCTATACCTCCTACAATCTACCCACTTCTTTCCTATCCCCTCATCACACCACCATCTCCCCTAACACTCGTCATCACTCTACCACATCTCACTTTCATTCAATATCCCCCTCTCTTGTTCATCCAAACCCACTTCTCTGCTTCAAACTAATTCGCCTATCCTCCTCAATGAAATATCATATTCCCAAAGCATTACTGTACCTCCCACAAAACTCCAGGAGTAAATCCAAACCTCTGCTCTCATTCCCCTTTGACTACCTATGCCTAGCAGGAGACATACACCCCAACCCAGGACCTACTAGCAGCAGCAATCCAACTCCCCCATTAGCACCCATATTACCAACCCTAAATACCTCAAGCTCCTGGCCATCAATACCCAGAGTCTAAGAAACAAAATAGCCCACTTTCATGCTTGGCTATACCATACCCAACCTGACATAGTAGCTGTCTCTGAGACATGGCTGAAACCCAATATTCTGGACTCTGAAATCCTACCCACAGGGTTTCAAGCTCTTAGACATGACCACCTAAAAAAAGAAGGATGGAGGAGTAGCCTTAATCTACTCTAGCCTACTCTCCATTACTCCCTACCAAAATCCTATTCCTTAGTTCAACAACGCTGAACTAGTCATAGGAAACCTCAAACTAAATACCCATAAAGGCATTTGTGTTATAGCCTCTATATCCCCCCTGGAAACAATTTAAATACACTGGAGGAAATCCTTCTTTGGGCTTCATCTAATAGTAACCTTGAGACATATATCCTAGGAGATGTAAACATTGACTGGAACAAGATCACTGGTAATAATCCCACCATTTCAATCTATGTAATTTCACTCAACTCACAAATGCTATTACCAGACCCAATAAAAATAACCCCCAGGCTCCATACTGGACTGGATCCTTGTCTCCCACCCAAATAAAATCTCCCACACTGGCACCCTACCAGGCTCCATTAGTGATAACTTACCAGTCTTCATCCATAGAGGAACCCCCACCTCTCCTCACCTACACCACTATACCCATACTCTGAATCTCACAAACTTTAACCCCACAACTTTCTCCAATTCCCTCAAACTGATAAATTGGAACAAACTAAAAACTCTTCCTCGAGACGACGCTGCTGAATTCTTCAACTCAACCTTCTTGGATACCCTTAACTCCCAAGCCCCTCCAAGAATAAAATGTATAAAAACCAATTCCGCCCCCTGGCTTACTAACGATACCAAAACAGTCATGCAAGAAAGGGACAAGACCTGGAAACTCTACCATCATAATAAGCACCCTGACACCCTTCTTAAATATAAACAACCCCGCAACTTAGCCAAAAAACTTATTACACAGGATAAAAAAATTATACTATATCAAACTCCAGACTACTCATTCCAGAAACCCCAAACAATTCTGGAAATCCATCAACACCCTTCTTAATCCAATCACCAAAAACAATCCTTGACCTGACACTAGCAAATCTGACACAGACATAGCTACATTCCAAGTAAAATGCTGAACAATTAAACCAAGTAAATACGAACAAGGACACCAGGCAACCAGAACTCTTCTTTACCAGTTTAATAAAGCGCTTTTCGTCATACAAGGTTGAATGACTTCTTCAGATAAAAATAAGGAACACAAGTGCTTACTATTTATATGTTTTCCTACCCCTTCCAGTTCAATTACCTCCAATTCAATTAAATTAAATTGATTAATTCATCCAGTAAGTTGTTGTAACTTTCAAACATTTAAAGGGGTATTTCATCGGCTATTATAGTTCTAACTCACAGCTCAATGGATAGTATACATACATACACTTGTAAGTGCCTTTATATATCTTATACGAGCACTGTATGACTTTCAAAATAAATATCCATCCTACTAAACATTCAAAAATAAATGAATGAAAAAATATATATAGAAATACATTTTAAAACATTATTATGAAATAAAAACTGCTTAGAAAGTTTTTAAAACACTATTTTTCTTATACCCTATACTTCCTATACTGAATAAACCAGGAGTATGAAATCATCTCTTTAAGCTTCTAACCTTCAAGAGGCATGAAATGTTGCAGTGGTCATTTAGACCTGGTTCCATAAAGGCATTGGTTTTAAATTGCCATGATAATTCTTGTTCCTCTAGAAGTAAACTAAAAGGGCCCCTTCTACTGTCAATTTGTGTTTGATCCAGGCCTATGAATTTAAAAGTGTGATTAGGGAAGGATAGAATATGCTTTGCTAATGCATTATCTGCTTTCATTCTAGAGATAGCGTTAATATGTTCATATATTATATCTCTCATTCTCCTCTCTGTCTTCCCTATATAAAAACGTGTACAGTTTGAACACAAGGCCCCATACACTACTGATTTGGAATTGCAATTAAAATTGTACTTTGATACATATGTCCTATTATTTATCACATGTTTGTTACCTCTTTTTATATATTTACAATAGTTACAGTTTCCACAGCCATATGACCCTTTGACATCGCCTTTCCCCCTTATTGATTTACTTTCCAGTAGGGTCTTTAAATTCTTACCCTTCCTAAATGTTACTTCGGGGACTGAGCCAAGGGCTGTGGAACATTTCCTATCATACAAGAGTACTTTCCAATTTTTGTATAGAATGTCCCTTATGATGTTACTTTCCATACTGAAAGTCATTATATAGCTAGTACTTCTATCTTTAGTTGTAATACTGCTAATATTATTGCTTCCAGTGTTCGTCCCCTTGTTTAACTCCCCACATAGCTCTATGGTTATGACCTCTTCTACAGTATTATTTGGGTCCTTTACGTTCAATAAAGGTGAAATAATCCCATTCTCTCTCTTAGTATTGACCTCTTCCAGTATATTAGTTAGAAATGTTTTAGGGTAACCTCTATGGATGAACATTTTTTCTAGTAACTTACATTCCTGTATATAATCCTCATCACGTGTGACCATGCGGGCTGCTCTAATTACCTGTCCTTTTACAATGGCTTTTTTCTGTGCATTGGGATGATTACTCGTATAATGCAGAAAAGAGTTACAATATGTCTCTTTTTTATGTATTTTTGCATAAAATTGTTTGTTCACCTTATCTTTGACCAAGGTAATGTCCAAGTAGTTGATTTTATTCTCATGGAACTCAGATGTGAATGATAGGAAGTTAGTAGTGTTATTTAAATATTCTACCAAGTCTAATCCTGTATTCTTATCTCCACGTAGGCAGATAAAGATATCATCCAGGTATCGTGTATAATACACGATAATAGGTGTAAATTGTTCCATGTTAAGGATAAAATTATTCTCCCAGTAAGCCAAAACTATGTTTGCAAAGCTGGCACCTACTGGGGACCCCATAGCCACTCCACATTTTTGCAGGTATAATTCCTTGTTAAATAGGAAGTAATTGTTGGATAGAATAATATCCAACAATGTTGTAACTAAGTAAACTTCATTACTGGTAGCTCCTTTCTTAACCAGGTATATATTCACCCATTCCAATCCTATATCATGTGGGATTGAGGTATACAAGTGTACCACATCTATTGTTAGAAAATTGTAGTCTTCCTTGTATTCTAAATAATTTACTTTGCTTAAGAAAGCCCACGAATCTTTACAAATTTGGGTTTCATTAGCTAGATATTTTTTTAAAATATTATCTACTAGTTTTGCGCTACCATATGTAATGGAATCCCTTCCGTCTATGATTGGTCTAAAAGGGGGTTTACACAAATTTTTGTGGATCTTAGGTGTAGCAAAGAAAACAGGTATTTTGGGCCATTCTGTTTTTATATAATTATACATGTCTATATCGATGTATCCTTCTATGAAGAGGTCACTAAAATAGCCTTTAATTTGCTGGTATGCTCTATTCACTTCATTAATACTTGATTTTTTATATGCCTCTTTATCCAAAATTGAAGAGACTCTGTTATTATAATCACAGATGTCAAATAGGGTTAATCCCCCTCCCTTATCAGGTTTTATTGCTCTGACATTTAATGTTTTAAAAAGTTGAAGGAAAGCTTTTTCATCTGGAGTAATATTCGATGGTCTACTAGTATTGTTCAAAAATAAATTACTTTTTTTGCTTGCCAAATTTCTTAGGTCTAATTCCATAATTGCCTCAAAGAGTTGAAGAGGAACCCCCACCTCTCCTCACCTACACCACTATATCCATACTCTGAATCTCACAAACTTTAACCCCACAACTTTCTCCAATTCCCTCAAACTGATAAATTGGAACAAACTAAAAACTCTTCCTCGAGACGACGCTGCTGAATTCTTCAACTCAACCTTCTTGGATACCCTTAACTCCCAAGTATAAAAACCAATTCCGCCCCCTGGCTTACTAACGATACCAAAACAGTCATGCAAGAAAGGGACAAGACCTGGAAACTCTACCATCATAATAAGCACCCTGACACCCTTCTTAAATATAAACAACCCCGCAACTTAGCCAAAAAACTTATTACACAGGATAAAAAAATTATACTATATCAAACTCCAGACTACTCATTCCAGAAACCCCAAACAATTCTGGAAATCCATCAACACCCTTCTTAATCCAATCACCAAAAACAATCCTTGACCTGACACTAGCAAATCTGACACAGACATAGCTACACTGTTCAATTCATTCTTTACTAACTTGGATAGCAGAACTCACCAAAACCTTCCTTAACAACTCCTCCCCCATCTCAAATCCTCTCCCCAATCTTCCATCCTAATCTCTCCTCCTACTTTTCATCTCAAACCCTTCCCCACATCATACATAAAAAAACTTCTCTCTAAACTTAAGACTTGCTTCAAAATGCCCCTGACAACATCCCCTCTATCGTTCTAAAACTAACAGCAGACAGCATTGTCATTCCCATTAGTATACTCATCAACAGATCCATACAGGAATCATATGTTCCTAAACTATGGTGTACTGCCTTTATCTTACCCCTCCACAAAGGAGGCAAAAACAATAACTTCTCCAACTTCCGACCCATAGCAATTCTACATCCGATTAAAAAAATTCTTGAGAAATGTATCCACCTCCAGCTAATGCCATTCCTTACAAATAACCAACTCCTCACCCCAACACAACATGGGTTCCGTCCTGGCCATAGCACAATAACAGCTCTTCTTTCATTTCTAGACATAGTAAACCATGCCTGTGACTCCGGCAATCTAGTATCCACAGTCCTCCTCAACCTCACCAAAGCTTTTGATACTGTCTCTCATACCCAACTTCTTACCCACCTTTCTAAACTTAACCTCTCACAAAACACCATTACCTGGTTTAGCAGCTACCTCTCTGATAGATCCCAGGCTGTGAAATGGAAAACTGGTACCTCTGCCTTCCTTCCAACCGGGGTACCCCAGGGATCCATACTCGGCCCTATGCTCTTTAATATTTTCATTAATGACTTTCACTCATCAATTCCCAACACCAGAACAGTACAATATGCAGATGACTCAAAACTAGTTTGCTCTGCCTCCAACCTCCTTGAGCTCCAAACTAAAACTCAATCTGCTTTCTCAACTACTGAGAACTGGATGCTTCAAAATCATCTCTCCCTAAATGCCAAAAAATCTAAAATCCTACTATTCTCGCCATCAAAATCTATCCCTCTTGACAAAACCCCCTTCAAAATTATCAGCCATGCTAACTCCACTATAAAAATTGTTCCTTTTGCCAAACTTCTTGGGGTTACTACTGACAAGCAACTAAAATGTGATACCCATATTCAACTAAATATTAAGAAAACCCATCAGAAACTTGGCATGCTGTACAGAAACTCACACTTCCTCTCCCCCTCAACTAAACAGACCCTTGCCTCAACCTACTTACTACCCTCTCTGATGTATGGTGCTCCCTTACTAACCAACCTATCTTCCTCCAACTCTTTTAAACTGGAAACCTTCTACAATAAAATCTCAAAGTTCGCAACTTCATCCAAATACTCTACTCACTACTGTATACCTCTCCACCAGCTGCAATGGCTAGAACTTCCCAATTACCTGGACTACCTCCAACTCTGTATAGCCCACAAGTTTATTTTCAAACCTAATACATGTCCAGCACTTGCTAACATCTTACCTTCATACACCCCTCATAGACCCCTAAGATCTGCCCACCAAAACCTAATCTCCTTGTATAAACCAAATCGTCCCACTGGGCAGCTACTTCTACCCTTTACCTTAGCCAAAAAATGGAACTCTCTCCCTCCATCTCTAAGAATCTCTGAAAACTTTGAACTCTTCAAAACCCAGCTCCATTCCTACCTCTCTCATAGTTGGAAGTGCAATTTCACTCTACCTACCTAACTTCCTTAACACGTGATCACTTTTATCACATTCAAAGTCCCATTTTTTCCTTACTTACCAGGAATCTATCCCTTGATAACTACTTTCAGATCACTATCTGACATTTCTAACCTATGAACAAATTCTACTCTCTACTACTGTTCTCAACCTACAAACATGTAAATATGTATTATATATTGTATATATGTTGCAGTTCAACTGTTCTTAGTTTGCTATTTAACACTTACAAGTTTACTGCACCTTTTTGCAACTGTTTTGTATTTTGTTAACTTTGAATTATGTAGCTTTTACTTTGCACTATGTGTTCTGAATTATGTAGTTTATACTTTGTACTATGGAGCTTTTCTCCCTGGGCCTCCACTGAAAACAGGCTCTTTGAGCCCAGTGGACCTCCCCGGTCACCAAACTGGAAATAAATAGATAAATAAATAATAAATAGTTTTAAATTGTCTGGTATTTTTTTTATATCAGAATATTTTTATCTAGATTTAATTGATCAATATGTATATTTTCTTTTTGGAAATGTTCCATATAGTTATTTCTACAGGCATCAAGTATGTCATCTATATCCGAGACATTTTTCCCTTTCTTTTCATGGAAGCTATTAGCTTTTGATTGTATTTTTATTCTTGTGGATAAATTATGTAGATATTTGGGAGAAGTGGCCAAGGTATTAATTTTTAGTTTTTCTAAAGCTAAACTTGCTTTATGTGTTCGAATTTTGTTGTATTTATTGTTTAATACTTCTACTTTCTTTTTCATCTCCAAATGATTTTGATTTTTTTCAGCTTTTACTGACAAAAATTTGGATTGTAGATCTAATAATTCAGAATCCCATTCTCTGATTTTTTTTATACCAAGTTAGGGTTTTACCATATATGTAAGCTTTTAATGAGTCCCATATCATTATTTTATTTATCTCTGTGGTGTCATTAATAACTAAGAAGAACTGTAATTCAGATAATAACCAGGGTTTGAACTCTTTAATTGTAGTTATATATGCTGGAATTCTGAAGTTAAAGATTAATGGTTTGCACCTATTTCAAAGTTTTAGTATCAATGAAGTGTGGTCTGAAAAGGGGCAAGGAGTGATTGAGAAATTAATGACTTTAGAGTGTAAGTCATGGGCAGCAAATATTTTATCTATTCTAGTTTGGGTACCAAATCTGTGATCCTGATGGGAAAACAACAAAGATTTATTTTCTTTAAATTTGAAAGTATCTGCAAGATGAAATTATTCGACCCACTTGTTTAAAACTTTTGATACAGCAGATGTACGCAGCGGTCTTTTATTTGTAGTTTCAGAAATATCAAATATACAGCTAAAATCGCATAATATTAAGTTGCCTTTATAATTATTGGAAATGAAATCCAAGTGTTTTTAACAGTTCCTGATCCAATGCCCGGAAACTAGTATAGATTTGCTAGGGTCCATATTCTGTTATTATATTTAACTATTACTAACGCCATAAGGCCTTCTTTATCTTCATACTTATAAATGATTTCTGTGTTAATCACATTTGTTTTCCATAAAATTGTTACCCCTTTTGTCTTTGTCTTATAAGTGGATTGTGCCAATATCATATATTCCTTAGGATTCTGATTGTAATTGTCATTTGTTTTGAAATGAGTTTCTTGAAGGAAGACAATTTGTGCTTTGTTCAGTTTTACATATTTCAGCAGATTTGATCTCTTGCTAGGATTGTTTAAGCCATTGGTATTTAAGATAATAAAGTTAAATCCATGTTAGGTTATTTAGACTATGTATTTTTTGTTTTATTGTGACTATTAAACATTTTACTCTGATAACTATAAAGTATATGTTTGAGCTTTTAAAGGAAATTATCAGTTTTATACTTTCAGTGTTTACTAATAAAGTAATGTTTTGGTCAGGCATACTAAAAATGTTTTTGTGAAATAAATTTAAATTAATAAATGTTAACAAAACTAAGATCAGCACTAGCCATGGAATGAAAATCATTCCTAATCTGATGGATAAACGTAAATCCATCAGATTATCACTCATACCTTGACAATTCGGAGCATCTGAGTTCGATAAATTGAATTATCATATGGAGAATATTTGTAATAGGAATAAGCAATATTTATATTATTTTGAACAGGTATAGTACTAGTGTAGATTAGACAGAATTATTATACAATATAAATATCTACTTATTGTATAAGCAATTAATATTTACATGAAAGATAGATGACAAGCAATTCAATCATAGTAAAGTAGGATGTATCATATATAAAACCTCAGTAAAAGATTATAGCACAGAGTTATTTAACATATTCACCCTTACTGATGAAGTCTTTCAAAACTTATTACTTAATGTAAACATATGGTAATAATATTTATACCTAATGTTTATAATACAATGTATTTTACTGGATATATCAGAAGTTATATTTCACTGTTTACCAGCATTTACGTAATCACTTTGTTTGTTGCTAACTTACTTAAAGCATCAACTTTGTTTTATGTAAACATTGATGAAAAATGAGTGCATTTTAATTATCAGTGCACCCCCCCCCCATTTCCCACACATAAGGATTTCATATCTGTCATTTCTCATTATATATGATGTTAATTTGTTACATTTGAGTCTGAACTCTGACAAATGGTACCTTGTTGAATTAGTTAATTAATTACTTAAATTATTATAAGTAAAAACAATTTAAAATGAACAAGATAAGTATTCACTGAGTTCAAGTAGGGGAACAGAAACCTCTATGTTTATATTATATGTTGCTTTGTTTGGCTTATATATAATGTAAATAGTACCCCATCTTGACCTATCTTTGTTTGTGAATAATTACGGGACTCTTTGAACATTCTGAATAAATCATTACTGTTCCTCAGTTGTTTAAGAAACCCTCCTTTTTTTAAATAAAAACAGATGACAAGTGATGTACCATATCAGTTGATACTTTGAGGGATATAGCTTTAAGAGTCATTTTTTTGGGACAGCTATCTTGGAATCAGTTTTTTGTTTCTTCTTTCTGGCATGAGTCCAACGATTTGTTTCTTTTCTTCTTTTAAGAGTAGGGGCCAGCCATTCTATTTCTTCTGGGATAGACACTATGTTGTTTTTTGTTATTTAGCTTCTTCTAAGTCATTATAGGTTCTCATCTCATTGGCAAAAAGTACTTTTATCTTGCCTGGAAAGGCCAGCTGTGCTTTAATGTTGTTTTGTTTTGTTTCAACAGTTTTATTATTGGCCAGACTTTTTTCCTTGTTCTAGTATTCTGGAAGAATAATCATTGTCAAATCTTATCAGGCTTTGATTGTACTTTAAGGGTGATTTTCTCCAAGCAGATTTTAATAGTAGTTCCTTGTCCAGAAATGAAAGAAATTTTAGAACTATGGATCTAGGTGGAGTATTTGTTGAGTTAGAAGCAGGTTTCCTCAGTTGTCTATGCGCCCTTTCAATCCCAAATGAAAGTCCCTCTTTCAAGTCTAAAAATTCAGGAATCCAGGTTGTTAAGAATTAAATAATGTCTTCTCCTTCATTGTTTTCAGGCAGACCAAATATCCTTATGTTGTTTCTTCTTTCCCTGTTTTCTAAGTCATCTATTTTGTTAAGCAGCCATGTATTCTGTTTAAGCAGAAATTCTGTTTGGAATTCTTCCTCTTTGAGTCTCCCTTCAAGGTCATTTAGAGAAGTCTCTATATTAGTTATTTTTGTATGGTGTTGCTGTAATAGTTCCTTAAGAGTATCCGTCAGTTTCTGAGAATTTAATTTGAGGTTTTCTAAGTCATTTTTAAAACCATCCATCTTCAAAGATAGTTCCTATAAGGTAGATGTCATCAATTGCAGTTCTTTTTTCAAAGCAGCATTTGGACGAGAATTCCTTGAGTTGTTCATATTATATATCTCCAATATATCTCCAAGTTACTTGACAGGAAACTTTTTGTATATCTCCACCAAAATTGATATTTATGTAGTTTAGTTTTAGTAGATTATCTATAGATTTCTGATGTTTTAAACTTGAAAATAATATCATTTTCCTATATTATTATACTAGTTTATGGAGCTCTCAAAATTCACTGCTCTCAGTTAGCCATCTAGGCTCCGCCCCACAAGTATATGCTTTCCTCATAGCAAAGAGGTAAGTAACTATGGCTTCCTTATGTTAAATTCTAGGAAGACTTACGAATGAAATAACCCAAATATGATATTGTTGATGGCTTATTTATTCATAGTACCCTTTTGAAACTGAAGAAATGACCCTGATCCCTGATCCCCCCAACACACACACAAAATTCCTGCATAAACAGATTTCTAAAAATAAACACCTCTGGAGAAAGACATAGCACAGGAAGTCATTCTGCAGGAGTCGGTACAGACTAACAATAAAGATAGGGCTTTAAAGCTTAGGACCTTGATTTTCTCAGGGAGGAAGCATGCCATCTATTTAGTCAGAAACATGCTAAAGGGAGCATAACATTCAATTATGGGCCTAATAAAGCAGGAGTACAGAGGGATGATAGTCTGGATCTGGAAGATATACCCTTGGAAATCACCTGAGTTGGGTTGAAGACATGGTGATTGAAGGAGAGATCATTGTCTATGAAAGTGCCAAGGTCTCTAGTAACGGTATTGGTTTTGGGGGGAACTTCTACGTGATAGTTAATATTGTACTTTTTTGCTTTTGCCCTTAGACAATGGCCCTAGCAGAATAACATGTCTGTGCAGGCTAGATCCTCTTGTAGGATCTGATATTCCTCTAAAGAGTTGATGATAGCTCCAAATTTGCAGTAATCTGTACCCTCAATCACCCAGTGATTCCCACAACAGATCTTGGACATTGAAAAAATGAAAATGAAACAGGAGTGACCATAATACAGACCCCTGTGGGACCCACATGTAATAAGTATTTTTGTGGAGAGTATGCCCCCATTCTTCATTTGATTGGTTCTACCTGTGAGGCAGTTTGTTATCAAGTGGCAATATATGGATATACATTTAATTTGACTAGTCTATCTATAATACTCAAGTATTGGATAGCATCAATGTCCTGGGTCACATATCAAAGTATTCTTTGGCGACTTTTTCAAAGACGTTCACTAGGTCAAGAAGGTAGGATCTGTCCTTCACAAATCCAAAATTGTTTAGGTAAAGGGATTTTAAACTGCCAATATCTTTGTTTATGAGGTCAATAATGCTGTGCTTCAAGAATTGTAAGGGTTATTGGTCTACAGTTTCTAGGATCAGTGCTGGAATCATGCTTATGAAGATGATAACTATAGTTCGTCTCTATGCCTCTAGAACAAATCTATTTGAGATGCTTACTTTGAATAGTTTCATGAGTGCATCTGTGAGGCAGTGATTTATACTGACAAAGAAACACCCTGGCACATTGTTAGGCCCCATAGGGCTACTGCTTTTTATCTCTAAGGCAGTCTTTAAAACATGCTCAGGGGTAATCACTGTGACATATAAATCACTTATCACATGGATGGAAGACGTGGAGGTGATGGGGGGAGATGTTTGAGCCACAATCAGTTATTATGTTTGCTATATGCTCATAATTTGAGTGAGGGAGACTGCTATACATCAGTCTGGTGCAATGCTTGGTATTTTTTCTAAAGTTCCTAATGCAGTTGAAATGGGACTTATAGATGTACCTGCTAGGGGTGGAAACTTCCTCTTTTGTACTTAGACTTGGTGAATTTGAATTAATTTCCTTTCTTGTTTAATTGCTTGACTTCAGTATCAGAATATGAGGTTTTCGGTTTGCTCCTAAGGGCGAAGAGTTTTTTCTCTGTTGTTACATATAGTTTGTTTATACCAGGAGTCCACGATATGAGCTTGTTCTTAAACTTAGTATTGCATTTGTGGTGGGGTGGAACTGATATCACAATTCAAGTACTAATATTCGCATAGAACCCCTCTGCAAATGCAGTGGTGTTGGTTGCTGGGTACTCAAAGAGGGGGAAGAGGGACTTTTGAACTGCATTAGGTCACCAGCTGGCGGCAACAAATTTGTCCTAAAAAATCCTTAAAGGTAACAGGGCTTGTGGGCACATTTGGTTGGGTTCTAATGACAAAGATCATCAGATGGTAGTCATACCTTACAAATGAGGGGATAATTATACAAATAAAGCTTAGTGGTGCAATGTTTGTGATGACCAAGTAAAGTAAATCTGCCCACCTGGAAGGGGAGAGCACAATCTGGTTGAGCAAACTGACAAAGATGAAGTCTAAGAAGTGCTGTGTATATTTGTTTAAGGTAGACTAGGTCTTCGAATTTACAGCTAGATGACTGAAATTCCCCCCAAATAATAGGTTGGGTTCTTAAGTACTATAGCAAGGGACTCAAGCTCATTTAGATGTGGCTCAAGGACACTGTCACAGAAGGGGTTTTGTACTTAGCCAGGATATGGCAGAGAATTTTACTGATAGCTATTAGGATGTGGATGTGTTCCAGGTCATTATCTTGCCAAGTAAGTGAAGATTTGACAGAACTTCAGAGGAATATGGACATACCACCAACTACAGAAGAGACACCCTCAGCAGTTGACCTGAATGAATGGTAGGCATTGAATTCTGGTAGAAGGTACATTATCAGTTCAATGGATGAAAGTATCAATATTTTCTAAAGAGGAAGGTTTCTAAGAAGGACATGTTTTCTAGCAATGAGCAGTGATATGTTAAATAACTTAGGATTTGTTTAGCTAAGTTGGTAGAGGTAGCACACTGACATTGTCTAAAAAGGCACAAGGGGGTTGGATGAAGTTTTTGCCAATGTACAAAAGCCCCAAGAGGTGAGGTGCAGGTCATCTTTTGCAAAACAGCTTGGAATACTGACCATCTGCTTCCAGGCAGACAAATGTTGGGCCTCCTCGGAAACACACAAAAATTCAGCCAATTATTAAAATCAACTGTTTTTTGTTTACATCGTGGCATCACTCTCAGTCAAGGTATGATGTTTTTTGAGAGTATCTAGATATCAGCCTCATGCATATTCAGAGAGCCCTATCATGTCTCTCTTTATATAATCCAAGGGTGTGTGTCTCAAGTTGTTTACACCCACATGGACAATGACCATGCTGCATGTGTATTTGGGAGGAAGGGAACTGAGTGCCCAGTAACCAGTTCTATCTTTGCACTTAGAGGCAGATGTCATCCTTTCCTTGCTCCGCCAAGTTACTGGTGCATCTGTATACATCGCTATAAAGTCACTTATGACTAGAACAGACAGCCTTAAGGGCTCACTGATGTCAGCTAATCGAACCTTAATTGCAATGTTTGTGGTGCAGAGTGTTGTAAGTATGAGTAGAGGACTATTTTACTTATCTTTTGGCCACTGTGTCTCTGCAGTAGTTAGGAAAGACTTCTGTCTGGATCATATAATTTTTAAAGGCATCTCCTTTAGATCTAAAGAAGTCTTAAATTCCCTTTCTGGTGTCTCATCAGATCCATTAATGATACAATGCCCTTTTTGGCATGTATCTTTTTAAACATATTACTCAACTTGACAGACCTCAGAGGCTCCTAACTAAAATGAACAGTGGCCTCGAAAATATTAAATCTCAGATCAGACTGGCAACCCTCCTCCTATACTCAGTTTCTTACAGACTCCTAGGTGGGTATGTGTGTCTCGCCTTTTGAGCTATGAAAAATCCACTCCTCTTTGACCTTCTACTTCTTCACAAAACAAATAGTTGCTCAAATACCATGTTAAAAGAACTAAACCTTCATCAACAGATAAATAAGACATTTTGGCATGACAGCTTAATATTGTAAAGTATCTCCCACTTCCAGAACAAATCTTCATTAAATGTCAAGCAGAATGGCACACTTGCCATCATCAAAGTAAACCTGAATAACTGGGTTGACAGCCTCAAATTCTCCCCTGGTGTATCTTGTACTGCCCTCTTTGAGACTGGAAGGAATTTTTGAATATGGGTTATTGGTTATGTTTGTAACAGTCTTAAGACTATGAAGCTATGAATTTCTCATTGAAATTAGAGTTTCCTATCACAGGCTAGCAGAAACATTAAGTTACACTATTTGCCAAAACAGCTTAGACATGTTTAATGGCCTATTAGCCAGCTAGTTTCCCTTCATCTAACTTGCCAGCGTTAAGTGTGGTTGGGGAAAGAGTCAATTCTAAATGTACAACTCCTAGTGTGGATTATGACTGGTCACAAGAAATGCTGAGCCTGGATGACCTTCGGTGGGTACAGGACCTCCTTGATTTCCAGGACTGGTACCTTTTTACCTGAGAAGATAATTGCCAATTATGTGCCGTGGGCCATAAAGCAGACCTTTTGCAGTGAAGACTTCTCAAAAAGAGAGCATTTCCTTTCTCTGCAAAGTGCTTTACATATTGCAGACTTGTTTCTGCTTAGACAAGTACTGGGTGACTCAAGACACGGTTCTGTCAGATAACTTGAAGGTAGATTATCTATTAAGAGACTGTTGCACACAGATCAGCATGGAACTCAGATAATGGGCATGCCTACAAAGCCTGTAAGGCTAAAAAATTGCTAGACTGCACAAGATGCATCTAAACTGGAGACAAGTTACATCCACTGCAATCCCTTAATGGATTTTGATAAAGAAAGCCTCGTCATTTAAAGGCAACTCTAGCAAAAGTTAAGATTTTCTCAACACAGATAATTATTTACTACTTTAGACTTATCCAACTCTACCACATATACATATCATTTAAACATCTCTTCCTTTACATGTGTCTATATTGTAGTTTGCAGTCTCTTTAATTCTGGTTGTTTGTAAAAACTTCACAATGTTGTCTTCTAGTATCTGTTACATCATCTTTTACCTCAAATGGTCAATATGAATGGGTGCAGCTGTTGATTTGGGGCATCTGTGCCTATCAAAATGGTTAAACTTCATTATTTCAAGATGTACATCGTTTTTTGTGTTTAAGTTAATAGGTTATGGAGGTGTTCTAGGGTGTGTTTCATTTTTTGTTTGATGGTTTTCATTAAAACAAAGTCTTGAAAATGTAACATAAGTTCAAATGGAGATAACAAAAAACAATAATCTAAAAGATCAATCTGCCAATCATTAGTGTGTGTGTTGGAAACAGACATTTAAAAAAGTTGTCATGTATAATAGGTGGGAACAATAACTTATTATTATTATTGCTACACTACCCATATTACTGTACGCCACAAACAATACAATAATGGCCTCACATGTATAGACAAAAAGGTAAAAATACTGAATTATATTAAGAAATGCATCATACAAAAAAACAATGTTACGGGAGACACATTTGGAAAGAAATAAGCATGGGAATTTGATAAAGATGGGATTTCAGATGGATATTTCGCAAAATATCAGGGACAAAGGAAAAGGAGAGTGATTATACTAATTGACAGAGGAGTTACAATAGTGACATAAGAGGAAAAAATGATAATAATGGTAGATTTGTGGAGTATTGGCAAGGGAGGAGGATTACACTGTCATATATTTACACTCCACCTAAGACTGCTGTTATGGAGCTTAAGAAAATTTTGGGAGAAATAATTTGCTTTCAGCAGACAATATTACTTACAGGTGGGAACTAGAAAGTACAGTTTTGTACCTACCATAAATGTAGATGTTCGAAGATCCACATTGCTGCAGTCCTTACACTTGGGTAGTCCGCTGTCCTCGGTCGGCCCGAATATCAAAGTATTAGGCTGACGTCGGTCAAGGCGCTTAAGACTGACATCAGAACGTCAGGGTACAAATGCGCATGACCGACGTCATATCCTCAGTCTTTTCTTGCCCCAGATGTCAGAAGACCCTAAAAAGAAAGGTCACAACCAAAAGACAGCAAAAAACAACCAACCACCCTTGTACTAATTATATGTACAATATATACAATATCCACAATATTCACAACCCAAACCACACAACCGCCTCTAACCACAGAGGGGAAGGAGGGAGGGTAAATTGGACTGCAGCAATGTGGATCTTCGAACATCTACATTTATGGTAGGTACAAAACTGTACTATGTTCTTCATCTCACATTGCTGCAGTCCTTACACTTGGGTAGAATCCCAAAGCAGAGGAAAGGGAGGATGGCAAACTATAAAGCAGTAGGAGCTGCCAAAATGCCCTGTAAAATTGCAGTGGCAAAACCAGCCCTAGATTTAGAGTAAAGTGGAAGGTGGTAATGCTTAGAGAAAGTATGCACCGAACTCCAAGTAGCTGCCTCCAAAATATCTTTAGTTGCCACCCCCCTTAAGAAAGTTGTAGAAGTGGCAGTAGCCCTAGTGGAATGAGGCCTAATCCCAGCTGGAATCTCCTTACCATGATGGGAATAACAGAAAGCAATACAAAACCCAATCCACTTAGAAATAGTTTGTTTTGACACAGGCTTGCCCTGAGAACCCAAAGCAAATGAAACAAATAACTGCTGAGACTGCCTGAACCCTTTAGTTCTGCTCAAATAATATCGCAACTGCCTGTGTATATCCAAAGTGTGCAAAATCTTTTCCCCTTTATTTTGGGGGTTTGCATAAAAAGTAGGCAAATGAATAGTTTGGTTTAAAGCCACACTAGAAACCACTTTAGGCAAAAAGGAAGGATTAGTACGTAAAGATACCCTATCCGTGTGGAAAATTAAGAAAGGCTCAACCGCCATAAGGGCCTGTAATTCAGAAACCCTTCTTGCAGAGGTAATGGCCAACAAAAAAGCAGTCTTCCATGATAAATATTTCAACTCAGCAGTAGCTGCAGGCTCAAAAGGTTGTAGAGTGAGTTTCTCCAACACAAAATTGAGATCCCAAGCAGGAGTAGGAGCTCTACGTGGGGGTCTTATATTCTTTGCCCCTCTAAGGAATTGCTTAAACAAAGGATGAGAAAACAATGGTGGGTCACAGTCATAGTGAGCAGAAATTGCTGCAGCATGAACCTTAATAGAAGAGAAGGACACACCTTTGTCCAGTAACTCAGCAAGATATTGAAGAGCCACACTTAAATTAGGCTTAGAAACATCAAATTCCTTTGCTGCACTCCAAAACAAAAATCTCTTCCATTTATCTGCGTACACTTTCCTTGTACTAGGTCTCCTGGCCTCCAAAATAACATTCAAAACTTGCTATGGAAGCTGAGACCCTCCAGGGTTTAAAACAGAATATGCCAGGCTGTTAGGTGAAGAGAGTGAAGTTTGACATTGAGTAAATGACTGTTCTCCTGAGACAGCAGGTGTGGAATCGAAGGCAAAGGCCATGGATGCTCCTGTACCAGACTTCTCAGTAATGGGTACCAGTGCTGTCGAGGCCAATCTGGAGCTATTAAAATCATCTTTGGCTTGTCCTGTCTGACCTTTAGAAGTACCTTTGGGAGGAGAGGCAGAGGTGGAAAGGCATACACATGAAGATTGCTCCAATTGAATGAAAGAGCATCCACTTTCCAAGCTGTGGGATGAAACCTTTTTGTGCAAAACTTTGGCAGCTGGTAGTTTAGTGGAGAAGCGAACAGATCTATGTCTGGAGTTCCCCATAACACTGTCAGTTTCTGAAATACATGAGGATCCAATTTCCACTCGTGGGGATCCATAATTCGTCTGCTCAACACATCTGCTAAGGAGTTCTGTGCTCATAGCAGAAACCTTGCCTGAAGATTTACCTGTAAACTGAGAGCAGTCTCCCACAAAATCATTGCTTGTCTGCATAGAGGATAAGAATGTGTTCCCCCTTGCTTGTTGATGTACCACATGACAGTTGTGTTGTCTGTTAGAACCAACACCTGCCCTGGAAGAAGTAAATCCTTGAAAGCTATTAATGCAAATTGGACTGCTAACATCTCCTTCAAGTTGATATGTAGATGTTGTAGTCTGGCAGGCCACGTGTCTTGAATCCACTTTCCATTTAGATGAGCTCCCCAAGCTTTGTCTGAGGCATCCGTCGTTAGATTCAGACTCGCCTCTGGCGGGTCACAGAGAGTCCCTTGTTTAGGTGACATTCCTGAGCCCACCACAAAAATTCCTTTTGAATGCAAGGTATTATCTGAATGACAGTGTCCATATCTTGGCAGTGCTGTGTCCATACATTTTTGAGATACCATTGTAGCTTCCTCATATGAAGTTTGGCATTGGGAAGCACCAGAATACAAGATGCCATGAACCCCAAGGCTTGAAGGACTGTCTTTGCAGTCAGCCTGGACTGATGAGACAATTGATGGAAGTAAAGGGAAAGATTCTTTTGTTTGTCCGGGGTCAAAAAGGCCATCTGAGATGCTGTATTCAGTCTCACACCCAGAAAGCACATGTCCTGAGAGGGTACTAGACTGGACTTTATTTCGTTCACAGAATACCCCAGGCATCTTAGCACTGCTATCACATATTGCAAATGATGAAGAAGTTCGTTCTTTCCTTGGGCCAGAATCAGGCAATTGTCCAAATAAGGATAGATCTGTATTCCTTTTAGCCTGAAGAAAGCTATCACTGGAGCCAGAACCTTTGTGAATACTCTGGGCGCAGTAGATAAGCCAAAGGGCAATGCAGAGAACTGATAATGAGAAGTCCCAGCTCGAAAACGCAGATACTTCCTGCAACTTAGCCTGATAGGAACATGAAGGTAAGCCTCCTTGAGATCCAGAGTCACCATCCAGTGATCTTTGCCCAGCAGAGGTAAAAGCTGTTGTAACGTCAACATTTTGAACTTGGGAATGTCCAGATAAGTGTTGAGGATAGATAAATCCAAAATTGGTCTCCACGTGTTCCCCTTCTTTGGTACTAGGAACAGGCGAGAATAAAATCCTAGGCCCACTTCTGGCAGAGGGACTGGCTGTATGGCCCCTATTTGAAGTAGCAGAGAAATTTGTTTGTGAGCCTCTATTCTTTGCTGAGGAGGAACGTCTGGCATGCCTTTGAAAGGAGGCAAGGTATGGAAATAAAACCTGTAACCTTGGTGTATGATATCCAACACCCATCTGTCCTGGGTAATTAAACTCCAATTTTCTTTGAAGAGTGTCAACCTTCCTCCCAAAGGCGCTGCCAGACAAGAAGGCTCTGGCAGCTGAAAAGGTAGGTCATAGGGCCTGTTTACGAAAGGACTGGCCCCTGCCCTCACCCGAAGACTGTGCAAGTGAACTCCCTGTTCTAGGTCTGAAAGAGCCCTGAGCTCTGCCCCTACCATGTCTAGATCTTCCCCTAGACTGTGAATCATAAGAAGGGTACGTCCACCCCTTAGCAGGCCAATTCCTACTAAACTTCGGAGGCTGAACTTGCAAAAAATCTTTAACAGCCTGCATAGACTTAGCCTTGTCTTCCATTTTCTTTAAGACTGCCTCCACAGGTGAACCAAACAACACATCAGACTGTAAAGGAGCATCTAAAATCCTTGTCTTAACATGGTCAGATAAATTCTGATCCCTCAGCCAGGCGTGCCTGCGAAGAACTGACCAAGTGGCAGCCACCCTAGACAAGGCCTGTACAGCATCAAAACCACATTGTAAAGAATGCTTACCCACCTGTTCAGAAACATGTACCAAATCTTGTAATTCTTTACACTCAATGCCTTCCGCCAGAGCATCTACCTTAGACTTCAATTGAGAAAGAAGATAGTTTTGATATTTCAACATGTGAAACTGGCAATTCAAAGCCCGCATAGCTAAGGTGGAAGAAGTACAGACTTTCTTTCCCCATCTATCCAAAGCTCTGGCCTCTTTATCTGGAGGAACCGGATTTTTAACAACAGAGGCCTTGACGCCCTTAGGTCCCTGACTAACTGTTTCTGGGTCCGCCCTAGGACTCTTATAAAGATATTTATGAGCTTCAGGCACCCTGTAATACCTGTCAGGTTTAACAGGAGCAGGAGGCAAAGAATCAGGATTAAGTGAAGCCTCTGCAAACACATCTTCCACAACATCCAGAACAGGTGGTATAGCCAAAGGCCTATGCTGGGGTAAAAGCAAAAATTCCCTAAGCCTTTTCCTGGAATCAGAGAAGTCCTGACCTTCCCACTTAAAATGTTCCCTCATGGAATGAAGAGTCTCTGAAAAGAAAAATCCTCTGGAGGAGAAGCAGAAGGAGTAGAATCATCCACATCAGAATCAGAATAAGGAGAATACTCCTGCAAGTCTTCAGCCGAAGACTCTGAAACATCCGAAGCCTGCTCAAAACTCCCCAACTCTGGTTCCACCCTAGGCCTCTTATCAGGAGGGGGAAAAGAACCTCTAATCAAAGTAATTAAATCTTCTGCCATTTTAAGCATGTGCTTCTTGGGCACAGAACCTGATGAACTAGGAGTGACACCAACAGAAGCTAAACCTGGCCTGCCTCTGGGAGAAGCCTTGGAAACAGAAGGAGAGGGCCTAACCACCCTAGGAAGGGAGTGGAGTACAGTAACCTGAGAAGCCCCTTCAGCCTGACTTGCCTCCTGAGAGGCCACATCCTGCAATATCAAAGTCTCCCCCTGGGACTCCAGAGAAGCCTCCGGCGGAACCACGGTTCCACTGACACCTCTAAAGAACCGGCGTCCGGTGCGGATGACTCTTCTTGCCTGGGTTTAGCTGCTTTGTCTTTGCGCTTCTTCGAAGCGGGCGTCGGAGCATCCGATGGCATATTATAATTGCACCGCTTCCCGAAGACCAACCTGGCACAATCTAACCTTCGCTTAATAGTGCGCTTATTGAACCTAGCACAAAAGCGACACCCAACAACGTCGTGCTCAGGCCCCAAACAAGGAATACACAAAGTATGATAATCTCTATGCGGTATCTGTTTCCCACAAGAAATACAGTTATTCACTTTTTCTGACATCCGGTAAACCACTGAGGCAAGAAAAACTAAAATATTCTAGCGGGTACTTAGCCAACTTTGACTCGGTCTGAAACTCCGAATTCGAAAAATTTCAGAACGCCGAACGGCACTTGCAACGCTAATTCTGCATCGGACCATGCGGCAAAAAAGACTGAGGATATGACGTCGGTCATGCGCATTTGTACCCTGACGTTCTGATGTCAGTCTTAAGCGCCTTGACCGACGTCAGCCTAATACTTTGATATTCGGGCCGACCGAGGACAGCGGACTACTCAAGTGTAAGGACTGCAGCAATGTGAGATGAAGAACATCTTGATTTGCAACAATGAGGATGTTTATGAGGGACTTAGAAAGGAAAATGTAAAAATGTCTGTAGATGTAAGAAGAAATTTCTGAAGATATTTTGTATGGAAGACGTGAATTCAGTAGTAGGAACTCAGAGAGAATGTATATATTATTCGTCAAGGTACAATAACTGGGCTAGACTACACAGGAATTATAATTCACAGACTTGTGCATTTAATTGAAAACTTTGACACACTTCCAATAACTATTTCAGACCATGGGATAATTAAAACTAAGATAAAATGCAGGGCAATGAAGTAAAATGAGACACTGACACTTTCCCACCTACCTGTTAAAAAGAGAATTTAAGGAATGGGTAGTAGAAATTATTTGAGAGTTATCAGGGAAAATAGAAATTTCTTCCGAAGTTTTAGCTAGTAAGTGGGATAATATAACAGTGGATTTTAAAAACATATGCATGAGTTAGAAAGAAGGCTGTTATGCAACTGTTTTATAACTCCAAAGCACACAAACTTTTAGTACACCTTAGGCAATAGAAAAAAAGGGTTGTTGCCATACTACTTCTTCTTCTTTCGACTTTTTCCCTGTTAGGGGTCCCCACAGCGGATCACCTGTCTGCTCATGATTGGCAGTGGAGTTTTACGGTGCCGAGTTGCTAGCCAGGCACCCAACCTTCTACAGAAGGCACACACATGCACGCACTCATGCCTAGGGCCAATTTAGAGTGTCCAATCCACCTACAGCATGTCTCTGGGATGTGGGAGGAAACCAGAGCACCCGGAAGAAACAGGGTTGTTGCCAAACTACGGAGCTTATAACAAGAAAAATAACCAGAGGTCCTGTGGAGGTATTAGAAGTATTTTAGAAATGTTATGAAAAATTGTATAAAGCAGAGAAATGTGGAAATCAAGAAACAGCACAACTGAAAATATGGAGTACTTAAGTATGCCAAAGCCAGAGGTGCACAAGGCTCAACAATTAATAGTCAAGACAGTAGGAGATGAGATAAAAATGAGGATGTGTAGGAAAGTCTCCAGCAACAGATGGTACTCCTGTGGAATTCTGGAAGCTAGAAGGGAAGAAAGTTCTAAATATCTGAAGGCTTTGTTTAACAGTATTTTAAAAGAAGGGTAAGTAGTAAAATTCTGGAAGAAAGCTTTGGTGGTTGTAATATCTAAAGATGGTAAAAGCCACCAGGCCCAGCATCATATATACCCATTTCAACTTTAAATCAGGATTATAAAGTGTTTATAGTAGCTTAAAGAATGTCAAAGGTGTTGCCAAAATTGAGAGACATGGATCAATGTAGTTTTGTAGAGTGGAGACAAACATTTGACATTAATAGAACAATGATGACCCACAGGAAAGCAAAATGTAAGAAAATACTGCTGTAGTTTAAGTATCTGAGGCACTTAAGAGGTTGGGTAGTTATACAGATTTAAGATATATGAGAGCAGACAAGGGGCATGGAATATTTATTATAGAAGCTACTAAATATAATAAAGCTATTGAAGAGTTGCTTTATGATGAAACAAGTTATAACAAAGTTTCCAAAAAATGTGTTAGGAAATGTTATAAAGACACTGATTTATGTCTATTAGACATGTTACATCAGGGGTATGTTACGCCTGATTTGTTTGAGTTTCTTACAGTTGAACACCCACAATTAGGGGTTTTATTTGGGATCCCCAAAAATACATAAAAATTTAGAACATCTGCCTTTTAGACCGATTGTGTCTGTTCCTTACAACAAAACTCTCACGATATCTGCATACTTAGATAAGATTTTAAACCCTATTGTTCAAGCTAGCAGTTTTTACTTGAAGGATTCATGGATGTTTCTAGATCAACTTAAGAATTACACATTTCAGGTAAAGAAACCATGCTATGCACAACTGATTTACTTCCATTGAACAAGAGGAGGGCCTAGAGTGTGTTAGGCTTTATTTAAGCAAATATTGCAAACAATTAAAACAAGATGTCACCATTATATGTCAGTTATTAGAATTAGTTCTAAAAAATAATTTTAAAGAGTGGAGTGGCAATGGGAGCTCAAGTAGCTCTAGTGTTTGCTAACTTAGTTTTATGTTAGTGGGAGCAAGAATTTTTAAGGAAAATTCCTAATTTGAAATATGTTCATTTCTATAAAAAATATATAGATGACTTGCTTTTTCATCTGGGCAGGTGATAAAGCTGCATTTGATGAATTCATAGAACAGATCAATAATAGTGTGGCATGGTTGACGTTTGTTATAGAGGAACTTCTGTTCATTTTTTGGATGTAGAGATTACTATGGCTGTCTGTGATAAAAAGTTTTCCAGCAACATTTTAGAAAGGATCTGTTCATTAATAATTATCTTTACTATAATAGTTTTCATCCACCATTTATGAAACTCAATGTATTCAGAGGACAAATTATTAGGTTAAGTTGGCTTATTAGCGATGATGAACTTTTTTTAAGGAAATAAATGTAGTTACAAATTTGTTCCAAGAAAGAGGATATCCTTTAGACAAGCTTTCTGTAATTTCTAATAACGTTGCAGAACAAAGATGCAAGAGGTTTTCCCCGATTTTACAAGCAGGGTTTTGTTCTAAAAATCTAAGGTTGACAGAAGAAAGTGATAGTAATAATGAGTTTAGCTGTTCTTTCCCTATACCTCTAAGTGTGGAAGGAACAAACATTCATCATATTATTAGCAAAAATTGGAAAATATTCATTTGAAAACAAGAATTTAATTGGAAACCAAGAACTGGTTAAAATTACTGGAGACAGACCTAGGTTCATTTATAAGAAAACTTAAAATTTGAAGCAACTATTAGAAAATTCTTCTAGTTCAGCAGCATTTTTGGTAGAAAATAAAAAAACTGGGTACACTTCCTTGTCACAATTGCTGATAATGTAGGTTTATTTTAACAGTAAGTAATTTTTATTTTGAAGATAATCATTATTTAAATATTGCTAAAGACAGATTCACATGTCAGAGTGAAGGTTTGGTTTATAGTGCAGTGTGTTCTACTTGTAACCATTTTTATATAGGCAAAACCATACATGAATTAACAGAAAGGATTAAAGAACATGTTTTGGCGATTAAGAAAAAGGACAACACAAATGCATTAGCTAGATACTCACAGACGTGTAGATTTTAGGAAATTTCAATTTATGGTTGTAGAAAAAGTAAATAAGCAGACGTTTGTGGAGCCTTTTAATTCTTATTTGGAATTTTTAGAAGTTAAGTGGCTGAGTTTTCTAAGAGCTGATTTTATTCCTGGGATTAATGAGAAAATCTCAATAAAAAGGTATCTTAAGTTTAAGAATACTTAGATAGAATGTTTATATATGCAATCATTTTTTGTTTAAGAACAGTTTGCACAGTTTTAGTATTATTTTTAAGGTAGACGAGAAAGAAGATTGTGTTTAATTATGTGATTCTAATTAAGTGACTATTTCTTATTGGTTAATTTAAAGATATCACATGCACAATATAACTATTTAAATGGGTTGTATGTTAATTGGTGGTTTACAGATGAAGTTCTGGTGATTAGAGGAACAAAAGCGCTAAAAAATAAACCATTTGTATGGTTTGCTGCATTTTCTTTTTAACTGATTGTTACTTGTGTTCTTCTGGTATGCTGATTTTTCAGGCTGGATGCATGTGTTTTGGGGGAAGAGGAGGTGACATCATTGAAATTATAGGGCAGCTACAGTAGGGAGCTCAATATCCTATGCTTATACTGACAAGGCACTGCATGCAAAAAGCCATAGTACTTATTTGCATATCATAAGGGTGTACTCATAATGCACTGCGAGTTTAACAGACTGCAAGATATTTATATTTTTTCACCTGAAAATACTTTTATAGTAAATGAAAAAGTTATATGCCCATCAACATAAAAAGAGATGTGATGGAACTCTCGGATTATGTGGCTCAGGCAGGTATGACCCTAGCCCTGAGCAGTATTCCACTGTCACTCAAAATGATACCACAGTACGAGCAAAAACTGATGGACTTCAACAATCGGCTAAGTTTCTGGTGTCATTCTAAGGGGATCCACTATCTGTTTGCTTGGGACGACATGATCGACAGACCTCAATGCTTTGCCAGAGACAAGCTTCTCTGTCACCCCTGGGATTCAGAGTACTGGCTAAGGCTCTTGCCACCCCTATAGTGCCTTTTTTAGGCAGTGTTCCAAAGACCAAAATTCCACCATAACAGCTACAAACAAATGCAATCTGAGGGTCATGCTGCTCAGTACTAGAAGTCTAAATCTCAAGATGCATTCACTCAAAGCTCTCCTCAAAATGGAGAATGTCAACATCTGTTCTGGAATAGAGACCTGGTTGAAAGAGGCAGAAAGCACCCCTGTGCTCCCAGGCTACAACTCATTCCACACCTTTCGGCCCCAGAATATGGCCAAAAGCTCCAAAGGCAGTGATGTCTCCATATTCTTAAAGGATACGCATACCTCTAGACTGGCAGCCCAGCATAATGCATCCAAGATACTTCAGGTACAACTAACACTGGGTAAGATGGTGACACAAGTCATAGCTTGCTACAGAACCCCAAACATGTCTCTAGACTCTCACTCCAAGTTCCTAAGCACCCTGGAGTCTATCAAGGTCCAACCCAATACTCTCATACTGGGTGACTTCAACTACCCTTCCATCAACTGGGAACACTATTCAAGTACCAATTTACAGGCCCAACGGTTTCTGGAATTTATCATTTCCAATGCCCTGGACCAGCTCATTCTGACCCCCACTAGAGAAAGCAACATCCCCGACCTGGTTATCACCAATATGGGAGACTACAGCTCCACACCTATAGTCAGTTCCTCCCTGGTTAAATATGACCACAAACTGATCACCATGAAAATCTCTATCTCCCCTACAACTCCTGCTACAGTGACCACCCTGAAAAACTTCTCTAAAGCCGACTTTGGGGTTCTAAAAACAGAGATGGCTAACTTCTCGCCACCCAAGCCAATGCAAAATAGCAGCACGACTGCAGAATCATACACCAATGCACTGTACGAGCAAGTACACAAATGCATGAACCTTGCCTTACCAAACAGAACTAAGACGCTCTCCTCCAAAAAAAGGAAGCCAATCTGGTGGTCCCCAGCCATCAATAAACTTTGCAACAGGAAGAAGAAACTGTTGCAGAAAAAAATAAAGTCACAAGACTCAAAAATCTCCCTTATCAGTCTCAACGAAAAGCTGAGATCCCTTATCAAATCCTCTAAGGCTAGCTATGAAGGCAGAACTGTGGCTGACACCAAAAATAACCACAAAGCCTTCTATAGCTATATCAAAAACCTCCAAGGTAATACCCAGATTTGCTCTGAGTTATTGCACGATGGCACATCCTATACTGAGCTAACAGATATAGCCAACATACTGGCCGTCAGATTCAATGCCAACTTTACCCCTCCAAGGGCCCTATCATAATACCAGAAGAAAGCCTGGTACCCACCATTTCTGCGGCACAGTTAAAAGCTGCATCGTCCAAAGCCAAGAATACAGCATCCATGGGCCTTGATAATATCCCTGGCTGTGTCCTACATGAGTTACAAAACGAACTGGCACCACATTTGTGTGCCCTGTTCAATCACAGCCTTACCTCAGGCTATGTCCCAAACGACTGACACACTGCTACAGTCGTCCTGCTCCATAAAGGGGGATCAACTACAGGTAATCATTGCACCATCAGCCTGATGAGTCTGGTATGCAAAGCTATGGAGTGCATCAACATGGACCTGCTTAACAAAGGTACAGGCAATCTCCAAACTCTTGACCCCACACAGTTTGGTTTTGTCAAGGGGTGATCCTGCTTGCTGAACCTGGATGACGTCTTAGATGCAGTTTCTAAGGCTGTGGATGAGGGTAAGGCAGTGCATACAGCCTTCCTTGACCTGGCCAAAGCCTTTGATACCATTCCTCACTAAGGTATCATTGATAAACTCAACAAACTAGGCATCAATCCTTACATCACTAGGTGGGCTGCAAATTGGCTCACAGACAGGACCCACAGAGTGAAATTTGTGGATTCCATGTCAGACTGTCAACAAGTCACGAGTGGAGTCTCACAGGGCTCGGTCCTGGGCCCTCTCCTGTTTGGCATCTACTTCTCAGAAGTCCAGGTCAACACAGAAGGACTCTGGCTGACCAAGTTCGCTGATGACTGCAAGCTAGGAGTCATTATCAACTCCCCAAGTGATGCAGACATCCTACAAAAGGGCCTCTCTGAGACCAATGACTGGTGTCAGAACCATGGCCTGAAACTTAACGCCAAAAAATGCGTTATCTTCCCCTTTGGAAAAAATTCAGTTCCCACGAATTACCACATTGATGGGAGTCCACTGAACACCGAAGGAGCCATAAGAGATCTGGGCACCCAGGTCGACAGCCACCTCACCTTCGATCATCACATTGCCACTGTGGTCAGAAAGTCCTTCTGCGTGACACATCTTATAACCACAGGTTTAACATCCAGGAAGAAAGAGGTCATCACCCCTCTCTATTCATTCCTCATTAGACCAATCATTGAAAATAACGCCCTGTTTGGCATGTACCTGACCAGACACCTACAACAGCTGGAGAGGCCACAAAAGTACCTCACAAAAAAGATCCTAGGCCTTAAACACATGTCCTACATGGACAGACTCAAGAAACTTCAGCTGCTCTCAGTCTCTTATTGTCTACCTACAGGTAGCCTCTGCTTAACTTACAAAGCCATGTCCGACCCAGCCCTACTTGAAATGCTACACCTAAAGAAATCCCAATCTTCCCATGCCACACGCTTCAGAGATCACAACCTCATTACCACAATTAACAGAACATGCTGGAGGCATTTCCCAAAGACTGCCCATACTCTGGAATAAGCTTCCCATTCATGTCAAGCAGAGCACCTCGCTGGCCCTATTCAAGAGAAATCTTGACGAGTGGATGGGTAACAGAAACTTCACCCCAGGGATCACTCCAGTTGCCCTACTGGACAGGGGCATTGTGAACTAACATCAGGTGGCACGGTGCCTGGGCAATTTTTTTTGGCTAGGCTTGTAAAGGCTCCAGGGCCATTAGCCTAGTACACACCTGAACATAATTGGTCATTATGAAACAATAATTATTCAAAACAAATGTAAAGGATACTGCTCTCCACTCGTAAAACAAATGTAGAAATCCTGAAGTTTATATATTGCTTGTAGAACTTTTCCTTTGTGCTTGTTTGGGCAGTGCATACACTGAAATTAGAGTGATAGAAAGAATGGTTGCATGGCCCCTTCTTAAGGAAAACATATATAATTGTGAATGGGTAAATGTTATTTTTTCCTCTCCACCATCAATCCTAATTTTTGTTTTTAACCTTTCATATTTACTTTCCCCACTAACACTAATTTCTGTTTTTAACCTTTCATATTTACTTTCCACCATTAATACTGACTTCTATTTTAAATTACTAGCTTTTGGGAATATAACAATTAAGTCACTAATGTAGTACTTTCCGTGTCTAAATTAGGAGCTTTGGCAGCTGTGCCTACTTGTATATATATTTATTTTGATGCTCTTTGTAAAGCAGTATGTTAGCTTGAATTTTGTGTGTGTATATATATATATATATATATATATATATATATATATATATATATATATATATATATATATACACATATATGCATGTGCATCTATAACTATCTATCTATATATGTGTATGTGTGCGTATGTGTATGTATATATGTGCGTGTGTGTGTGTGTATATATATATATATATATATATATATATATATATAAAATATATATATATATATATATATATATATACACACACACACACACACACATATATATATATATATATATACACACACATATATATATATGTCTTATCGAACCCACCACTGCCTAAATCTAAAGGCAATGGAATGGTTAGAACTGCCCAATATTCTCAAAATCAACCAACTCACTGAGGCATTTAAGATAATTAACCAACCAGACAACACCCCCTCACTTAATAAAATACTTACCCCCTACTCCAACCTAACCTGCCTCAGATCTTCTAAAACTGTCCGGGTACAAACCGTCAAATCTAATAACTCTGGAGGTGATGCTCTCTACACCAACTCCATTGGTAGGCTTTGGAACTCCCTTCCAACCAGCCTAAGAATTATTACCTCACTCAACCAATTCAAAAAACACCTCAAAGAATTCCTCAAGTCACACTGGCTGTGCCCCTGTACCAAACCTGACTAACAAAAAGTTCAGGCCTGTACCACCCCAGAATTCCACCACTTCCCTCTAGGACGACAATTTCAATTGAAGCATGTGAGATTATTTACTTAAGTTCTGTGCCTGTTTTATATAGTGTGTAAAGCCAATTGTTGTATTTTTATTCTCTATTTCAACTACATGTATAGCCAATTGTTTTATTTTTATCTCTATTTCAAATATATGTAAAGCCTATAGTAATTTTTACTGTCTTAGCATCTATTATGTTATCTGTACCTTCTTCTTGGAGCTTTTCTCCCCGGGCCTCTACTGAAAATGGACATGTATCCAGCTAGACTAGCCCGGTAAACAAATGTAAAATAAATAAATAAATAAATAAAATATATATATAGGTATATATATAGATATGTAAGGGTATACATACATAGATATGTGTGTCTGTGTGTACATATATATTATTAGAGGTAATATAACAAGAACTCTTCTCTCTTCGGATAAATCACTTCCTTCTCTATTTAAATCCAGCAGTATTGCTGATGACAATCTCAACTTTACGTGCTAAAAAAAAATGGTCTCGGCTTGTCTTTCACCTGGCTGAATCTAAATTAATCACATGATCTGTTTACCTCAACTAATTATTATTTAGTCATCATTTATAATATTTAGTAGAATATTTTTTTTTATATCTGACACATTTTTCTCAAGTTTTTATTCCCAACTGTCACTTTTCTTTTTTATGATGTTACCATACCTGAACCGTCCGGTCTGTTCCTCATAAAATTTGTGTTTTTCTGACAAATCACTGAATATTGAAGTCATTAAATAATAATAAATAATGACAGAATTTTAAGTTTCAGACTTCATATCCTACAGAAAATGCATAATAATACAAAACCTGTTACTCCAGCAACTATCTAAGTATATAGGAGCAATGTTTAAAATCTGTCCCTATTTTGGGGCCTTTGTTTCTCCCCATTATTTTCGGCTTTGTCCAGATTTCTTGCTCTGAGAGGTTGAGAAGTATGGTTGGGAGCTATTAGATGATTTCACTGCAATGAATTTCTAAAATAAGCTGGAAACTGGTATAACTCTCAGACTGCTGGGTTCCTTCACTGTACAGGCTTCAAAATATCTAGCTGTGTGTTTTTAGGTACAGTACGTTGCAGCCTTTAGCTATTTCTGAATGTAGTGATCTGCAAACAGTATCAGTCCGTTAGTTATTTTATTATAACCTTCAGCATTTAATTGGTTGACTTGTTATTCTTCCAGAAATTGAACTGAAAAATGAAGAAGTCCATGGCTCCGTGCTTTCACTGCTTTAAATTGCAATTGCATTAACGTAGCACTGGTCTGCTCCAGCTAAGTGTGTGTGTGTGTGTGTGTGTGTGTGTGTGTGTGTGTGTGTGTGTAGTGTGTGCGCATAGTTAACTAATATAGTGACTACTCTTACACTGTTTTAGTCTGTTTTTGTGAATGAATCGGGATGGGAAGGTTGTCTTTTTTACTGATGCATACAGCACACTCTCTTGCTTGTGCATACTTGAAACTACTGGGATGGATCACTGGGGGAAATGTTTCTTTTGGTGCTTGTGCATACTTGAAACTACTTCAGTTTGCGTTTAAAAGTTGGTATCCCACAATCCCACTGGAGTGGGCAGGGTTACATAATTATGAATATAAATTTTATGTTAATGAACGTACAGATTTTGGCAAGTTGTACCTATTTTCCATGGGCCTTAGTCCAGATTTTTGATGTTTCCAGGTTGAGAGGTATGGACACAGGATATGAATTGCCTTGACATATTAAGGTCCTGTTAAGTTTAATTCTGGGGGCTGTCAAAAAAGCAATAACTAGAAAATGGAAATCAAAGTCTAAACCAACTGTTTCTGAAGTATTGAAAATTGCAAGAGAGATAAAAACTGGAAAATGGATCTTTAGAAATTGGTAGAAGCAAATTACATATAAATAAATGGAAATTGTTGGAATACATGCAGAATAATGTTCTGAAGGAGGAGGAGTGAGATTTAAGGGAAGGCAGAAATTCAGCAAATTATGTAATGTTGGTTATACAAAAGAAAACATGATGTATAATGTACGTAACTGGGAACAAGTTAATGTGTTTTTTTTTTTTCTTTTATATAAATGTTAGTTTGCCTATGTCTTTTTTTATTTTTTTGTAAATATTTTTATTCATTTCCAAAAACAAGAAAACATGAATGCAGGTTAGTTTGCCTATGTCTTAAGGGATAATTTAACAAAGGTATTAAAAAGGTCACTATGAAAATTAGTGCTTTGTGGAAGGGAAAGTACAACTGAATGAGTGTTAACAAAATTAATTAGGCCATTGCTTTCAAATTCATAAAGAATGTACTGCCACATCTCAAGAAGTAATTGTTTCTCACAGACTATCAAAAGCAATAAGTGAATAAGCCAGTTGACAACACATTTGCTTAAAACAGAGCTTTAACAAACAAAGCCATTCAGAACTTTTTTTTTTTAGCAGAATATTTAAAACTCAGGAAAAAAACTGTTTAGAAGTTTGCTATTAACACAATGCATGCCCTTTGAGCAGTAACCACAATTTGATTTCACTCAAATGTGTACTATTGCAAAGCTGATCACTGCTACAGTTAAGTACTCTCTTTTAGCTGAAGGAGACTGCAACTGGCAAGAAATCTATAGTCAAATGCAGTCTTTGCTGTTTTTCACATGTTTATTTGAGGTTATGGTTCAAAGGTTTGAAGGCTAAAAATGTCATGGCCTTCTTGGAGATGTGTAAGGACATCTTGAAGTGCAGTTCTTCTAATATGATGATCATTTATTTGAGAAAATCACTTTTCAATGTCTCCAATTGAAATTTCTTAGTACATAATATATTTTTTGTCAGACTATGCAAATCAGAGCACTGCTGTCTAGTCCTAGGACAAAGATTCAGGAAGAATGACTTCTTTGTTTGTCCTCCATTAGTTTTTCCTGCACCAGGGTGGCCTAATGGATAAGGTGTTTGCCTTACAAACACAAGGTGCAGGGTTGGAGTCTCACAAGGGATAATTGGCTAGGCTTAAAATGGCTCACAAGGGCAGTTAGCCTAGTACTAATCTATGAACCAAACTGAGGAAAAAGAGTTATACTTGAGATATCAACATTCAAGAATATAACATACTCTCAAAGGTTCATGCGTGTTTACTAGGATAATGACCACAAGGGTCTTTTTAAGCCTAGCCATGCATCCCAAATCTATGACAAGTTATGGTACCCTTGATAAGTGTAAGCAGGGGCTTAGGAAATGAAACATTTACAAGCAGGGGACTGGGAGGAACAATTTTCAGGTTGCCTCTGTCCATTAGAGAGACAGGTGGCAAGCCAGGGATGAATTTCCTGTTCCTCATCCAATTGTCCAAGTGACACTTAAATTGGGTTGGGGGAACTCTGCTTCACATGGATGGGGAGGCTGTTCCAGACATGGGTTAGTCTCTGGGATACATACCTATGTCTCCAGCCGGTCCTATTTATATCACAGGTAAAGTTTACGTTTTTAGAACAGGTAATTCTGGTGCTGTTTGTGTGGATATGCAGGAGGTACATCAGAATGAGGTCTTGACAATGCCCTGATTGCCAGGCATAGATCTCCCATCAACAGCTTGTAGGAGATAGAATACAGGGATAGGGCCTTGAGGCAGTCTGCACAGGACATTTTACTTATGCCCTATATTCTTTTAGTGAGGACCTCTGTGGACGTTCCAACTGTTGGGTATGCCTGGTTAGGTACATACCAAAGGGGCACTGTACTCAATGATAAGTTTAAAGAATGCTGAATACAGTGGAACAATGACTTCCTTGGACCTAAATGCCATACCTCTCAAAGCAAGTAAAATTATTTAACTAGTATAATTCCTAAAATACTTCCCCTGATACGAAACAGAAAGCAGTACTTTATATGCTGAGTAGTGAGTCAGTTGTCTGCTCTTTTATGCAGAAGTGTCTTCTTCCTTTTTAAAGAAAAGACTTTTCACAGTGTCATTTTTCAACCACAAGCAAAGGTCATGACCAGTAATTTGGAAAGGGACTCACCTTTTCAGAATAGTGCTCTGCTGGAAGAGGAGGATAGTCGCACTGCTCTATCTTCTGACAAAGAGAAAAGAGATTCATCTTATCTCCATAAAAAGGACTTTGAAGTGCTGCCATCTGTTGAAGGACAATGTGTTTAATAACTGAACAACTACAAAGGTGTTTAACTTTTTCCATTAATTATAATTAATTTCTGAAACATAAACATTTTAGCTGCCAAAAAAGTCTTAAATTATAAACCAATACTCAGAAAGAACAATTTCAATATATCATGTCAGTGTTTTCCTTTATAAATTGAATAGTTCATATTATTTAAAAACAGAAAAACATTGCAAGTGTGTTTGTGTGTGTGTGTGTGTGTGTGTGTACGTGTGTGTGTGCGCGTGTGTGTGCGCGTGTGTGTGCGTGCGGGCATGTGTATCTCTCTTATCTAGCTAGCTACCAGTCCATCTATTGAGAGAGAGAGTGAGTGAGACAGATACATACATGTGCACATATTTTGTGATTGTTTGGTTGCTCTGATAACAGGAAAGTGGAGATGTTTATATGCCCAAGTCTGTAATCCAATATACATATAAAAATACACACACACACACAATAATTATTACCAGGTCCAATTTTTTGGGATGCAGACACAAATATAATAACGAAAGTAAAATGAATCAGTATTCTAACTGTAATTTGTACATGCAAATACAATGTAAATATTGACACTACAGACTATGTAAAACATAAAATATTTACAATACACACATTTTCCTTGATTGTACAGTAAAGTTTTTACCTTGCATATTTTGTGTGTATATATATATATATATATATACTATTGTTGTTAATAAATACATATCATTCTGTAGTTTGAAAATATGTTATTGCAAGCAAATGCAGTTTAACAGCAGACAACCTAGTATCATTAGATGATGACAACATTCTGTTTAACGTTTGTCAAGACATACTCCTAAAATTATGTATTGTTTTACCAATGTATGATTACCTATGATGTAATACGTTGAAAACTAGCTTTGTTATAAGACATGTCAATACTGGCTCCAAATGGCTTAATACTGGCCACAACTGAAACTTCAAAGCTGAATAAGTGAATTAATATACTAATATAAACATAACTGGGGTCTTTTTTACTTTATTTTTGTGCTTCAACTTGTAGTCAAGTAAGTAAGCTACTCAAAAAATGGAGCCCTTTCAACCATGCACAAAAAAATTAAAAGATTACTTACACCCAAATGCTCAACTTCCATGTTGAATTTAAAAATGAAAATAGGTATGATACTGTTATTAGATATCAAAATTAAAGACTATCCAAAACAAAGCATATTGTTCTCTTTTTCACATTATGCATTCCCATTAGAAATGTAATGAAGAAGCACGATATTTGATGGTCTGTAATGAGTAGTATGTGTCCGTCTGTTAAATGGGGCAGACATACTGAAAGCTGAAAACTGCTTCTGCTAGCAGAAGGAAATCTGTCTTCTACTGATCTAAGTGATATAAAACATATCTTTTGTGTGTGTGTGTGTGTGGTGGGGGGGCGGGGGGGGGTGTTCCAACCCTTCAAGCCACTGCAATGGATGGAATGTCATTTCCCCTTAAAATGCAGCAACTCTGTGTAAATTAAATAATGCATGGGATGCAAGGGTCACACAGGCTACTGGTATGGTACATTGTAGGGTACAGTTTGTATTTTCCAAAGGTCATACTTTTAAGAAGAAAAGGGTCACACAGACTACTGGTATGGTACATTGTAGGGTACAGTTTGTATTTTCCAAAGGTCATACTTTTAAGAAGAAAAGGGTCACACAGACTACTGGTATGGTACAGTGTAGGGTACAGTTTGTATTTTCCAAAAGTCATACTTTTAAGAAGACTTTTCTCAAAGGGATACTTTCACAGTCCTTAATGTCAGTAAATGGTACAATTCTGAACTTCATAAATGGAAAAGTTTCAAACAAAAAGCTGGCAATCAGAAAGTTGTGAAATGTAAAAAAAAAACAAATGTAGAATCTGAAGATAGAAGGCATGTACCTCCTGTACCTCCATATGTGTGGGACTACATCCCTCTGTGTCCCCTTACTTGGAATATATTACTTCAGAGATTATGCACCTTTGGAAAAAAAACAGCACATCACTTCTCCATAGCTGTGCAACCTGGCCAAGTAAGTGTTCATGTGGCTTTCTGTCAATTACTCTAGCTTTGGTGAAAGGGAGTACAGCCATGCAAGCCATGTGATATAATATTTTATCCCTAGCTCCTTTACAGCAAAATGTTAATGAAGGTAAACTATGCAACAGACTGGTTTCTATTAGACAAATGCAACTGCACTATCTATTTATGCCCCTTTGAAATCAGTACGATTAAGTGGACCTGATTTCCCATAAAAAATGGTACAACTGACAAATGTTATCTAGAATGTGCGCATTCTGGTCTAAGAATTTTCATGACGCCTATGACAGGTAGGATGCATAAGACAATGCTATATAACGTAGTAGCATGACTGGTCAGTTAAACAAGGTTAGCTACAGGCTTGTGCAAAATGATGAAGAATGAAAATCATTATCAGTTTAGAAACCAGAGTCCTAAGTTACAGAATATTCACTGATTTACTTTAAATGAAAAATCACTGCATACTACTAGTATTAAAATTATTTGTGTGGCTAAAAATAAATGCTAAATTGCATTTTTATGTGTGCACAAGAATTAAAATTATCTTCTGAATTAGCAACCAAATTCCAAAGTCAATCACTTCCATTGAGATATTTAAACAGCTTTGTTACCATAGATGCTGGGGTTTTACTTGCTACCTTGCAAAGACACTCTGCAGAGCAAAAGTGCAAAAGCATGCCACTAGTGCACCCAATCTGTTCACAAAACCAAGGACTACTATCTCTATTGTACTATAAACATCACTCTTGATTGTACTACTAATAACCTAAACCAAAATCAAGTTGCTCATTTGTAAAAATATTACTTATTTTCATTTTTGCCAGTCTCACAGTTCTCAATGAGCTGGTAGCCCGTTTCTGAGGGAGGAATCTTGAGGTAATGTTTTCATGAAATGGGGAAAATTTGATGAGGGACAGGACTCCAGAGAAATCCGCTTACTCTTGTGAGCACAAGGATGGAAAGACTACCTGCAGACATAGCCAGGGTTTAGGCACCAGTGAAACCTGCAATCACTAGGGGCCCTGGCCCTGCTAGTTTTGGGGACTCCTAACCACAGCAGACAAAGTGCTACACCAACAAAATCTAGTACAGCAATCTCGTGTATTTAAAACCAGGTGGGTAATAATAACTCTCAGGATGAAGAATCCTAAGGATTGGCTCTACTTCTCATTTAAAATTCAAAGACAGTTCTATTTGTTGTAACAGTGTTTTGTTAAGTAGCAGGCTTCATAATGTCATTCATTTTTTTACTGCTGGCATACTGCCTTTGACTTAGTTAAATCCTGCTGGTAGGCATTCTCTTTACTAAAACTAACATCATAGCCATCTGCATGCTCCTGTGATACCTGCATGGGCCTCCCTTATCATCCTTGCCTGTGTGGAGGCCTCACAAAAGCTAATGCTGGTTAGAGGAAATTGTGGAGAAAAAAAGATCATTCATTCTCCACCTATGCACTTTATCCTAAACAGGGTTGTGATAAGACCCTGTTATGGTAAAGCCAGTAATCAGTGAATAAACATGAACAATGCAAGCGCTAGAGATCAGTGTGACTGATTTTAGTGCTTACGTGGGATTTTAAGAAGAGCAGATGCTCCCAATTTTCAAAGGGTGGTTTTCTCTTTTAAGGAGTTTTATAAATACAGCCAGGACCACCAAATACTATAACTCTTAACTTCCTTGTTCAAGAATTCTAAGCAAAGCCAAAAATAATCACAGAATAAGTGTTCAAAATCAGGAACACTTTTTATATATTACTTTAGTTAATTTAAAAAGTTAGCAGAATAACCTTTTGTTTGCAGAAACATGCATTTTTTTGAATAATAACTATGAAACTCAAATGTCTGGGATTACTATCTGCAACCCTGAATGATTTCCCAGCAAATCAAAATGTTTATGATGGATATGGCAAAAAAACATGAGGCAAAATCAGAGACATTCTATGAAATTAGGGATGTGACAAGTATGCATTACTGCTAACAACTGCTAAACAACAGTCACTGATCTGGTGTGGCAGTAATAGTGTTGCAGAATGCACTGCTGTTTGCTGAAGATAATTTCAAACTATTGCTGCTATGGCTTATGCTTCTATGTCAGAATGGGGGGGGGGGTGGATTCTTGCAGTGTAAGAGTTACAAGCTGCCTATAATTTCTTTCACTTTCTATCACAAATATCATTGGCACTGACATGCTTTTGTGTGAGGAGATCTGGCTGTAGTGAATTGAAGTGTCAAGTTGGTCACAATTTAATTCACTTACCATTACAAACATTAGCCCTTAAACATAATAGGTGTCTATCTTTGGTGGTTAAGCAGGGACAGAATGTGTGCAAAACCAAATGTTCACTGATGCAGTAGAGAAGTGAGTAGCATTGCCATTTCACAGCACTTCTCTCTGACTTAGTTCATGGCTGTGGCTTTTTCTATGTGGCATTTTAATGCACTCCTTGTCTCTGTGTGCCTAACTCTATGCTTTGGTTTCCTCCAGCACCTCAAAGGCATGCAGTAGACAAACTGGTATTCCTCCTGTTTCCCTGAAAGTGAACTTGCAGAGTGTGTGTGTGTGTGTGTGTGTGTGTGTGTGTGTGTGTGTGTGTGTGTGTGTGTGTGTGTGTGTGTGTGTGTGTAAAAATATCACTTATTTTTATTTGTGCATACACACAATAGTGCTGGGCATATACATAACTCTCCTGGGTAGCAGTAAAAAATGCAGTTATAATAAAGTTATAAAATTCATCATAGAACATTAAGACCCTTACAGCATCTAGGAGGTCTGGTTGCCTCCAAACCCCAGACTGTATACATGGATTTTGACATGAACTTAGTGGTAGGCTTTGCCCTTAACTGCACCCATTCTTAAACCAGCCCTGCTCACGTGTGTACAGAAGGATGTTGTAGCTTGTGTGAGGAACTGAGGATGGTGTGGTCATTATTTCTTTAATTTTCCTCACAATCAAACATCAGAGGTATGCAAAGAAGGTGACTACAGCTTATGCAGGAGCAGTGTACTGTCTAGGAACAACAAGTTGGAATAAATTACTGGGATCATTATGTTTCACTTTCCTCACAATCACACATCAGAGGTATGCAAAGAAGGTGACTACAGCTTATGCAGGAGCAGTGTACTGTCTAGGAACAACAAGTTGGAATAAATTACTGGGATCATTACGTTTCACTTTCCTCACAATCACACATCAGGCACATATACAGGTGTTGCCTTTGGAGGGCAGAGGGTGAGAAGGCATGCTATGTATACGACAGCAGTCACTTAGTTATGGCCAACTGAACCTCTGCTTTCATCCCAATCTAAAAACAGAGGGATGCAGAGACAATGATTGCTTTTATGGAGGGAGGGGGGATAGAGAGGCAGTATTCCACACAGGATTTGTGTATCCTCTCAAATATTTGTCTTGGTAGTTCATGAGCTACTATTTTGTTGGCTTTGAACACTAACCCTTGTCACAACGCATGTCTTTGTTGAAAGAAAAAAAAAGAGAGAGAAATTCTTTCCTTACTTATGTTGAAAGAAAAAAAAAAGAGACACAAATTCTTTCCTTACTTATGTTTTTTTGCTCAAGTCACCACTGAACCAAAATATTGGGAAAATGCTCTAAACACACCTCAGAGCACTTAATACCCTATAACTTCTTGGGGTCTGGCAGCTCCATGACCCCCCTCCCCCCCACTCAATTTAACTGAATTATTTCCAAAACAGTTATTACTGTGCTGTCTTGGACAGATAAGGTGTGTTGAAAGGATGCAAAGAAAAGTAAAATTGAACAGCAACAGTGAATTTCTTTCTTTAATCATTAATTTTGTTTGCACCATCACTGGATGAAATTATTATAAAAAAAACTTTAAAATACACTTTAAAGCCTAAAGAAAGCAGAACAGTAAGACAAAATGTGAGAAAAGGAAGGACAAAAGTAATGCATATATTATGGGGAATCTAGGATGCGGGGAAAAGAGGGAGGAGTACTGAAGGATGTGTGCAGGGGGTGGGGTTCATCACACAGCCCTTTGCCTAGGGCACCATTTCACCTAACACCAGCTATGTACATTGGGTTATTGTAATGCATCATTGCTGCAACAAACTACCAGTCACTGTGAATATCCCTATGTGAGATAAGCCAACACTGTGTGGTACACAGGTCTGCCACAAGGAAGAGGATTATAGCTACAGTTCCGTCTATGTGTACTGCTCCAAATATTCTGCAGCATGAATTAAAAGGGTGCTTAGGAGGTGTAGCAGTGACAGGATATCCAGGTGGTTCCCAACTTGTCACCTGCTGGGAACCCCCCAAATGCTAACATTGGCCCTGGCTGCAGAGAGTACAGATGAGGTCAGCTTTGCATAAGCCAGATGTTCCACTGAGTTGTTTAGTATTGTTAGAGATTCCAGACAATGGGAGTCAGTGTTAGACTGTCCTAACATGCTGGTGGTACTATTGCTGCGGAAACAAATGATAAGTGTGTAAGGTTCCCAGTCAGAAGTGTGGAAGGCAGAGAAAGAGTACTTAAGGATGAGGATGGTTATCCACATCAGCTCTGTTACAATCTGGTTAGATAAATGGCCTCCAGAACAGAAGTCGAATGGCAATGCGAAGTGACTACTTCCATAGATGCATGGTCTCATAAAAGAAATGGTGATACTGCAAAAATGGTTGTTAATCCAGAGGTAGCGGCTCACATTCAGTTGAAATCAGATAGAAATGAGGGTGATCCAGAGCAACAGAGATGGAAACATTTACAGGGTGCTTAAGTGGCTGAGAATAGGATGCTCTCTGTTTATACTTCCAGAGAGGGATGCTCTCCCCAACAGAAAGTTTGGTGTGAATGTATTAAGTCCATGTTCTGCAAAGTCTCAAGTGTATCAGGAATGATCCATGTGAGCAGAAACTGCACACACAATGTATCATTCAGAACATTAGTAGCTTTAGAAGTCTTTTGGAATATGATGCAGAAAGTGTCAGCAGCTCTCACTTAAAATGTTTTCTTTATTTCCTTAAGCAAAGCTTTTAATCAGGGCTATGATAAAATTATTAAGTAAAGACAGCACTGCAAAGTAACCTTCCAGGTTCTATGATATATTAGGTCAACCTGAGCCCCTAACGCTAGACTATAGGAGGCAGCTGAAATTTAAGTTAAAAACTTAGAAGGGGTTGTAAAACACCTTCTCAATATGTTGTATTTATACATGGGAGGGGGTTCTTTAACCATTCCTGTATGGTATTGCTTCTCTCACAAGTACAGCAGCCATAATCATCATAGTTATAAATGTGATGTACAGCAATTACCTACTATGTGCCAGTGGAGTATTTTACTGAGATTTGTACTATCAAACCCAGCTGTCTTTTCTGCTTACAACCACCTCATGGCGGGAATTCAAAAAAATGGTCTGAAACTGCTAGGGTTTCACTACATGGTCCAAGCCATATACCAGAGCCCTACACAACTCATAAAAGCAGCCAAATCCCCCAGAGAAACCACATACACTACTGCACACCTAGAGGAGTTCAGGTGTGCAGTACATATGCAAATCAGATGTCTCAGCAGCAGCTGCAATTCACAAACCTATGGATTATGGACTGCAAGCACTACTGCTAGCTGTCATTTATAGGGATTGTAATGCAAATAATTCCCAACAAAATCTGATGCCATGACCCCAAAAGCCATGCAGTCAGGATGTTGTTGCTCAGCAACATGTGGCTGTGCAATATCTGAAAACAACAACAAACTAAAAGAAAAAAAAATGCCTCACCAAGTGTTGAAATGGGAGTAACATCTGAACAGATCAGCAAACCAGCAGAAGAAAAAAACATGAATCACCATGTGCTGATACGGGAATCTCAAAGTATGTGTACAGTGAGCAACACAGTAAGGTACACACATAATATGGTTGCTCTCAAAGAGTGAGATAGTTTAGCTTCCACCAGTGGAAGCTCATATGCTGCAGGAATCCTTCATTGCCATAAGTTGCAGATGAAAAGTACTCTGAAGACATGGCAAATGAGGCATTTACAGTTATACATGCAACATAGCCATGCCTGTGAAGCACGTAACAAACATGATGCACTCCATACCACTTCTGCAGTTAAAATACAGTTTTGCACACTTCCGCACAACAGGCAGGAATGAAAATATCGAAGAAAGGTACCACATTCACAGGCCATGGTTTTAACACGAAAATAGTTTGAGCATTGTCACTGACTATTGACATTCATATGTGCATCACTGTTAAGCAGAGAAAAATATGCATAACACAGTGTAAGACACTTTACTTCCTTATTTGTGTGTTGTACCACACAACAACTGTATTAGGCTGTCAGCATATTACAAAGGGTTAGGGGAAGATGCATCCCTGCGGCTGAATGGAAAGCTACTGTGGTACAACAGGGTTTGTCTGTTCTGGCACAAGAGGATTGGAATTAACACTTTTTTACGCACTATGAACTGCGGGTCAATTAAAATAGCTGACATTATGCATTTCTTAGTTGCCTGGTTGTCTGTGTAATTAAGTGATCCTCCATTTTGTGTAAACCAAGTGTTCTCCTTTGTTAATTTACTAGATAACATCTCCATCAGTAAATAAAACAGTTTTTTTCTTGCTTTTTCCAACGTTTATAATTTAATTTCATATTAAAGTACAGGTTTTGGCTTGTTTTCCAGTCTTGGAGTAAACTTGCTCAAAGAAGCAGTATCTATTTGGTGGTAGGGAAAAATTTCTTACTGTTTCTGAGCGGTAGACATTACCGAATGGAGTTCTACTTTCTTATTGATTCTTCCACTTTTCCACTCAGCTTAGCAGTGGGCGTCTGTGCACTGCTCAGTGCCACACAGCACTTTATTCTGCAGATGCAAGCATTTCCATTTTTGACTGATCTCTTAAGAAACTTAGTTAACTCCATCTCCCAGTCACAGCTATATAAACTGCATAGTTAAGCAGTGGTCCATCACTGCATGTCTACATCCGATCTCATAGTCAGTCTTGACCAATTATTTACTAGCTACCTGGTGTTGGTGCTTGAACCAAGTTTTCTACATCCACTTTTAACAGTCTACCCTGAATCAATAACTTAACTATGAGCCAAAAAGCTATTATTTTCTTCTATTCATCCATCAAACAGACCATATAAATAGCCTAGAATATTGACTGCATAACTTACTTAGTGCTCAATACAGAAATTAATTTACTTCTACTATTTTTCTTGAACATATACTTTAATCCAGAAACCGAAACATTACTATATTCTCTTATTGTTCCCAGACACATATCGTACCCTTGGTCAAAATGGAATGTCAGCAAACTAGGTATACTCAGGCAGTGCATGAAGTGCCTGCTGCTCACAGACTAGTTATCTTTTCTTAATTTGGTGCTATCTGTGAGAGATACAAGTACCTAGCCAAACTCGAATTTGCACTCCTACAATCAAACCCATCCTCTGAGCATCTCTCATTTACCCAACAATCTGCATACACACATACACACACACACACACATGCACGCACGCACAAATTATATAATGAGGCACTAAAAAAATCCTTACTCAAGCCACAATGGGACAGGAGATGCAAAGCTATACCAACACCAATTAGTGGCAACACAGCTGTGAGTTACCAGGAAAAGGCACATCCCAAAGCAATTACACCTAAGCAATCTTCTAACACAGATAAAAAATGTACCAGTGATTAATGACTCCATTGTTAGACACAGACTATCCACTTACAAGACTGTACAAAAACAGGGAAACTGAACTGTCTCTCAGCAACCAATGCTGTTGATGCCATAAGGGACCTTAGCACTTTTAAAACAGACATATAGGAGTATTGAATGGTGGAGGCCTATGTTGGGGTAAATTACCTGACTAAAAAAAAAAAAAGAGGGATATGAACAGATATAAGCTAGGACTCTCCATGCATGCCACAAATGCAGGAAAGATTCTGGTATCGAGTAGAATCCTTCGATAATCAAAGATGATGTCATGGTATAAAGAAAAAAAATGATTAGCTTTAACAATTGGCTAACTACTTGGTGTCATTCTGTATGGATCCATTATGTGTAAGTACGGGATGAGATGCTAGACAACCATTCTAGCTTCACCAGAATTGGCTTGGCCGTCTCATTCCAAAGCTTTTGTATAATGTGAAAAGCTTTTGCTACCCCACTGTGCTTTTTTAAGCAAGGTCCTGCTGATAAACCCCCCAACCTAACTCTCAAAACAAATCAAGCATTGGATCATATCAAGGTGGCTCTACTTAATGCTAATAGTTTAAACAACAAACTGCCAGACCTTGAGCCCCTCCTGCATCTGTAGCACATTCATGGATGTGTTGCTACTGAAACCTGGTTTAAGTGCCCAGACAGCACTCCCACAACATGTGGATACTGAGCATACCACTGCTTTAGATAAGATGGAAAGTGTGGTGGGGTATCAATATTTGCTAGACACCACAATACCTTGAGACAGATACCTACAGACCAAAAAGTGGTACTTACTGAGATCCAAACTCAGGTCTCCAGAAAAATCAAAACATTCTTAAATATTCTGGATGAACTCAACTTAAGCAGGAACGCAGGTATCCTGGGTTATTTTAACTACCCATTGATTAACCAGAACACTTATACCACCAATGTAGGATATGCTCAAAATTTTTAGTTTTTACACACAAAAACTCCCTGACCATACTGTGAAGGAACCTACTACAGAACAAAATAAACCTGACCTGCTTTTAACAAACTTAGCATCTGTATGCACCATCGCCAAGGTCTTGCTCTTTGTTCATATCAGACCACAAACTATAAACCGTCTCTATCAGAATCGCCAAACTGCCAGAAACAAATATCACAGAATTTGAGGACTTCCAAGGTACAAATCTCCTACAATTCTATGATGAAGTCTCTAAATTCAAGTTTAACAGTATTATCCAAAATGTTGTACTGCAAAACGTTATTCAGAAAAATTCTACTTGTATCCAAACAAATACATTAATTTGACAGTTCTAACTACATCCAAGCAACTAGGAGGTTTAAAAGCAAACTGACGTGGTTGTCCTCATGCAAAGAGTAAACCGTGCAATAAAAGGGAACTTGTATAGCAGAACAAATGACCCCCAAATTAAGGAGCTCATCAAACAGCTAGATAAGAAAATAAAAAAAGGACATAAAAACCCAAAGACAACCCATGAACTCGAACAAACTACAGAAGCCAAAGAAAATTACAAATCCTTCTTTAGTTATGTCTGGAAAATAATAAACAACACCCAACATTGCTCCATGCTTATTCATAATGGCACCAACTACTCCGATCCATTGGATAGTGCCAACAAAATGGCTAATAAATGAGATACCCATTCCAAACACACCTCTAATGGAATAAATCCACCAACCACCATGAAACAGCATGTAATGAAGGCACTCTCCCAATATCATCCTCAGTAACCTCATCCATGGACCCTGATGACATACTCAGTTATCTAATTAACAGCACTAAGCATGTATCGGCAGATCCAATACTCAAGCTATTCAACCTGACCCTACAACTGTTTTTGTCCAATGAGAGTGATGCACAGTTACTGTGATAACAGTCCACAAAGGTGGCTCCACCACAGACCCTGAAAATTACATACTCATAAGTCTAACAAGTCTTATATGCAAAGCCATGGAACGTATCATAACTGGCCTAATAAACTGTGACATTAAAAATCAGAAGCAGGACAGTTTGACCCTGGACGATTTGACCCCAATGCAAATGGATACACTTTTAAATTAAAGTTCACATTTATTGCCTATGAGAATATTTATTGGACAGTTTGACTCTGGATGTTTTGACCCCAGACCATCTGACCCCAATTAAATTTAATAAAAGCATTTTAACACTTAATATTTTAATCAGGAATTTTAGATATGAATTTAATATATTATTTAACATTTTAATATGTAAATGTTAATTTATTTAACATATTTAATATCTAAATATAATTAATTTAATTAACAATAGTTTTTAACATGTTAACAATGAAATCAATCATGAGTTTTATATACGAAGTTAACATATTTAACTAGCGTATTTGAAGATTTACTCAGCGTATCAGAAGTTTTATTCAATTTCATGCATTTAATTGTTATTAAAGCTGGTTTTATTCTCCAGACACTGTTCCATTTTTTACTTTGCTAAAGTGAGTTCTCTATGATTGTATTAGGTTACAGACCAGTAATGCCAACAATATTTTGTTCTGTCTAATGACGAGTTATTTTCTGTGCAATTGTGTATGACTGTCATATGTTTTCGCTATTCTTGCTGAGTACTGTAAACTATTATAAAGCCTTGTTAACTACGGTGTAACAGTAGTATCATACTGTATTCAAAGTGTTACAGAGCTAGATATGGAATGTGTTAATGCAGGGTCAAAACATCCCATACCCTAAAAATCTTATCAGACTTGTGACTCAGCAATTTGGCTTTCTTAAAGGTAGATCCTGCCTAATGAATGTGGTACATTTCTTTGATATTTGAGAGTGTTAATGAAGCTGTTGACAAGCTAACCGCACAGCACACTTTAACCTAGCCAAAGTGTTCAATACCATACCACATGCAAGTATAATAAACAAGATGAAGGAGCTCCATATGTGATTATGTGGTTAGAGACAGAACCCACACAGTAAGGGGGGGGGGTGATCAGTGTAGTTCCATAAGAATCTTTGCTGGGACCCCTAGTCCTGGTATTGACTTCTTAGATCTCCACTTACCAAATGAGGATCTTTGGTTAGCAAAGTTAGTGAATGACTGTAAGCTGGGAATTGCCAAGTCTCCCTCTGGCATACATGCACTTAAAAACAAGCTTATGCTTGCCAATAGCGGGTGTACTGAAAAATAGGCTTAAACTCGACATTAAAAAAGTGGAACACTAGCTTTTGGTAACCATTCCCTAGCTCCAGCCTACAGCACAAATAACACATTACTTCAAAATGAAAAAGGTTGTGAGAGACCTGGGCATATGGGTGGACATTTCTCTGAATGTGATCACATTTCAGTGACTGTTAGGAAATCATTTTAACTTGTACAGCTCACAGCAAAAAATATTTCTTCCAGATCAAAAGAAGTCCTCACCTCCTATTACTTTGCTTTGATTAGACACATCATCAAGTACAATGACCCTTTGGGATGTACCTTACCAAGCATACCATGTAACTGGAAAGACCCCAAATGTTTGTAACTAAAAAGATCAGGGATCTAAATGGTATGAGATACAAAATAGACAAGAGGATTTATCCCTTTAATCTGTTTCTTATAGTCTCCTTAGGGGAGACTTGTGTCTTGCTTACAGGGCTATAAGGGATCCATCAGTCCAAGAATTGTTATACCTCATAAAAATAAGGCAATCCAGCCAACACTGTGGCCAGAGATCTAAATCAACACCTGCAAATAAATAAGACTAAATAAGAGAAGAGACAGACTGGTCACTCAGGGACTGCCCAGTTTAGAACAAACTCCCTATCTAAGTCAAGCAGTATGACACACTATCTGCATTCAAAAAGGAGGTGGATAACTGGATCAGTGCTCACAAATTTAACCCAGGTATGATGGGCCTGACCCTCCTTGAACTGAGAGGCAAGGCCAGTACTGCCTCGCAGCTCACTTGTCTTGCAATGCCTATGACACTGTAAATAGCTATTTTATTATGAAGAGGAAGAGAAATAAGTTCCAACAAAGCAGAAAGTCCCAACATTTGATCAGAAATCTGAACTAGATATTGGGGAGCAGATAATGGAAGAACCTAAAAAAAAGTCTGGAAGTTCTAATGGAAGAACAAAAAAAAAGCTCTATATCAGGGGACAGCATAGTATTGCAACAGGAAGAAAATGTTGAGCTCAACATGTTGCAGTAAATTACAAGAAGACAGAAGGGTTAGAAGTCCTGGTAGGTCAGGAGTTTAGAGCTAACAAACAAGCCTGCTAGCCAAGTGGCTCATTATTCTGAGTCACCTGCAGATCATATTGTTTGGAAAGGATCCTCTCTATAAACAGAAAGATAAACAGAAAGGTAGAATGGTAAAGGCCATGGTGAAGGAAGCCACAATTAATGTTAACAGTACATTAAAGGACAACTGCACCCACAGACTCAAAAACATGTTTATTTCATCATGGTTTGGTGTTCTATTTAGAGCTTTTTAGATATTTTTATACGCAATTTCTGACTCTGACCACATGGGGTCTGGCATCTTGAAATAATTCTAACTGTTTAGTCTGCCTCTAAGTATCCCAGAATGCATTGTTTGTCTCCAAAAAATTGCATCAGATCTGCCATGTTTTCCCTAAAGCTTCTGTCAGTCCACTGATTTTACAGGCATTCACTGCTGTGTTATAGTCACCTACTTTTGGTTAAAATGTTATCCTTTTTCAATGACTACTTCAAACACAAGCAGTACACATGCTACAGAACAGAACTGAAAAGTGCATTTTATTACTCTTTCTTAGAAATGCTAACTTGATTTCTTTTGTGAAGGCTGAAATCTAGTTCTTCAAGGTATCTCCCCTCTCCCTTCACACCTACCTTCCCTAGCTGTCAAAGAGCTAAGGGTAATTTGACCCATTATCTGCATGTGATTGACAGCTCACAGCAGGTGACCAGACTAATGTACTCTTTTCTTGTCAGCCTTTCCTTCCTTACAGTGAGAGATTTTTTTTGTTGCACTCCTCCTGTCAAATTTAGAACCAAGTTCCATAGCACTGGGAATCACTGTTTTGCAAAGCATCAAACTCCCACTTATGTTTCCTTCCTGTTTGGTTAAATAGCTAACAAATGATGCACTATAAACTCAAAATATTTCAAAGACTTGCATGACAGCACCCACATGCTTTTTTTAAGTGGTAATTTAAGAAAATTACGGTATTGCATACTTCTTGTAATCTGATGTAGTGTTGTCGATAAACTGTGACAGACATCTGCTTCTTATGTAAGAACATGCAATTAATGTCTACACATGATCATTGCAAATTTATGCTCTTTGATTTTGCAGCTGTTACTGTGCTTCTGCCTGTACTTTGTCACACATCGGTAGGGCTCTTCAGAAAAGTGAGATTATAGTTTGACATTTTTGCTAGGTTAAGAGTGGGCTGGGCAAGGCAGCTCTGACATCACAATGTGGGAGTTCCACTGGCTCTTCTATACAGCATGCAAATCAGGCGGGGATTACATCACTTTGGGGGAGGAAAAGTACAGTTGTGTACTCTTACCACAAATGTAGATGTTCGATATGTTCACCGTTACAGTCATTACTGTAGGGTTCTTCCTGCTGGCAGCAGCCCTCGATCGGCCAGAGTCCCAAAGTCGGGTCCGACATCGGCTGAAGTCGCTCCTGCCCTGATGTCAGTGCGCCAGGGGTATAAAGACCCCAGCCAACGCCATTTTCCCCAGTTTTTCTTGCCCCAGATGTCAGGTGCCCAAAAATAAAGGCCAAAAGCTTAATCAAAAGAATAAGCAAACATAAACCAGAACATTCCCAAATATCACCAGCAAAAATACCTTAGAGAAAAAAGAAGTGTCAAGGAGACACAGACAGCACTCAAAGAACAACAAAAGAGGGGACAGGAGGGAGGGTAACACAGACTGTAATAGTGAACATACTCGAACATCTACATTTATGGTAAGAGTACACAACTGTACTATGTTCATCGTGGTTCACTGTTACAGTCATTACTGTAGGGTTGAATCCCAAAGCTAAGAAAGGGTGGATGGAGAAGGAACAGAAGGGGCGGCTACAAAACCCTGCAGGACTGCAGAGGCAAAGCCTGCAATAGATTTAGAATAGAGAGGGAGATTGTAGTGCTTAGAAAAAGTATGCACAGAACTCCAAGTTGCAGCTTCTAAGATCTCCTTGGTAGGAACTCCACTGAGAAAAGCTGCCAAAGTGGCAGTAGCTCTGGTAGAATGTGTTCTAACATAACAGGAACTGGTTTACCATGATGAGAGTAACAGAACTTGATGCAGTGGGCAATCCACTTAGAAATAGTTTGCTTAGTGATTGCTCTCCCCTGTGAAGTAGAAGCATAAGCCACAAACAGTTGGTCAGATTTCCTGAAAATCTTGGCCCTGTCCAGGTAAAAACGAAGCTGCCTGTGTATATCTAAAGAATGCAAAATGCTTTCCTCTTCACTTTGAGGATTAGGATAAAAGGTAGGTAAATGAATAGTCTGATTCAAGGCTACTTTCGAAACCACCTTAGGCATAAAGGTGGGATTAGTCCTCAAGGACACCCTGTCCTGATGAAAAATAATAAAGGGTTCCACAGCCATGAGAGCTTGTAATTCCGAAACTCTTCTGGCAGAGGTAATAGCTAAAAGAAAAGCAGTTTTCCATGATAAAAACTTTAAATCTGTGGAAGCTGCAGGTGCAAAAGGAGACAAAGTTAACTTTTCCAAAACAAAGTTGAGATCCCAAGCGGGAACTGGTGCTCTTAAAGGGGGCCTTATATTCTTTGCCCCTCTGAGATATTGCTTAAGTAACGGATGAGAAAAGATTGGGGGATCCGTATTGTAATGTGCAGAAATAGCAGAAGCATGAATTTTGATAGATGAAAGAGATAGGCCCTTATGTAACATCTCTGTTAGGTATTGTAAAATCAAAGGAATGTTTGGAACTGCAGAATCAAAACCCTGGGCCTGAGTCCAGCATGAAAATCTCTTCCATTTACCTGCATAAGATTTCCTTGTGCTGGGCCGTCTAGCTTCAAGGATTACGTCCAGTACCTGTTTGGTAAGGGGAGAGCTGTTTAAAGACCCTAGATCCGCCAGGCTGCTAGATTCAGAGTTTTGACATGGCTGTGCAGGATCTGGCCGTCTCATTGAGACAGTAGATGTGAAATTTGTGGCAAAATCCAGGGTGGACCCTGAGCCAGGTTCATCAGGGTGGAATACCAGAATTGCCGAGGCCAGATGGGAGCCAGTAAAATCATTTGCGGTCTGTCCTGTTTGATTTTCAGAAGTACCCATGGTAGAAGAGGCAAAGGAGGAAAAGCATATACTGAGAGGTGTTTCCAACTGAATGAAAGGGCATCCACTTTCCATGCTAGCTTGCGGTAGGTCCTCGTGCAGAACGTTTGAAGTAGATGGTTTTGGGGAGATGCAAAAAGATCTATGTCCGGGCACCCCCACGCCTCCGTTATCATCCTGAATATCCGAACACCCAACATCCATTCGTGTGGATCCGAAAGATTTCTGCTTAGACTGTCTGCCAGAGTGTTGTCCTTTCCTGGCAGGAATTGAGCTTGTAAGTCCACCTTGCTGGCTAGTGCTGTGTTCCACAGAGCCATGGCCAATCTGCACAGGGGGTAAGAGTGAGAGCCTCCCTGCTTGTTTATGTACCACATCACTGTAGTGTTGTCCGTCTTTATCAGTAATTGCCCCGGTAGAATAAGATCTTTGAAGGCTGTCAGGGCATTCTGTGCAGCTAGCATCTCCTTTAAATTTATGTGCAGATGCATTTGGTCCTCTGTCCAGGCACCCTGAAGACATTTTCCTTGTATATGGGCTCCCCATGCATAATCCGAAGCATCCGTCGTTATGACTTGATTGGCTGGAATGGGACAGAAAGGCCTCCCCTTGTTCTGGAGACAGGCCTCGGCCCACCAAACAAACTCCTGCCGGAGACAAGGCAAAACTGCGATCACTGTTTCCAAACTGTGGCAATGCTGAGACCATACACTCTTGAGGTACCACTGTATCTTTCTCATATGCAGCCTTGCATACGGTATTAACAGAATGCAGGATGCCATGTAACCCAAAGCCTACAGAATTTTTCTTGCAGACAGCTGACTTATTAAAGCCAGATTTTTGAAATAAGAAGCCAGTTGCACTTTTTTGTCTGGTGTCAAATAAGGCATCTGGGTTGTAGTGCTCAGAAGCGCACCCAGGAAAGTAATCTGTTGCGTGGGCACCAGGTTTGATTTCTTTAGGTTCACCGTGAACCCTAGGCACAAGAGAAGATGCTGCACAAATGCTAGATGCTGAAGTAAAGTCTCCTTGTTGTCCGCTTGAATGAGACAATCGTCCAGATAAGGGTATATTTGAATTCCCTTCTGTCTGCAAAATGCCATTACTGGTGCCAGGCACTTTGTAAAGACCCTGGGCACAGTAGATAAGCCAAAGGGCAGCACAGAGAACTTGTAATGCTTCGAGCCCGCTTTGAATCTCAGGTACCTTTTGCACTCTTGCCATATGGGAATATGCAGGTAAGCCTCCTTTAAGTCCAAAGTCACCATCCAAGTGCTCTTGCTCAGCATAGGCAGCAGCTGCTGCAGAGTGAGCATCTTGAATTTTGGAATTTCTAGGAATGTGTTCAATACGGAAAGGTCCAGGATTGGTCTCCATGTGTTTTCCTTCCTGGGAACCAGGAAAAGTCTTGAATAAAACCCTTGCCCCATTTCTGAATCTGGTACCAATCCTATGGCCCTCATATCCATGAGGGACCGAACTTGCTGTTGTGCCTCTGCCCATTGATGCTTTGACAGATCTGGCCATCCGTTTGATTTTGGCAAGGTATGGAAAGGAAACCTGTAACCCCTTGAAACTACGTCCAGAACCCGTTTATCTTGGGTTATGCGGCTCCAATTGTGATAAAAAAAGAGAGATTTTTCCTCCCAAAGGTGCAGGAGGGGAGCCCCTGGAGCTAGTAAGGGAGAGTCATAATGACTGTTTCCTGTAAGGATGTGACCTATCTTCCCCTCCCTTGGGAGAGGGGGCACTCCACTGCTTATTTCTGAAAGGGGGCTGTGCCTGACCTCTACCTCTGGAACGCCGGTATCTGCCTCTCTGAGGTCTGTCCGAGCTCGGAAAGGACCAAGGTTTAGCTGGCCAATTCCTGCTAAATCTAGGGGGTTGTACCTGTAGAAAATCCCTAACCGTCTGCATAGATTTGGATTTGTCTTCCATTTTCTTCAATACCTCCTCAGCTTTGGCACCAAACAAAACATTGTGCTGCAAAGGGGCATCTAAAAGCTTTGCTTTAACCTGCTCAGGCAAACTTTGCTCCTTTAACAAAGCATGCCTTCTAATAACTGCGCCAGTTGCTGCAGCCCTGCAAGAAACCTCCAAAGAATCAAAACCACAGTGCAAGGTATGTTTACCTACCTGCTCAGTAGCATGCAATAAATCCTGTAATTCCTTATTGTCTGTACCACCAGAAACAACAGACATCTTTTGCTTTAACACAGACAAAAGGTATTGCTGATATTTCAACATATGAAATTGACAATTCAAAGCTCTAATAGACAATGTAGCGGAAGTATAAACTTTTTTGCCCCATCTTTCCAAGGCTCTGGACTCTTAGCAGAGGCCGCTTTAATACCCTTAGGGCCCTGAGAAATAGTTTCTGGATCAGCTGAAGGATTCTTAAAAAGATATTTGTGGGAATCTGGAACCCTATAATACCTATCCGGTTTGACAGGAGCAGGAGGAAAGGAATCAGGAGAGAGAGATGCCTCTGTAAAAACATCATCCACAATGTCCAATACAGGGGGAAGAGCCAGGGGTCTATGCTGTGGGAGCAGAAGAAAATCCCTAAGCCTTTTCTTAGATTCAGAGTATTCCTGCCCTTCCCAGTGAAAATGCTCTCTCATGTCATGCAAAGTTTCCCCAAATGAATAATCCTCAGGAGGAGAGGCCGAAGGAAGGGATTCTTCAGCATCAGAATCCTCATAAGGAGGGAAGGAATAATCCTGCTCAGAGGAAGAAGCAGAAGAAATCGAAACTTGATCTGAGGAATCATAATCTGGCTCTAGCCTAGGTCTCTTGTCAGGAGGGGGATGAGAACCCCTGATCATAGTTAACAGGTCTTCAGCCATTCTAAGCATCTGTCTTTGAGGTCTAGAGCCCTGAAAAGAAGGTGCCTGTGCATGCTGCTTTGTCTTTGCCTTTGTCCTTGACTGCAAAACTGGAGTCATCTTTACATGAAGCTGTGTAGGCCTAAAAACTCCCTCAGAAGCCAGTGCCTGCACAGCGGCTCCAGACCCATCTGAGGGAGCATTATCCGGAGGTCCAATCCCTGAAAATTCTGAAGGCCCCATCGGCTCCTCATGGGAGTCGATACAGGCAACCGGTTCAAAAGTGGCGGATGACAGGGGCTGCGAAAGCACCTCACTGACGACCGACGAACCGGCAACTGGCTCTGGTTGAATAAAGTCGTCCACTTTGGACCTCGGAGGCCTGTCTTTATCCTTGCGCCTCTTATACACTGCTGTAGCCGGATAAGAATCCGACGACATATTGTAATTAAATCTTTTAAAAAAATAATGGAAGGCAAAATCGTACCTACGCCTAATAGTGCGCTGATTAAACTTAGCACAAAACCTACAATTAGCTACGTCGTGGTCAGGACCTAAGCAAGGTATACAGTAAGAGTGAAAATCCTTATGAGGTATTTGCTTCCCACAAGAAATACAGTTATTAACTTTTTCTGACATTGGACTTAAGCAAGAAAAAGGTTTCCCCAATGGGGTACTTAGCTTAAAAGAAGAAGTCTTCAATACAAAAGCCACCAAAAATAAACAGGAGTCGGCCGACCGGCACTTGTGAACTGCTTTGCTACGGGCACCGCACGGCAAGAAAGACTGGAGAAAATGGCGTCGGCTGGGGTCTTTATACCCCTGGCACACTGACATCAGGGCAGGAGCGACTTCAGCCAACATCGGACCCGACTTTGGGACTCTGGCCGATCGAGGGCTGCTGCCAGCAGGAAGAACCCTACAGTAATGACTGTAACAGTGAACCACGATGAACATCATCCTAGTAGCTAGAGCAAGAGCTCTGGCAGATGTGACATCATCATTTTAAAGCCAGCTAGAGGTTTTTCAACTTGGTTTTCAAAGTGAAAGTAAAACAGTACGGAAAGGTAGGAAGCCTAACAGGCAAAACAGTTGAGTGGATTAGTTTTTAAAGCTGCATGAGTGATTTTTCGAGGCTGTATCAAAGAACAGGGACTAAAATAGACAGCAGGTTGAGCAATCTGCTTTATAGGTTCATACGTAGGTACTAGGCTATCTGCCCGAAGGCATTTCTAAGCCTAGCCAGAATGTGTAGGCTTTCGCCGCCCCCTTATTTTAGTTCCCTGTGCCTCTGTCCAGCATAGCCACTGAAGTGATCCCCGGGGTAAACATTCTGTTTCCCATCCACTTGTCAAGGTTTCTCTTGAAGAGTGTTAGCGAGGAGCTCTGCCTAATGTATATTTGAATCTTGTTCCAAAGCATGGAAAGTCTCTGGGACAGGAATCTATCCCTCCAGCATGTCCTATTTATTGTTGTGGTAAGGTTTAGATCCCTAGAGCATGTGGCTCAAGGGGATATGGTTTTCTTTAGGTGGAGCATGTCCTTGTATGTCAGGCAGAGACCAACTCTGAGTAGGTGGTATGCAACCAAGTACAGCTGGAGTTTCTTCAGTCGAGCTGCATAGGGCATCTGTTTGAGGCCAGTGATCCTCTTGGTGAGGTACTTCTGTGGTCTTTCCAGCTGTTGCAGGTGTCTTGTAAGGTACATCCCAAATGGGGTGTTGTACTCTATGATGGGTCTGATGAGTGATGAGTAGAGGGGCACAATGACCTCTTTTGATCTGGATGCGAACACTTTTGTAATTAGGTGGGCCACATAGAAGGATTTTCTAACCACTTTGGCAATGTGATTATCAAAGGAGAGATTACTATCTACTTGTGTCCCCAGATCCCTTATTACATCTTCCGTATTTAGGGGACTACCACCTATGTAGTAGTTTGTGGGTACTTTGATTTTTCCAAAGGGGATGACTATGCACTTTTTGGCATTTAGCTTGAGGTCATGATTTTGACACCAGGTACCCGTCTCAGTGAGACCCTTTTGGAGGATGTCTGTGTCAGCCGGAGACTCAGTTATAGCCCCTAGTTTGCAGTCGTCTGCGAACTTCGTCAGCCATAGTCCTCCTGTGCTTGCGAAGTATATGCCGAACAGGAGGGGTCCTAGGACTGAACCCTGGGGAACGCCACTTGTAACCGGTTTAGAGTCTGACCTAGCTCCTGCAACTCTCACTATCTGGGTTCTGTCCATAAGGCAGTTGGCAACTCATCTTGTGACGTAGGGGTTTATGTTCAGGCTGGTGAGCTTGTCTATAATACCAGAATGGGGAATGGTGTTGAAGGCCTTTGTGAGGTCTAGGTAGGCTGTGTGTACCATCTTTCCCTCGTCTATAGCCTTGGTAACTGTCTCAAAGAAGTCCACCAGGTTTAGGAGGCATGATCTGCCCTTAACAAAGCTGAACTGGGTAGAGTCCAGTGTTTGGAGGTTCCCAATGTCTCTGTTAATGAGTTCCATGATGATGTGCTCCATAGCCTTGCAAATCAAGCTAGCCAGGCTTATAGGGAGATAGTTCCAGGGGTCTGTTGTGGCTCCACATTTGTGGAGTGGAATAACCGTTGCTGTGCGCCACTCTGTGGGTACGTAGCCTGTGGAGAGGCTGAGTTTGAACAGTGTGTTTAAGTGAGGGGTTAGTTCGCCTTTGAGCTCATATAGGACGCAGCCTGGGACACCGTCCGGTCCCATTGATGCTGTGTTTTTGACTTTGGAGAGGGCTGTTTTAACCTGAGTCTGTGATTTCAGGGGCTCTACATTCTTCTGGTATGGTTATGGGCCCTTTTGGGGGTGGGGGGGGTGAAGTCTGCACTGAACCTGTCTGCCAGGATGTTGGCGATATAAATCGGTTCAGTGTATTTTGTGCCATTCTGCACTAACTCCGAGCAGATCTGAGCATTGCCACTTAGATTCTTGACATAGCTAAAGAATGCCTTGCGGTTATCTTTGGAGTCCTTGACAATTTTTCTTTCGAAGCTCGCCTTGGATGATTTTATGAGGGATCGTAGTTTCTTGCTGATACTGATCAGGGATGTCTTCCCTTCTTGGGATTTTATTCTTTTCTGTACTAGTTTCCTCCTTCTATTGTATAGTTTGTTTATGGCAGGGGTCCACCAGACTGGTTTCCTTTTCTTGGAGGAATGAGTCTTGGTTTTGCTTGGGATAGCACGATCCATGCATTCTTGTAGGTGCCTGTAGAATGCTTTAGTAAAGGATTTTGCAGCTTGGACAGCGTTATCCTTTAGCATGGGGGCTTTGAAACTTTCCACCTCGGTCTTAAGTAACGTGATGCTTGCATTTGAAAAGTTTTACAAGGTGGTTTCCTTGTCTGGTGGGGGGGGGGGATGTGAATATCCAAAGTGATTTGTTTATGGTCAGATCTAACCAACAAGGGGTTGACCTCTGGTATGGAACACCGGTCGCCCATGCTGGTGATGACCAGGTCCAATATATTGTCACCTCTGGTGGGAGTGTTGACCAGTTGATCCAGGGTGTTTGAGTTTATAAATTCTAGGAAATGTTGGGCAAGGGAGTTAGTACTTCAGTAGTTCTCCCAGTTATGTTTGCGTAATTGAAATCACCCAATATTAGGGTGTTTGGTAGGACTTTTATGTTTCCCAGTGTTTCCAGAAATGTGGAATGGGGGTCCTGGGACATGGTGGGTGATCTGTAGCAAGCTACAATTTGAATTACAGTTTTATCCCATTGTTGTCCTTTAAATGGAGAGTGCTGACAGTTGTAGAGCTTGTGGCTATTGTGCATAACAATGGATTTTCCTGCAGGATGCTACCTTAGTGATGATCTGGACATGAAAGCTCAGTCTAGGGTGTTTGATGTATGGTGCTGCGATGACAAACTGGGATTGTGGTTAGCAACACTACCACAAAGATTTTAGTCTTCTCATCTGGTGCACTGTTGGGATGCCATTTGTGAAGCATTTGCATAATACTCTTGTTTCAGTTTTTGTTTCATACCACCAAAATGTGCAGATAGGTATATTGGTGATTCCACTGTTCCTTACAGGTGTGACTGATCAGTTTTATTGGAATAAGAAATCCATTTAATAGAATGATACTAAATTACACCATGTTCCTGACTATACAAACATTTGTACACGTTTTAAAGGTGGCATCAGAAACAGAGCATTATTTGTATGGTGTAACTGCAGACATTGCAGAGGAACAGTAACATAAGTGGCACAGTTTTATATTAAACAATCTTAATGAAGGGATGCAAAAGTAGTGAAAGACCAGCATATGGGAAACAGGTATAAGCTGGACAATGGCCTGATAATGTTTTACGGATGGCACTCAACTTCAACACTCATTGATATGCAACAGAGCTGAAACTATAAGAAGACAACCTACTAATTACTACAGCACTCAACCTTTCTCATTACCTAGAGGAAAACAGTTTTGGTACTCACTTTCCTCAATTGCTAAGAGAAAAACAGCTCTTGTACTCACTTTTCTCACTTATCTAGAGGAAAATAGTTTTTTTATACAGGCATGTCCAAGAGTCAGCTCCCAGTGTTCTCTCCTGTCTATCTGATGAATCTGGGTATCTTGGGGCAATGTAGAAATTGCCTCATGTACACAGACAACTCTCTCCTCCTACCACCCAACAGTACAACCTGTGAGAGATGCACTTATCTAGCCAAACTGGAGGTAAAGCTCTCTCCAATCAAGACTGAACTTGACAGTCAAGAGGAGAAGGTAAACACTTGCACCACACCACACATCACATAGTCTCACTAAATCTACACCACCAAAATCCACACATAGAAACACAAAAACATTTGCGGAGGCTCTCAATAATAATCTGCTCAAGCAACAGAGACCTCCAAAGCAGAAATGCAAGCAACCTCCACCCCCCAACACAACCTAAATGACACATAGCCCGCAGACTCAGTGTGCCACTCAACCACAGCCAATAAGGCAAAACAACGTACCCAACACACTACTCATAGGCGACTCTATAGTCGGGGACACTGATGTCCCACTCACCAGGCTAAACAAGGGGAAGGTTACTGTCAGCTGCCTGTCGGGTGCCAGGATCTGCCACATAACCCACGCAATCAGGTCACTCCACAACAAGTAGAAATATGACTCTGTCATTGTCCATGTTGGTGTGAACGACCTGAGACGTACCTCCCTGGACTACATGAAAAGAGACATGGAAGAGCTCTCCGATCTTGTAGCCCAGGCAGATATGACCCTAGCCCTGAGTAGTATTCTGCCATCACTCAGAATGATGCCGCAGTACAAGGACAAAATGACTGACGTCAACAATTGGCTAAGCTTCTGGTGCCATTCTAAAGGGATCCAGTATCTGTCTGCCTGGGATGACATGGTCGACAGACCACGATGCTTTGCCAGAGATGGTCTGCACCTGTAGCCCCTGGGATTCAGGTTACTGGCTAAGGCTCTTGCCACCCTTATAATGCCTTTTTTAGGCAAAGTTCAAAGGACAAAAGCACCACCATAACAGGTACAAGCATGCAAAATCTGAAGGTAATGCTACTCAATGCTAGAAGTCTAAACCTCAAAATGCACACTCTCGAGGCACTCCTAAAAATGGAGAACATCGATATCTGTGCAGTAATTGAGACCTGGTTCAAGGCTCCAGAGAGCACCCCTGCAATACCAGGCTACAACTCTTACCACACTTTTTGGCCACCAAACCAGGATTGAAACACTAAAGGTGGAGGAGTGTCCATATTCACCAAGGATATTCACACCACCAGGCTAGTTGCCCAACACAATGCGTCTGAAATTCTCCAGGTGCAACTAACACTACATAAGTATGCAATCCAAATTGTAGCTTGCTACAGATCCCCCACTATGCCCCAAGATTCTCACTACACCTTTTTAAACATAATGGAAAATATTAAGATACAACCATACACCCTAATACTGGGTGATTTCAACTACCCTGCCTTTAACTGGGAAAATACTCATGTACTAACACCTTTACCCAACGGTTCTTGGAATTCATAAATTCCAATGCCTTGGATCACCTAATCCATAGTCCCACCAGGGGCTCCAATATCCTAGACCTGGTAATTACCAACATGGGAAATCGATGCTCCACACCTATGGTCACCCCCTCGTTGGTCAGGTCAGACCATAAGCTAATCACCCTTAACATGCACATCCCACCCCCACTCCCCAGTAATGAAACCTCCATTAAAAAACTTCTCCAAAGCCAACTTCATGCTACTCAAGTCAGAAGTGACAAACTTCATAACACCCATGCAGACGGGAAATGAAAGTTTGACTGCTGAGTCTTACACTAAGGCACTATACAAGCACATCCACTCATGCATGAATTGTGCAATCCCAAATAGAACCAAGATGCTCTCCTCCAAAAAAAAAAAGGAAGCCAATCTGGTGGTCCCCTGCCATAAACAAACTTTACAACAAAAGGAAGAAACCGTTGCAGAAAAGAGGAAAATCCCACGATGTAAAAAATTCCCTTACCAGCCTCAGTAAGAAGCTGAGATCCCTCGTAAAATCCTCCAAAGCTAGTTACGAAAATAAAACTGCCAAAGATTCCAAAGACAACCACAAGACATTCTATAACTATGTCAAGAATCTAAATGGCAATGCTCAGATCTGCTCTGAGCTACAACAGAATGGCATTAAATGTACTGATCCCAAGGATATTGCCAATGTCCTGGCAGATGGATTCAGTGCCAACTTCACCCCCCTCTCACCCCCTAAACAGCCCATCTCAATATCGGAAGATTGCCAAATTCCAGTAATAACGGCCACACAGGTAAAAAATGCACTCTCTAAAGCTAAGAATACAGCATCCATGGGACCAGATGACATCCTGGGCTGTGTACTACATGAATTACCAAATGAACTGGCACCTCACCTAAGTGTCATGTTTAATCATACCCTCACCTCAGGCTTCTTGCCCACTCCTCAAGGGGGGATCCACCTTGGATCCCGGGAACTATCGCCCCATCAGTCTGACAAGCCTGATCTGCAAGGCCATGGAACGTATTATCATGGAACTTATAAACAAAGATATTGGCAACCCTCAAACACTGGAGCCCACTCAGTTTGGGTTCGTGAAGAGCCGATCTTGTCTCTTGAACCTGATTGACTTCTTCAAATCAGTCTCCAGAGCCGTGGACAAGGGTAAGGCAGTCCACACAGCCTATCTGGACCTCGCCAAGGCCTTTGACACCATCCCCCACTCTGGAATCATAGATAAAATTACTAAGCTGGGCATTAATCCCTACGTCACTTGATGGGTTGCCAATTGGCTTACTGACAGGTTTAGTTGGAGCAGGAGGCAGGGCATCAGGGGCTAAGCTGGATTCATGGAAAACATCATCCACCACTTTCAGAATAGGTGGGATGGCCAGGGGTCTGTGCTGGGGTAGGCCTAGAAACTTTCTAAGTCATTTCTTTGACTGTGGGAAGTCTTGAGATTCCCATTGAAAAGGCTCCCTGAGGGACTGAAGGGTGTCTCCAAAGGAGAGTAACTCTGGAGGGGAGGCAAGTGGGATGGATTCCTCTGCATTTGAATCCTCATAAACAGTTAAGGGATATTGATCCTCTTCAAAAGCAGAATAATCAGATTCCTTAGACTCTTGGTCTGTCATAATTTCTGGAGTAGGATGCCTTTTCCTTTTTGGAGTGGGGGCCTGAGTACCTCAGATAAGGGAGATGAGATCCACCACCATTTTAAGCATCTGAGCTTGGGGTGGGGGAGCAGTAGCAAGATGTGGCTAGAAGCATATTTCCTAGGAGTGGCCTGGCTTTGAGGCCCGAGAGAATCCGTCAGTCTCTGAGAAGCAGTAGTCGGATGAGAAGACATCGTTAGTGAATAGGTAGTGCTGCGAAAGGCCTCCTCGGAAGCTGGTGCCTACGTTGCGGCTCCGAACTCAACCGAGGCAGAGACAGCCAAAGGCTCAGAAGATGAAGTGGATTTCTGTGGCATACCAGACTCCAAAAAGGTCTCGGCAGAGGTGTGCGAAGAAAGAGAGTCGGGCATCAGGGGCTGCGAAAGCACCTCACTGAATTCTGGAGAACGGACGACTTGCTTAGCAGTAGTGCCTTCTGAAGGCTTAGCCTTGTGTGGCCTGTTTCTATCTTTACTTTTTTTTGGAATGTTGACAGATTGTTGGCTGATGGACACCATATCGTAATTCGAAGATGGTACAAGAAAAAGAATTGTCTACAAAAAGAGCTCTACGGTGAATGGTTCTCGCATTAAAGAGGGCACAGAACCAGCAACGAGGGATGTTGTGGTCTGGGCCTAAATAAGTGATGCAGTAAGAATGAAAGTGTCGGTGTGGGATCTGCTTTCCACAGGCGAGACAATTGTTAACTTTTTCCGACATCAGTTAAAGCAAGAAAAAAAAAGGTCCCCAATGGGGTACTTAGCTTTAGACATTTTCTGCTGAAATTCAACTTCTGGTAGCGACGACCGGCACTAGTAAGAACTGCTTCTGCTACGGGCTCCACGGCAAGATAGACTGATGTAATGACGTTGGCTGCCTTGCTTTACACAGCACTGATGACCTGACGTCAGACTACAGACGATGGCAGCCAGCACACAAAAACGTTAACTCTGGTATGTGGGCCGGCCGAAGGCTACCACAGCAGGGATAACCCACAGGTGATGACTGCAACAGTGAAACATGAAGAACATCAACAGATACAATATATTGTGAGAAGTACAACTGCAGAACAGCAGCTCTTAAGCAGGAGAAAAATGCAACTTAAAACTCTAAGCAAGTATAGAACAAATAAACAAACAGCGCAGAAATCTTTGAGAATTCAATGAAAGCAAACAATACCAGTGCAAAATAATACTTAATTTTGTTTTTCTTGCCAAGGATGGATTCAGATACAAGCAAAATCTCTCAAACTCTCTGGCATTGTGGCCAAACAATGAGCAGCTCTGGATAACTGAGCCAAGACTTGAGCAAACACAAGGCTTAAATACATGCAAAAAAAGCAGACTTTAAACTAGGTATGCCCACAGGCCAATTAGGTAAGCACACAATAAGCTTCTAACCAGCAATTCCCAGCTCAGATAAGTTGAATCAACCCTCTCCTGCCACAGAAGTGCAGACTTTGACAGTCTTAATGTAAAATGACTGGTTTGAAGTTCAAATGTTAGGGAACCACAAAAATAAATGCATAAAAGCACTGAAAACAGTAGGTACCATACCCCTTACAGCAGTAGAAAAATGCAACTTAAAACTCTAAGTAAGTGAAAGAAAAACAATGAAAAGCACAGAAATCTTTGAGAATGCAATGAAAACAAGCAATAGAAGTGCAAAATAATAATTTAGTTTTTCATGCCAAGGATGGTTTCAGATGAAAGCAAAAATCTCTCAACTCTCTGGCGTCGTTGCCAAATGATGAGCACTTTTGGATAACTTTCTGGGACTCATGCAAATGTGAGGCTTATAAATAAGAAGTTAATACTATACACAAAATTATTACTTGAATGGGACAGTAGGTCAGATAATTATGCCAAGTTATATGTAGTATGTAGTTGCCAGTCTAAGAGAACTCCTTCAGGCGGGTCTAGAGCAGATAAATGATTGCTTCCAGAACCATGGCCTAAAGCTAAATACAAAAAAGTGCATTATCACACCCTTTGGGAAGTCAAATACCCCCGCAAATTACAACATTAACAGCACATCCCTAAGAGTACACTCAGTGGTGAGAGATCTAGGTATGTAGACAGTAGCCTGAACTTTGACCGCCATGTGTCCACAGTGGTGAGGAAGTCCTTCTATGTGGCACAACTTACAAGTAAAGATGCAGTATCCATATCCAAGGAAATTATAGTCTCGCTGTACTCAGCCCTCATTAGACCAATCATTGATTACAATGCACCATTTGGCATGTACCTGACTAGGCACTTATAGCAGCTGGAGTAACCTCAGAGGTTCCTCACAAAGAAAATACGGGGTGTAAACAACATGTCTTATGTGCATAGGCTAAAGGCCCTATCCCTTTACCCTGTCTCCTACTGACTATTAAGGGGTGACCCATACCTGAATTACAAGGCACTCACAACTCCAGCCCTGATGCAGCCTCTACACATCTGCAGGTCAAACACGAGGGTCATCCAATCTAGGGATCTAAACTTAGTCAGCAACTCAAGCAAAACATGATGGACAGACAGATATGTGTCTCAGTGACTGCCTCCTCTTTGGAACAGGCTTCCTATTCACGTTAAGCAGAGCCCTTCCTTGGCCTTCTTCAATTGCAATTTGGATTAATGGATGGGGAATCTCAAAGTCACGCCTGGGGTAGTGCCTATGTCCCTTATGGACATGGGCAATCTGTAAGATATTTAGGGGGCCATATATTGGGTAAAATCAGGTCACATTGGCTAGGTTTGTAAGGGCTCTTAATCCACTAACCTATTAATCTCCTACGAACCTATGAACCATCCAAGGGAAGACACACACAGCTCAATTTATGGCATTTAATTATTTTCAGGCAGCTGAGTGCATTCAAGAGAGTGAATTTTCTCAATCTCAGAGTGAACTGCAAATACTACAAAAAGATTGTTGGTGGACATTTATCTTGTATATTTATTTAGCATGGTAGGGAAGCTTAACAGACCACATTGATATACTTGTGTGTATGTGTGTTTATTTATAAGTTGAAATAAAGAAGTGCACAAAAATCAAAAGACACAAGATCAATGCAGCACTTCAAAAATATGCTTACCGAAAAAGTCAACACACCTAAAAAGAAAAAAAACAGTCACAAAATGAAAGCAGTTTCTTTCGGGACTGGTTAACCAAAACATTACAACTAACTTCAAACATTCTTTGTCTGAAAGTGGTAGTGTTACAGAAAAGGTTTTTCCTAAGGTAAGGCATAATGTAGTGGTCAGAGGCAGGTTAGCACACATTTGCAATGATAGGTGGGTTGGCTTAATCACACAAGACACTCAGAAATGCATCACATTAACAGCTGTATACACACACACTCTAAATGTTTCCATTTCCCTAGCCCTTACTCTAATCCTAACCTTCAAACACTCTCATACCCACCCACCTACACACACGCACTCTCGCAAACCCTAATGCCAAAACTCTCATTTTAGTATACCTGAAAGCATCAGCATTAAGATCCCAAACCCATACTTACTTTAGCCGCATACATGTGATCCTCCATCTTTCAACATCTCCAGTACTCAAGCACATCATGCAATGAACTCACGGGTGCATCTCAAAAGGTGGAATACTCATTTGGTTAAAATTTTTTGTGGGTGTAAAAAAAGACTTTATACATAAATGAGTGAATGCTCATTTGTGTGAATCAAATATGGTTGAATTTAGTTTTATAAAGTGTAGGTAAGTAGGACTGTGCAGGAAAATTACCATTTAAATTATAAAGTGGTGGCTGTGAAGAAGTGCAAGACTGTTATAGCAGTTAATGTGTATGTGCAAGTATTCCTGGACTAAGGTTAGAGTATGGGGTAGGTAAGGGGATAGATTTAATGCTTATCCCAGTTGTAATCCTAACCCTAACTCAACACTGTTGCTAAAAGTTACTAAAAACCTATTACCTAATAGTGCCAGTACCAAGACAACACTTTATATCAGTTTTGTAGCTAGAGCTTTTTTCAGTGGGGGACGTATCCAGTGTTTTGTTATTCCCTCTTATTAGTCATTCAGTTTTTTGTGAGTCTACCATTTGTGATTTGGGACTCTCTCTTTTGTGTTTTCATCCTTTCATAATGCAATTGTATGCCTGTCTATCTTTATACATATATATATATATATATATATATATATATATATACACACACACACACACACACACACACACACACACACACACACACACACACACACACACACACTCATGTAGTTTGAAAATGAAATAAAGTAAAAAAGGAGCTAGTCAAACTGGAAATGTTCATAGGATAATTTGACTGAAGTCAGTACAGAGAAACTATGACTAATTTGCTTATTATGTAAGTTTAGATGTAGCAGAATTCATTGTGTGGTCTGGTAAGGGCTCAGAAGAGTGGGGCCATGACTTCTTTTATTCTGGAGCCTCATCTCACTGAAAATACATTAAAGCATTCTGTCTGCTCCTGCTGTTGCTATTGCTATCTCCATCTTCTGCTAGTGGTCCAATCCAGATGTCTTCAATACCTCTGGATCACTTTCCTGCTTTGTTACCTTGACTTCTACTGTCACCACTTGATACTTCACACCAGGGTTTCTGTGGTCCATTTACAGTCTGTACTTATCTGCACACAGCCAAAGCTGCCATCTTCCTTTCCACTTGGTCAGTCTTTTCAAATCTGTCCCTTGACTCTTCCCTACCATTCTCATTTGCTGCACCTAACTTTGTGACGTCAGTGAAGAAGCTGATCCTGTCATCTGTTCTCTTAAATTTCTCTGAACCCAGTGGTTAATTTACACAGGACAGACACCTGCAGTACTCCACTAGTCAAGTTCCTCAGATTTGGCACAGACTCTCCATCCATAACCATCTGTACCTTATATCTCAACTGTGCAAAAATCCATTTCCTTAAATTTAGCCCTGCCCCCAACCTCCCTTCCTCGGTTTTCTTAGCAACTACCTGGGTGAGACCAGATCAAAGACATTGGTGATGTCATGGAAGATCTTGCCCACTTGTGCTCCCTTGTTAAACTTTCCTCTAACCCAGTTTTAAAACTGGATTATGTTTGACTAGCAGCTCCTTCATGCCATTAACCTGAACTTGTGCTGATCATTATCCTTAAGACCATTACCTTCTAGGAAAGCATCCAGTCTTTCCTTTAGGATTCTCTCCATGATTTTCATTGCTACAGCTGTCAGGGTAACAGGCCTATAGGACCCCACTTTTTTTCTTCTCCATTCATGCCCCCACCCACACAGACATGAGCATGCATTACATGTACACACACTCCAGGCAGGCAGAGACATACACAAACCCATACACAGTCATAGGACTCAATTCATACCCCTGCAGACATGCACAAACACATTGCTACACACACATACATACACTTTCACACACCTCCACCACTACAGCACTGCTGAACTTCACTCCACTTATCTGCAACATGATCTCTACCATTGACCTGAAAGGGTAACCACATCATTTGGCATGTTAATTAACACAGCCGAGAGTGTTAATTACACAACTGAACAAGTCACTAAATAGCACAGCAGAATAAAGAGGTAGCTGCAAGCAAGTCTGTGAAGAAAGCATCTGACTAATTAGCATCAGCAGCTCCCCCGGATTGCCCCATTATCCTGCAGCACAGTTAGTGGGACTGTCCTCCATGGAGATTTTTCTGTTCATGTTAAATCACTGCAGTAGTGTGGACTCAGAATTGGAAAGGGTTACTGAGAGGGCTGACCACTCATGGTAGGGTTTACTGCTTGCAGTAAGCCTTTCTAAATTCCAGTCATTCTTATACAAGAAAAAACTGCCAGTATCTTGAAAATAATGATCAAAATAAAGATCAAAGGGTTTCATATAACTTACTAAAAATTATTACCTGTAAGTAGAGCAAATCTTTGTCCTTGCAATCACTTTCAGTAAAAGAAGGAAACTACAGTTGTATAAGAACTTACTATAACAGTAAATGCCCTACTGATCTCTGGTACAGTATTCCTGACATATGGGATGTCACTGTTGACATCTGGATGGGTACCAAAGCTTTACTTTCTCTAGGTTAAATGTCTAATGCATGACCTCAGCTTGTATGCATTGGGGTATACATATGGACATATTAGCATGAATCCTCAGAGGCCTGAAGACTACTGAGAGAGGAGACTGGTCAGCTAGGAGGGGTGTAGCTCGAATAGGTAAGTAAACTCCCCTTTTCCCATATAACAGAGCAAAGGTTAAGGCAAGGGGGACAAGAAAATGAAGTGTAAATGAGACAGAGAAAAGATGATGGAGGATAGGATAGAATACTGCCAACAGTGATCAGTAACACGTCTACTGTTATGGTAAGTTCTTACACAACGGTACTGTGTCCTGACTGAAATCACTGTTGCAGTACTCCTGACATATGGTTGATTCAAAGAGCTGAAGGATAAAAGGGTGGCTGACTACTGAGTAGAAGAGTTGTCCAGAAGCCTGTACAGAACTGACAGAGCAAAGACTACCCTGGACCTGGAGAAAGCATCAACTCTGTAGTGTTTAGTGAAGGTGTGTACAGATGACCAAGCTGCAGCTTCCCGATAAAGCCACTGCTCTAGTGGAATGTGCTTTAGTACAGGCAAGTAAGGTCTTACCATAGTGTGAGAAGCAGAAAAAGATAGCCTTAGAAATCCAAGCTGCAACAGTTTGTTTAGAAACTAACTGGCCTAGCTTAGGGCTCATAAATGACACAAACAGCTGGTCAGTCTTTCTGAAGGATTTAGTTTTCTCTAGAAAAAAATCTGAGCTGCCTGTGAATGTCTAGAGAATGTAAGATCCTTTCCCCCATGTTTTGTGGATTGGGAAAGAAAGTGTGGAGATAAATAGCCTGATTAAAGAACAGCTCAAGTCATGAAGGATGGATTAGTCCACAGCATCACCCTATCCTTGTGAAAAATAGGAAAATGGGATAAAAAGCCATGTAACTCAGAAGCACTCCTAATAGAGGTAAGAGCCAAGAGGAGGATGGTTTTCCAACTATAGAATTTTAGAGAAGTGGAAGATGCTGGTTCAAATGGAGGCAGTGTAAGTTTTTCTAGCTCAATGTAAAGATCCCAAGGGGGGTTAAGATGTAGGACTCCACTGAGGAAAAGTTTGATATCTGCCCTAGTCGAGGAAGGTAGGCATTGATAGCTAATAGGTGGACTTTTATAGAAGACAAGGCTAAACCTGACTGAAGAAGTTCACAAAGATATTGCAGAACAGCATATGCTTGAGATAAAAGTGGGTCCTAACTATGTTTGTGGCACCAAAATTAAAATCTTTTCCATTTAATAGTGTAAGACTTTCTAGTAGTGGATTTCCCAGCCTCTTGCAGGACTTGAACTACTTCTTCAGAGAAGACAGTAGAAATGTCTCTGAGGAATTAAAATCCTATCATCCACAGGGTCAGGAGAGAGATGGGTGGAATAGCAATCCCCTTTACTGAGTTATTAGGTCCAGTTGAAGAGGAATTCTCCAGTAATTTCCCACTGTCAGGTGGAATAGCAATCCCCTTTACTGAGTTATTAGGTCCAGTTGAAGAGGAATTCTCCAGTAATTTCCCACTGTCAGATGAAATAGCAGGGGGAAACCAATGCTGCCTTGGCCAAAATGGTGCCAGTAAAAGGAGTTTGGGTGCTTCCTTTTGTGCCTTGAAAAGAATATTTAGGAGAAGATGCAGAGGAGGAAAAGCATAAAGAAACTTTCCTGTCCACTGGAAGGAAAAGGCATCTGTCCTCCAAGTTGTGGGACGGGGTACCTGGTACAGAACTGGGGGAACTGATGGCAGGAAGGTGACGCAAAGTGGTCTATCTGAGGGTTGCCCCACTGAAGTGTGATCATCGGAAATCTCTGTGTTCAAAGTCCATTTGTGGGTCCTCCAGTGTGTGGCTTAGAGTCTGCTAGCACATTGTCCTGAGAAGGGATGTATGTAGCTGTGGGCATGATGTTCAGTGGGCTTGCCACATTTCATGCCTCCAGTGCTAACCTGCAGAGTTGGCGACCTGCTGCCTCCCTGTTTATGTACCACATCACTGTGGTGTTGTCTATGTACACTAACAGAGGACCATGTTTCCAAAGGTGGGTGAAAATCTGAACATTTTGTAGAAGACCCTAATTTCCTTCAGACTGATATGTTCCTTCTGGAACTGAGGTAGCCATTTCTTCTGTACTCAGTGTGATCTGGTTCATGCCTCCCATGCCTCGTCTGAGGTGTCTTTATGAACCTGTTGAAGAGGAGGAGGTGGTGTGAATGGCAATTTTGAGTTGAGGATGATATGTCCCCTCCATCAAAGCAGCTCCTTTTTGAGACAAGGGAATCGGAGTGCGCACAGGGTGACAGTGATGGGACCACACAGATGTCAGGTACCACTGGATTTTCCTCGTGTAGTCTGGGCAAAGGGAGCATAGGGATGGTGGCTGCCATAAATTCCAAGGCTCTTAGCATTTCCCTTACTGAGCAATTAAGTGCACTGGAGAGATTCTGAAATTAAACAGACAGACTGTGAACTTTCTGCTACGGAAGGAAGGCATGCATCTTCTGCGTGTTCATTCTGCAATCCAGAAAAAACAGACCCTGTGTAGCGAATATGTGGGATTTCTTTTGTAGTTTACATTAAAACCCAGACTTTTCAGAAGATGGGGGTGAAGTTTAGAAGCTGAAGAAGAATTTCTTGAGAGAAAGACTAGATTAGTAGGTTTTCCAGGTAGGGGAAAATATGAATTCCCTGAGTGTGACAGAAAGCTGCTACTGGAGCTAGGCACTTTGTGAAGACTCTACAGGCTGTGAAAAAAAAACAAAAAGGGAGAGTAGTAAACTGAAAATGTGAGGAGCCAGATTAAAACCTGAGGAATCTCCTGCAAGAAGGATGGATGCGTATGTGTAAGTAGGCATCCTACAGATCTAGTGACACTAAGAAAGCCTGGGGAAGGATGTAAGGCTGAAGAATGTGGAAAGAGTATTCTGAAATTCAAGTAAGTGTTTAGGAGAGACAGGTTTAGGATGGGTCTCCATTGCTTGTCTTTCCTTGGGACTAGAAAAATCCTGGAGTAAAACCCCTTTCCCATGAAGTCCTTTGGGACTTGCTCAATTGTGTCCTGATTCAGCAGGTCTTGAATAATGGGGCCCAGAAGGGCTATTTTGATTTCAGGAGGTTGTGGCTTGCCTTTCAGAAGGGGAATATTTTCCTAAGACATGGTATAACCATCCCTAATTATGGAGCGGGCCCACTTGTCTGTGGTAGTAGCTTCCCACTTGCCAAGGGACAGTGACAGTCTTTGGGAGAGGGTGGTAATGGGCACAGGGTGGGAAGGTCACCGTTTTTTGCCTCCGAAGGGAGGCCTCCAAGCTGGATCTTCCCTATGGGTAGAATACCTTTTCCTAGGGGGTTTCTTTTGTGTCTGAAATGTCCTAGTACTCCTTCTAATGAAGGATGTAGATTTAGATGGGTAGTTCCTATGGTATCTAGGAAATGAGGAGAGTAGGATCTGTCTGCAGTCTTTGAAGGTCTCACCCTGGTGTTGGAAAGTTTTGAATAGGCTGGCCATCTGAGGACCAAACGGTAAGTCCTTGTCCAAGGGGGAGTCTAGAATTTTAGATTTAAACTCCTCAAGTAAAGGCTGACTGAAAGCCATGCATACCTACGAATAACAGATCCAATGGTAGCTGCCCTAAATGAAGCATCCACAGCATAGTAACTGCACTTAATGCTGTGTCTTGCTATTTACGTACCTGAAATAGTAAGCGCTGCATTTGATGCTTAGAGTCTGCTGTAGGAGGGTCCAATATAACTTTATTTAGGGAATGCAGGACAGAGATCAAGTAGTTTCTCATTTGAATCTGGTAATTAATTCCCTGAAGGCAAGGGCAGCAGAGGTGTAAACATTCTTTTCTCATCTATCCACAGCCCTACCATCTTTGTCAGTAGGTAGGACATTTGCACTGGGCAGAAGCTTAGGCTTATCAGAAGAGAGAGATACTGCAGAGTCTGTCACTGGCATAATGTATAATATTTTAGTTCATAAGGCACCTTGTAAAATCTGTCTGGTCTATTAGACCTGGATGTTGAGAATTACACACAGAAGAGGTAGACTGAAAAGCATCCTGAAAAGCCACAAGGACAGGAAGGACTAGAGAAGGGGCAGGGGTGCCCATCTCCACGAAGCTGTAATACCTGTTCTGAACATCAGAGATCTGTGTGGACTGCCATTCAAAATGTATCATCATGTTCTGTATAGTCTGTGAAAAGGAAGCTTTCTCAATGGTGAATCCAGTGAGAGAGAGTCCTCTTTGTTGGGGGAGATTTGCCCTGGAGAATGCAGTTGACAATATGATAGTAACAGTCTGGAGATTGGTCACAGTCGTACTCCTGTTCCTCATCAGAACAAAAGGAAAACAGGGTATGTTTTTGAGGGTTAGCCTGTAACTACAGAGACTTAAAAGACATGATGGCTTTGAACAACCCATGTGACAATTCTATCCACTCCTTTTCCCTAGCTGCTGTGGGACAGACCACATGCCTATGTCAGAGACAGAAATGTCAGACTGCAGATCCATTTGAGGTTTCTTTAGTTTTTTTCTTTGATGGCAGAGGGATGTCCGAGGATTTGGAGGAATGGGCCAAGTGTTTAAGATGCTGGATCTCAAGAAAAGTACTGCCAGTAGAAAACCTCGACCTAAGGGTTTTGGGAACAAATGCTTAACAGACAGAATAAAGACTTGTGACTGTATTCTGTGCCTAGGCAGAAAGGACACTGTGTATGCAAGTCCTCGTACAGAATCTGCCTACTGCACTCCACTCATCCCTTCTAGCTGACAACTTTCAATGAAATATTATAGGATAAAAAAGGAAGGTTCTCCAATGGAGCACATCTGGATAAATGATGGAAGCAAAGAAACAATGACCAAACAGTGAACAGTCTGACAGATGCATGACCTGCGTTTGGGCTGGTGGCGAGACATTCTGAGGATCCATGCTCATCCATCCATCTATATACCCCCAGTGCATACCGTTTGAGGTCATGTGTCGGATGCATGACATAGAGAAGGCAAAGCTTTGGAACCCTAGACAGTGACGACCCATATGTCAGGAATACTGCAACAGTGATTTCAGTTAAGATATCTTCTTTTTTAAAAAGGTTTGAGTACCGAAAACTAGTTTTGAAACTTCCATGATCACATAGAAGCCCAGAGTGAATGCATGTCAACATTCTGGTCCAAAAAGCACGTCCAAGTAGGACATGCTGACATCATTCATCAGGTAATTAATAATTATTTAATGAATTAACTGGCAAATAACTGCATAAAATTAATTAACTGCCATGCTAATTAACAGTTTGACAGAAAACTAACTGCTTTGCAACTGTTTGCCAGTAGTTCCCCATATCTTCTACAAAAAGAAATAAAACTTTGCAGCTTCTGACCTTTCAAACAAAAATCTGTTAGTTTCTATAAGCCCCCCAAAGATATCATCAATGCGATGTGAACATCCTATGACAAGAATTACACAGCAAGTATTTAAACTGGACTCTTTGTTTATGGATGTTCTAAAATTAAAATTCATAAAAAAAAACTTTTAAGGTTTTCTTGCTTAAGGTTTTAAGCAAAAAAAAAAAAAAAACAGCTTGAAAAAGCAGTTCCTTCTACCAAAAAGTGAAAAGCAGTTTCTTCTCTTATGAAAAAGTGAAAGCAACAACAAAGACACAATCTGCTCATAAGCAACACTTTCTGGCTAGCTACAGTAAATAAGTTGGACATAATCTTTAAGCCAGTAACAGAAACTGTAAATGTACAGGCCAATGTCAACGACTTGTCTCCATCATTTCTCAAAGATCTTCTAGATGTATGAACTTCCCATCAAACAAAATTTTCAAGCAAATTTATTTATTTATTTATTTATTGACTGATTGACATTTAATTACCGGGAAAGTCTGACTGGGTAGTAGCCCATTTTCAGCAGAGACCTAGGGAGAAAAGCTCCAAAGTATTACATAACATTTTAAGAGTAATAATTTTACAGCCTTTAAAAGTAATACAACAAATTACTACAGTTTAAATAATTATACCAAATTAGACACAATATGAAAACACTGGTTAAGAATAGAAACAAGTTATATGACAATTATTTAATATTTAGAGAAATTTTAGCCAGTTTATAGAGAAATTAAAGGTAAGTTAGTATAATAGAAAAGTACAGTTTTGTACCTACCATAAATGTAGATGTTCGAAGATCCACATTGCTGCAGTCCTTACATATGGGTAGTCCGCTGTCCTCGGTCGGCCCGAATACCAAAGTATTAGGCTGACGTCGGTCAAGGCGCTTAAAACTGACATCAGGACGTCAGGGTACAAATGCGCATGACCGACGTCATATCCTCAGTCTTTTCTTGCCCCAGATGTCAGACGGCCCTAAAAAGAAAGGCCAAAACCAAAAAACAGCAAAAAACAACCAACCACCGCTGCACTAATCATATTTACAATATTCACAACCCAAACCACACAACCACCTCTAACTACAGAGGGGAAGGAGGGAGGGTAAATTGGACTGCAGCAATGTGGATCTTCGAACATCTACATTTATGGTAGGTACAAAACTGTACTATGTTCTTCATCTCACATTGCTGCAGTCCTTACATATGGGTAGAATCCCAAAGCAGAGGTAAGGGAGGATGGCAAAACTATAAAGCATTAGGAGCTGCCAAAATGCCCTGTAAAATTGCAGTGGCAAAACCAGCCCTAGATTTAGAGTAAAGTGAAAGGTGATAATGCTTAGAGAAAGTATGCACTGAACTCCAAGTAGCTGCCTCCAAAATATCTTTAGTAGCCACCCCCCTTAAGAAAGCTGTAGAAGTGGCAGTAGCCCTAGTGGAATGAGGCCTAATCCCAGCTGGAATCTCCTTACCATGATGGGAATAACAGAAAGCAATACAAAAACCAATCCACTTAGAAATAGTCTGTTTTGAAACAGGTTTGCCCTGAGAACCCAAAGCAAATGAAACAAACAACTGCTGAGACTGCCTGAACCCTTTAGTTCTGCTCAAATAATAACGCAACTGTCTGTGTATATCCAAAGTGTGCAAAATCTTTTCCTCTTTATTTTGGGGGTTTGCATAAAAAGTAGGTAAATGAATAGTTTGGTTTAAAGCCACACTAGAAACCACTTTAGGCATAAAGGAAGGGTTAGTATGCAAAGATACCCTGTCCTTGTGGAAAATTAGGAAAGGCTCAACCGCCATAAGGGCCTGTAATTCAGAAACCCTCCTCGCAGAGGTAATGGCCAACAAAAAAGCAGTCTTCCATGATAAATATTTCAACTCGGCAGTCGCTGCAGGCTCAAAAGGTTGTAGAGTGAGTTTCTCCAACACAAAATTGAGATCCCAAGCAGGAATAGGAGCTCTACGTGGGGGTCTTATATTCTTTGCCCCTCTAAGGAATTGCTTAAACAAAGGATGAGAAAATAATGGTGGGTCACAGTCATAGTGAGCAGAAATTGCTGCAGCATGAACCTTAATAGAGGAGAAGGACAAACCTTTGTCCAATAACTCAGTAAGGTATTGAAGAGCAACACTTAAATTAGGTTTAGAAACATCAAAGTCCTTTGCTGTACTCCAAATTAAAAATCTCCTCCATTTATCAGCGTAAACTTTCCTTGTACTAGGCCTTCTGGCCTCCAAAATAACATTCAAAACTTGTTGCGGAAGTTGAGACCCTCCAGGGTTTAAAACAGAATACGCCAGGCTGTTAGATGTAGAGAGTGAAGTTTGACATTGAGTAAATGACTGTTCTCCTGAGACAGCAGGTGTGGAATCGAAGGCAAAGGCCATGGAGGCTCCCATACCAGACTTCTCAGTAATGGGTACCAATGCTGTCGAGGCCAATCCGGAGCTATTAAAATCATGGTTGGCTTGTCCTGTCTGACCTTCAGGAGTACCTTTGGGAGGAGAGGCAGAGGTGGAAAGGCATACACGTGAAGATTGCTCCAATTGAATGAGAGAGCATCCACTTTCCAAGCCATGGGATGAAACCTTTTTGTGCAAAACTTTGGCAGCTGGTAATTTAGAGGAGAAGCGAACAGATCTATGTCTGGAGTTCCCCATAACACTGTCAATTTTTGAAATACATGAGGATCCAATTTCCATTCGTGGGGATCCATAATTTGTCTGCTCAACACATCTGCTAAGGAGTTCTGTGCTCCTGGCAGAAACCTTGCCTGAAGATTCAGCTGTAAACTGAGAGCAGTCTCCCACAAAATCATTGCTTGCCTGCATAGAGGATAAGAATGTGTCCCCCCTTGCTTGTTGATGTACCACATGACAGTTGTGTTGTCTGTTAGAATCAACACCTGCCCTGGAAGAAGCAAATCCTTGAAAGCTATCAATGCAAATTGGACTGCTAACATCTCCTTCAAGTTGATATGTAAAGTCTGGCAGGCCACGTGTCTTGTATCCACTTTCCATTCAGATGAGCTCCCCAAGCTTTGTCTGAGGCATCTGTCGTTAGAATCTGACTCGCCTCTGGTCGGGTCACAGAGAGTCCCTTGTTTAGGTGACATTCCTGAGCCCACCACAAAAATTCCTTTTGGATGCAAGGTATTATCGGAATGACAGTGTCCAAATCTTGGCAGTGCTGCGTCCATACATTTTTGAGATACCATTGTAGCTTCCTCATATGCAGTTTGGCATTGGGAAGTACCAGAATACAAGATGCCATGAACCCCAAGGCTTGAAGGACTGTCCTTGCAGTCAGCCTGGACTGACGAGACAATTGGTGGAAGTAAAGAGAAAGATTCTTTTGTTTGTCCGGGGTCAAAAAGGCCATCTGGGATACTGTATTCAGTCTCACACCCAGAAAGCACATGTCCTGAGAGGGTACTAGACTGGACTTTATTTCGTTCACAGAATATCCTAGGCATCTTAACACTGCCATCACATACTGTAAATGATGAAGAAGTTCGTCCTTTCCTTGAGCCAGAATCAGGCAGTCGTCCAAATAAGGATAGATTTGTATTCCTCTTAGCCTGAAGAAAGCTACCACTGGAGCCAGAACCTTTGTGAACACTCTGGGCGCAGTAGATAAGCCAAAGGGCAATGCAGAGAACTGATAATGAAAAGTCCCAGCCCGAAAACGCAGATACTTCCTGCAACAGGGCCTGATAGGAATATGAAGGTAAGCCTCCTTGAGATCCAGAGTCACCATCCAGTGATCTTTGCCCAGCAGAAGTAAAAGCTGTTGTAACGTCAACATTTTGAACTTGGGAATGTCCAGATATGTGTTGAGGATAGATAAATCCAAAATTGGTCTCCATGTGTTTCCTTTCTTTGGTACTAGAAACAGGCGAGAATAAAATCCTAGGCCCACTTCTGGCAGAGGGACCGGTTGTATAGCTCCTATTTGTAGTAGTAGAGAAATCTGTTTGTGAGCCTCTAGTCTTTGTTGAGGAGGAACGTCTGGCATGCCTTTGAAAGGAGGTAAGGTATGGAAATAAAACTTGTAACCTTGGTGTATGATATCCAATACCCATTTGTCTTGGGTAATTAAAATCCAATTTTCCTTGAAGAGTGCCAACCTTCCTCCCAAAGGTGCTGCCAGGCAAGAAGGATCTGGCAGCTGAAAAAGTAGGTCATTGGGCCTGTTTACGAAAGGACTGGCCCCTGCCCTCACTCGAAGACTGTGCAGGTGAACTCCATGTTCTAGGTCTGAAGGAACTCTGAGCTCTGCCCCTACCACGTCTAGATCTACCCCTAGACTGAGAATCAGAGGAAGGATCGTCCACCCCTTAGCAGGCCAATTTCTACTAAACTTTGGGGGCTGAACTTGCAAAAAATCTTTAACAGTCTGCATAGACTTAGCCTTGTCTTCCAATTTCTTTAGGACTGATTCCACAGGTGGACCAAACAACACTTCAGACTGCAAAGGAGCATCCAAAATCCTTGTCTTAACATGGTCAGATAAATTCTGATCCTTAAGCCAGGCGTGCCTGCGAAGAACTGAACCAGTGGCAGCCACCCTAGAAGAGGCCTGCACAGCATCAAAACCACACTGTAAAGAATGCTTACCCACCTGTTCAGAGACATGCACCAAATCTTGTAATTCTTTACAGTCAATGCCTTCTGCCAGAGCATCCACCTTAGACTTCAATTGCGAAATGAGAAAATGTTGATATTTCAACATATGAAACTGGCAATTCAAAGCCCTCATAGCTAAGGTAGAAGATGTATAGACCTTTTTTCCCCACCTATCCAAAGCTCTGGCCTCTTTATCTAGAGGAACCGGATTCTTTACAACAGAGGCCTTGACCCCCTTAGGTCCTTGACTAACAGTTTCTGGGTCCGCCCTAGGACTCTTATAGAGATATTTATGAGCCTCAGGCACCCTGTAATACCTATCCGGTTTAACAGGCGCAGGAGGCAGAGAATCAGGATTAAGTGAGGCCTCTGAAAATACATCCTGCACAACATCCAGAACAGGGGGTATAGCTAAGGGCCTATGTTGAGGTAAAAACAAAAATTCCCTAAGCCTTTTCCGTGAATCAGAGAAGTCCTGACCTTCCCACTTAAAATGTTCCCTCATAGAATGAAGTGTCTCTGAAAAGAAAAATCCTCTGGAGGAGAAGCAGAAGGAGTGGAATCTTCTGCATCAGAATCAGAATAAGGAGAGTACTCCTGCAAGTCTTCAGCCGAAGACTCTGAAACATCCGAAGCCTGCTCAAAACTTTCCAACTCTGGCTCCACCCTAGGCCTCTTCTCAGGAGGGGGCAAAGAACCTCTAATCAGAGTAATCAAATCTTCTGCCATTTTAAGCATGTGCTTCTTAGGCACAGACCCTGCTGAACTAGGACTGACACCAACAGAAGCTAAACCTGGCCTGCCTCTGGAAGAAGCCTTGGAAACAGAAGGAGAAGGCCTAACCACCCTGGGAAGGGAGGGGAGTACAGAAACCTGAGAAGCCCCTTCAGCCTGACCTGCCTCTTGAGAGACCACATCCTGCAAAACCAAAGTCTCCCCCTGAGACTCCAGAGAAGCCTCCATCGGAACCACCGGTTCCACTGAAGCCTGTAAAGAACCGGCGTCCGGAACGGACGACTCATCTAGCCTGGGTTTAACCGCTTTGTCTTTGCGCTTCTTCGTGGAAGCGGGCGTCGGAGTATCCGACGGCATATTATAATTGCACCGCTTTCCGAAGACCAGCCTAGCACAATCTAACCTTCGCTTAATAGTGCGTTTATTAAACCTAGCACAAAAGCGACACCCGACTACGTCGTGCTCAGGCCCCAAACAAGGAATGCACAAAGAGTGATAATCCCTATGCGGTATCTGTTTCCCACAAGAAATACAATTATTCACTTTTTCTGACATCCGGTAATACACTGAGGCAAGAAAAAAACAAAATATTCCCCAACGGGGTACTTAGCCAACTTGGATTCATCTGAAACTCCGAACTCGAAAAATTTCAGAACGCCGAACGGCACTTGCAACGCTGCTTCTGCATCGGACCATGCGGCAAAAAAGACTGAGGATATGACGTCGGTCATGCGCATTTGTACCCTGACGTCCTGATGTCAGTTTTAAGCGCCTTGACCGACGTCAGCCTAATACTTTGGTATTCGGGCCGACCGAGGACAGCGGACTACCCATATGTAAGGACTGCAGCAATGTGAGATGAAGAACATCAGGAATTGCAATATAACATGAGAAAAAAAATCAGGCTTGTGGTATACTTAGAGAGAAAGCCAGGGATGAGAAATTGATACTAGTAAGGAAGTGAGAGAAGAAAGGACAGTAAGGAGATGTAAGGTATGGATAGGTATTTGTTCACATGTATGGATATAGTTTATAGGATCATAGGAAGTTACTAGGCTTATGGCCCTAGGGTTTTTACAAGCCCAACCAGGTTCTACCCTTGTTCCCTATATGGCCTACAGATGTAATCAATGATTACAAGCCAACCTAAATCAGCACTGACTGCTCCTACCCAAGAGGGACACGTGAAACCCCCGGGGTGAATTTATGGTTTCCCACCCAATTGTCCAAGTTACGCTTAAATAGGGTCAATGAGGGGCTCTGTTTAACTTGAACTGGAAGTTTGTTCCAGAGGAGAGGTAACCTCTGTGAGACGTATCTGTCTCTACAGCAAGTCCTGTTGATATCACAGGCTACGTTAAGGTCCCTAGACTGAGTGAATTATGTACCATTTGACTTACAAATGTGCAGCATAAGCATTAAGGCAGTATCACAGGTTACTCTGTATGCAAGGCACAGGTCGCCTCTGAGTAGTCTGTATGATACAGAGTATAGTTACAGTGATTTCAGTCTGCCATGTATGACTTGTGCTGGAGACCCAGAATTTTCTTTATGAGAAACATTTGAGGTCTTTCTAGTTGCTGCAGGTGCCTGGTAAGGCACATATCAAAGGCAGCATTGTACTCTATTATTGGCCTGATGAGGGAAGAGTACAGTAACCTCTTTTGTTTTGGAAGCTATGCCCTTACATATGAGGTGAGCAGCAGAGAAGGCCTTCCTAACCACTGTGGAGACATGGTGATCAAAAGTAAGGTTGCTGTCACCTGTGTGCCCAAATCTCTCACCACTGACTTACAGCTTAGGAGGTTGTTATTAATATGGCAATCCTCAGGGACATCACCCTTGGTGAAGGGGATGATAATGCATTCTTCTGCATTTAGTTTAAGTCCATGCCTTTGGCACCAATCATTGGTTTGAGTAAGCCCTTTTTGTAGAATTCTGGCATCATTTGGGAACTCAATGACTGCACCCAGTTTGCAGTCATCAGCAAACTTTGCCTGCCACAGACCTTTCGTTTTTGCCTGAACTTCAGAGATGTAGATTCCAAACAACAGGTAAGTTAGTATAATAGAAACAAGAATTGTAATATGAAGTGAGAGAAAATCAGGCTTATAGTATATTTACAGAGAAAGCCAGGTGATGAGCAAGAACTGAACCAGCTTTTGGCTAGGAAGTCTTTCGGAATGGTTTTGAAGGATGGGAGGGAAGGTACTGACATGATGGATACAGATAAGGAGTTCCATACCTTAGCAACATAGTATGAGTACAGACAATGCACAGCAGATTTGATAGGTTTGTTGAGAGACAAGAATTTTTGGTCATTGGATCATAATGACTGACTGGGAACACAATTGTGTAGAATGTTATTTAGTGGACAAGCAGATGGATTCTGGATAATTTTAGAGGTGGTGGTAGTTCTAACCAGTTTAGGCTTTTTAGTGCTATACAGTGGTAGGTTCTGAAAAGGGTATTTTCTGCAAATTTAGCAACTTTGTTATAGCATTGTACAAATTTTGATTTTTATGATGCCCGATGGCTAGAAAGGATGGGAACGCTAAAAAGAAGTGTGGGAATGAGATAAGTAGTGGGAAGTGTAGATTTAGTTGTCAGTGAGAAAGTTTTTGTCTCTATAAAGCATCCCTAGTTTTTGATGAGTTTTTCTTAAGCAATTTTGTATATGCAGGTCGAATTTAAAACTATCATCCACTATCATCAGTAATAATTTGCTATGAGAAGTGAATTTAGTATTTGTATTATCAAGAGACAGGACTTTACATTTTGTTTTGTTTTTTTCCACGGGAGAGGGATTTGGGGGAAAAGGGTATTTTTTTTTTTTTAGGGTTGAGCATGAGCTGTGAGTTAGAAAGCCATGCTTCAGATCCTGTTCAAGCTTCCTGAGTAATTTTTTGAAGCTGTGCCATGTTGCTAGACGTTCAAATGAGTGTGGAGTCATCTGCGTACTGTATTAGGAAGGCCTGCTGTGTGGATGGTGTTGGTGAGAATATTAAAGAGGAGGGGACCAAGGCTAGAGCTTTGTGATACACTGATGGTGACTGAGAGGTATGTAAAGACAGCGGAGTGCCATTTTACTGACTGATACCTCCTGGATAGGTAGCTTTTGAACCACAGAGACATAATGAGGGCATCTGAAGTACAGGTTTGCTGTGACAAACCGTGTCAAAGGCTTTAGACAAGTCTAGAAATAACATATACCTCTCAACTGTCCAGATTTTCACGGAATGTCCAGATTTTTGCTTCATTTTTTTTTTTTTTTTGCCTCTTCCTCATAAAATTTGTAATTTTTTGGCAAACCACTGAGGATTAAAGTCACTAAATAATGACAGATGTTTGAGTTTTAGACTTCATATCCATCAGCAGCCATACCTCTCAACTGTACAGATTTTTGCAGAATGTCCAGATTTTTGCCTTATATTTTTGGTTCATTTCAAATATGATTGTGGTTTTCTAGCAAATCATTGGCAAATCACTCAGGGTTTAAGCCAGAAAATAATGCCAGACATTTGAATTTCAGACTTCATACCCTTCAGAAAAATCCATGCTAATGCAAAACCTGTTATTCTATCAACTTTCCAAGTTTGTAAGAGCAATATTTAAAAAGTGACCCTATTTCTGGGCATTCCCCCATTATTTATGGCTTTGTCCAGATTTCTTGCTCTAAGAGGTTGAGAGGTATGATCAGCAAACTAAAGCAAAACCTGTTACTCTAGCAACTTTCTAAGTTTATAACAGCAATTTTTAAAATCTGTCTCTGATGTTGGGCCTTTATCCCCCAGTTATTTTTGCGTTTATCCATATTTCTTGTGCTAAGATGATGGGAGCTATATACTTAAAAGATTATGGTACAATACATCAGAAACAGTTCAAGATGAAAGTTTAAAAATGCTATTTGCTGGTCTATTACATAGACTCTTCAGATCACTGCTTTCAAAATATACAACTTCCACAGGTTTTTAAAGTGAAGTGATCAGATGCTGAAAAATAAAACATTTCCACAGACCAAATCACAATCTGCAGATGAACACAAAAAAACTTTGTTATAACTGTGTCAACATACTAACTGTACTTTCTTGTTCTAATGTTATGTTGCTATACTTTACCTACTAGTCTGGCATGTGTTTTGGAGTTCAAGGCAAGCCTACTGCCCAGAATGCAACACTCCCTATGCTGGCTGCTGCATTTTGATCTCAGTCTTGCTTTATGTATCTTCTTTATAAGGATAGATTTCACTTTGTTCTATTAAGGTACAAATTCCATTTTAAATACACCAACATTCTTCCCTCAGCATGCATGCTATGCATCACTACAGATGTAATCAGTTCACCTGAAACTGCATGGTTCCATGGCATAAATGCATGATGTAGTGAGATCCTATCTCGCCTACATTCTTGACAGATGGGCTCGGAATAACTCTGCTCAGCCTGTCTGCTATCACACTGGACTTCCCTGGAATGTGCATAGCTACCAGAAACCTCTGGGAAGCGATCGCCCATTGCCACACTCTCAAGGCTTCTCTGCAAAGGGGGTAAGACCTGGTTCCTCCCTGTTTGTTTAGGTACCAAACCACTGACATTGTCTGAGAAAACCGCGGTGGTACCCTTGGGAAGAGAGGTGTGCAGTGCCTGCAACACTAGGAGCACTGCCCTCATTTCCAGCACACTGATGTGTAAGTGGGTTTCGTGATCCTGTCACGTGCCTTGGACCGTCTTGCCCAGATAATGCCCCCCCACCCTATCTGGGAGGCGTCCGTGGTCACTGTGGCAACAGGAGGGGGGGACAGAATGACCTCCCTTGGTTCAGGTTGGAAGGAAGGAGCCACCACCGAAGATCCCACCGGCAGGATTCTGTACGGAGAAGCGGGTGGGATAGCGGCAGTTCTTGGTATGACCACTGGGTCGACAGGAGCCACTGAACTCGCATGTGCAGTCTTGCCATCAGGACTAGAAGAATGGAGGCGGCCATCGATCCTAAAAGCTGAAGGATCATCCTGGCTGGGGCTTTCCGTCGGGGCAGCAAGGCTAGTACTTGGTCCTGTAATATCCTTATCCTCTCTGTTGATAGAAATGCTCGCATCTCTACAGAGTCTAGCTCTGCGCCTATAAAGGCAACACGCTGCGATGGCAGCAATACAGACTTTTCCCAATTGAATGTGATTCCTAACAAATGACCCAACTGGATGGTGGCACACACGGCTAGAGTGAGGAGATGCCTGGTGGGGGCGGAGAGGAGCCAGTCGTTTAGATACGGAAACACCTGGAATCCCAGACGTCTCAGGTGAGCCGTCACCACTGCCAGACATTTGGTAAACACCCTTGGGGCTGTGGTGAGACCAAAGGGCAGGGCCCGGAACTGGAAGTGACTGGCTCCCAGGTGGAAGCGTAAGTGAATCACGGACGCTCGGTTTATCTTGATATGATAGTAAGCGTCCTTGAGGTCGATGGAGCACATCCATACTCCTTTTTCCAGCAATGGGAAAATGGACTGTAACGTGACCATCCGGAACTTGGACTTTTTTACGAAATGGTTTAGGTGGCTGAGGTCCAGGATGGGTCTCAAGTCCCCTGTTTTTTTGGGCACCAAAAATAACCTTGAGTAAGTTCCTAATCCGCTGGTCTGCGGGGACTGGCTGGATGACTCCCTTTTCGAGCAGCTTTGCGACCTCTATAGCTGCTTGATCCCGCTGACTGGGTGGCACGTCCGAAATTCTCCTTGAAGGTGGAGGGGGATGGATAAAGGGAATGGTGTAACCTCCGGCGATGATACGAAGCACCCACTGATCCTGGATGATGGAACCCCAGGCCCTTGGATGCTCCGAAAATCGACCACTAACTGGCTCCGGAGACGCACAGTCGGGCCGTCCCTCAGGGACGCTGGAAGGAGGAACCACGAAAAGATTTGCGGTCTCCTGTGTTGCGGGGGCCTCCACCTCCTCTAGGGCGACGTCTTCCAGAATAGTTCCCCCTCCTCTGACTCTGTGAGGGGGGTCACTTTGATGGGCAGGGAAAGACTTTTGGGACTTCCTGAACCACATCTTTCCTCCCCTCTGAGCCTTGGGATAAGGTCTCGAAGGGGGCGAAAAACAGGCCCCAACGGCAGACAAAGTATTGCCCTCCGGCTCGCATCTAGTGAGTGTGTCTTTCACCTTGGGTCCAAAAACAGAGGACCCGTCGAATGGAGCGTCTGTGAAAGAAGACTTGAAAGCCTCCACAAAGTGACACAAGCGCATCCAGGCTTGCCTCCTAAGGGCTACGCCCGAACTCGCTGCCCTACTTGCCCCTTCGGCTGCATATGATATGAGCCTCATGGACGAGTTAATAATAGATGAAAGGGTAGACAGCTGGGCATTGACAGACTGCGTCAATGCCTCAGGCACATTACCCGAAAGGGTATCCCCTAACTCCTTAATGAGATCCCTTTGGAGCCTCGTAAAATGACACAAATAATTCAGCGACCTCAAGGTACATGTCGCTGAAGTCAGGGTATGCTTCCCGTACCTATCCATGCTCCTGGACTCCTTGTTAGGAGGATGGATAGACGTAGACGCCTCTGCCACATCTTGCTGGGTGGCAGACGCCACCACCATAGCATCTACCGGAACTCCCTTGGTTAGGAATTCTTTACCAGGGGGTGCGGATAAAAATTTGTTGGGGCGAGAGGGAACTGGCTCCACAGAATCAGGATGCTCCCACACCCTTCGACAAATAAGGTCCAGCAATTCATCGAAGGGTGGAGACACCCAGGAGGCGGAGGGCTGGGCTCCGAAGGCCTTGAGGAAGACCGACTCCTCCGCGGAAGGGGTTTTGGATGGCCAGTCGCCCCTCTGTCTCAAGATTTCCAGGACATCGGAGAATGAGACATTGTCAGAGGACGACTTAGGGGACCCTTCCGGATCATCAAGGTCGGTGTCCGAGGTGACAGACTCATCCGGGGAGTCTATGTGCTTCCTCTTGCACAATTTTTTCTGGGGTGGCTCTTCAGGCAAGGACTCTGAAAGCTCCTCGGAACAGGGGGGACCACGCATGGAGGAATCCTCAGGCCTCGGAGCCGTGCTGTCCGAAGATAAGGGGGCACCAGGGGCTCTAGTCACCCTGTCCAAGTAAGGAGTCGCAGAATCCGGTGAAGTCACTAGAGAATTGTCCAGTGCGCTCCTCATCGCCTCGAAGACCATGACCGGCGTCGAGGTCCCCCTAGCCGAGGCACCAAGTGGGAGACTTGGGGCTGAAAGTAGAGGCCCTGACAAATCCCCCTCGGGCTTGGCCGAGGACACCCGAGAGCCGAAACCCCTGGAAGGAACAGAAGGGGCTGGAGTTGAAGACGGTGCCGACAGAATAGCAGTGGGTTTCGGAACCGTCTCAGGGGTTTCACCCGACTCCGCGAGCACCGTCTCTGACGACACCAGGGTTGTCGGAGGAGGAAAGGACGGTATCGAAAAGGCTGGCTCCGGCCTTTGGGCTGGAGCCGAAAACAATTTGGATAAAACAGGTAACTGAAGGAGCCTCTGGACCACCCTATCTAAATCCGAGTCTGAAAGTGTGGAGGACCTGGAGGAAACAGACGGGGGCCGAGAAACTCTTCCTATCGGCTCCGAGGTAACACTAGGATGTCGACTCCTAATCGGCTCCATAAGAGTCGGCGCCGAGGAGGAGTCGACCAGCACCGAGATGCCCCTCGGCGCCGACAGTTTAGGAGCCGACCCTGGAGCCGAAATTCTCACCTGCGGCTCCAACGCCAATGGAGCCGAGGCAAACTCGGTTTCGAGGTCCCTATCCTTTGGCTCCGAGACCAATGGAGCCGAGGAAGATGACCCCAACATGGATCCTATTTCCTGTGGCTCCGAAAGCAGTGGGGCCGAGGAAGAGGACAAGGATTTGGCTCTTTTCTCTGGTGGCTCCGACAGA